>NW_028244639.1:0-448591 GCF_964263255.1 Lissotriton vulgaris
TAATATAACATCCCTGTAATCTTTTGTTTTGTCTGTGAATATATATATATATATATATATATATATATATATATATATATATATATATATATATATATATATATATATATATATATATATATATATATATATATATATATATATATATATATATATTACCTACTGGCGTTCGCCAGTAGGTATATATAGTTAGGAATATTTGTCTATGGGACTTTTGAAAATTCTATGTCTAATAACTTTGGCGTTTGTGGACGGAATTGGCTGAAATTTTCAGGAAAATGGCACATTTTGTTTCTGAGCAGCCCCTGAAAATTTGGTGGGGTTTCGTCAAGGGGGGGCTGAGAAAAAAGGGGGGTCCCAAAACGCGTTTTTTACATTGAGTTTTCCATAGGGCGGTTGGACTCACTTTTAGCTCGAACGGCTGAATGGATTTGCACGAAACTTGGCAAAATTGTAGGGACTGTTAGCCCGATGTGCCTTTGCTAGGTCTCAATATATGTGCTTCAGTGGATTTTCAGAAATTAACGTTTAAATCAAGATATATATCTGTAACAGCGCTCCGGGCAGCGATCCGGTCCGCTTACTTTTCGCGTTTCGGAACTTTGCGCGCAGAAAGCTGATTGGCTCTCTGGTGTCTGTCAACATTCTAAACAGTCCGGAGCGGCCGCCATCTTGTCTCTCAGTAGGATCGAGAGAGAAGAAGAGGTGAAAAACGAAGGGGGAATTTAATGAAAGGGGGCAAGGTATCCCCCTCTTGACCCCCTAGGAATGTTGTTGGGGTTATTAAAGGGTCCCGTGGGGAAAAGAAAAAAAAATGATTTTTCACGGTAGAAGCGCTTCACGGGCCGCGAACTGGGCCGCAAACTGGTAGCGAAACGGGAATTCGCCATTTTGTGCTTCGTTAATTAAATTACTAGGTATAAGGGGGTGCGGGAGACGTATCCTAATCCCCTATGTTTCCTGAGGGTGGCTGAGGAGGCTGATATATGTTGATACATCTCTTCCAGCGGCTGTGCGTGAGCTTTTTTTTTTTTTGCTGCGTGACAGTCCGGAGCGGCCGCCATCTTGTCTCTCGGTAGGATCGAGAGAGAAGAAGAGGTGAAAAACGAAGGGGGAATTTAATGAAAGGGGGCAAGGTATCCCCCTCTTGACCCCCTAGGATGTTGTTGGGGTTATTAAAGGGTCCCGTGGGGAAAATAAAAAAAAAATGATTTTTCACGGTAGAAGCGCTTCACGGGCCGCGAACTGGGCCGCAAACTGGTAGCGAAACGGGAATTCGCCATTTTGTGCTTCGTTAATTAAATTACTAGGTATAAGGGGGTGCGGGAGATGTATCCTAACCCCCTATGTTTCCTGAGGGTGGCTGAGGAGGCTGATATATGTTGATACATCTCTTCCAGCGGCTGCGCCATCTTGCCTTTTTTCCAATGCCAGAATTTTGTCGTGCACGGCAGCCATTTTAGATGCCAGGCTGGTCCCAGGCTATCACCTACCCCTGCGGATGTAGTTTATGGCCCCAGCTGTAGAGAATTCAGACATGCCAACCCTCCCGATTCAGGCGTGTGACTACTGATTTCAGTGCTAGTCTCCCGCCTCCCGATTTCTGCAAGCAAAAACCCGGGGGCATATTACGAACAACTAGCGATAATTTTTGTCTCTAACTTGTTTAGAGACAAAAATTATCGCCGCACATCGGCGATTTTTATCGCAGATAAACCTTGCTATTATCGCAGAAAAGTCAGCGATATTCATGTATTATCGAGCAAATGCTCTTAGCCATGTTATCCACCTCCCATTGGATAACATGGCTAAGAACTGCTCAGGGCAGGTGTTAGATTTTGGAGATATTCGCACTTAGCGCGAATATCTCCAAAAGTTGGTAATAGGAGATAGCGATGTTAGGGACTGTTTCCAGTCGCTAACATCTTGGCACGCCACTTTGCATGTCATTAGTGATAAGTATCACTGACATGCAAAGCGGGGCCCAAGATGGTCGCTATCTCCTTTTAGCTGTCACTAACTGGTGTTAGCGACAGTTTGGTAATAGGGAGATAATTTTATCTCCGCTTTCATGGCTTTTAAAGCCAAAAAAGCGGAGATAAACCCCCTTGATAATATGCCCCACGATTCCTTGGGGGTTTCAGCTGACAGGGCTTGGTATTGTGTTACATGGTAATTTTTCCAGGAAACGTCAGAGGGTCGATGCAGGGGTTCTAGAAGAGGTGATAAACCATTTAAGCCTCATGAACAAGCGCATGGTCTTTTAAAGATTTGTGAAGTACTCGGGGCGGCGGTGTGTGTGTGCCCTCTTTCAGGAGCGGGCGGGGGGGCACTGCCAGCAACTTGCCAGGTCAGGTAGTGTTCAACACGTGCATCACCCTTTCTCTGCCTGCTATTGCGCTCCATGCTTCGGAAAGGTAAGAAAAAGAACGTGCATTTGAGTTTGAAATGTCCGATCCTGCAGCAGCACACTTCCAAAGCCCACACATGACAATAACCCGATTCAAGGCCCCATTCACCCGTTTAAAAAAAAATAGATAACACTCCAACAAAGTAAGATTATAAAACTTTATTAACTATTAACTATAACGAACGGAACAAAAACTAAAAACATTTAAACATTTTTCAACTCAAAAAGCAACAATGGTTAGAAGCTGTCTTTTGTGCGAATAGTCCCAAGGCAGCACAACGTGCAGAGTTCTGGACGGCACCCAGGTGATGTCGCCTGGGTGCCGCACTGGTTTTGGGATCCTACAATGCAGCACAGAAAAATAGCGTGGGGCGTCCCGGGTGGTGCGGGGGGAGGTCTCGTCAGTAGCGGTCTTTTGTGCGAATAGTCCCAAGGCAGCAGAACGCGTTGAGATGTTGATGGGACTGTGTCCAGTGTCACATGGCTGACACAACATGTACGACAGGCACCCAGGTGATGTCCAGTAAACTGCCGCACTGGTTTTGGTATCCTACAATGCTGCTCCGAAAATTGGCGTGCGGCGGCCCGGGGGTGGGGGAGGCGGCGTGAACGGGCCTCCCCAGGTGGCGGCCATCTAGCTGAGTTGCGCCCGCTCTTGCGGCTACAGCGTCTCGCTCACCATGTTGTTGAGTTGCTCCCACTCTTGCAGTGCAGCGATAGGCGGCTGCCACATGGCTCTTAAAATGGCGGACGGCTCCTCAGTTTTGGGCCTGGTCCACTGAAATGGCCCTGGGACACCTTGGAACTCGGACGCTTGCCTGCTAGGGCTTGGGTCCCATTCTCGAAAAGCGTCCCCTCAGCCGTGAAGATTCTACAAAAGTCTTGGGGGCCCCCGACTCCCGCAGGCTTCCGGTGGGGAGCGGCTGCCATGATTGCTCGCGGAATGACCACGACGGAGCCACGAGATGGTGGTGCTCTCATGCTGACGCCAGCTTCAGTCTGAATGATCCAGAAACAAGGTGGGGCTTTCATCGTTTGGGAAAAAAAAATGTTCTAAACCAATGAAAAGTGTTATTTTTAGGTCATATGACCAAGCCTTCCATCTTTAGGAAACCAAAAGTAAAATGAACCAATGAAAAGTTTTATAAACAAGTCACATGACCTGTTCTGCGGCATAGGGCTACAAAAAGCGTAGAAAATCCGTTGGCACGTGAGGCGGCGTCAGTAGCGGACCGATGTGCGAATAGGCCGAAGGCAGCACAACGCGCCGAGATCCGGATGGCACCGAGGTGGTGTCCAGCAAATTGCCGCACTGGTGTGGCCATCCTACAATGCTGCGCCGAAAGACGGCGTGTCCAGCTGAGTTGCGGTCACTGTTGCGGTACAGTGACTCGAACGCGCCGAGATCCGGATGGCACCGAGGTGGTGTCCAGCAAATTTCCGCACTGGTGTGGCCATCCTACAATGCTGCGCCGAAAGACGGCGTGTTCAGCTGAGTTGCGGTCACTGTTGCGGTACAGTGACTCGAACGCGCCGAGATCCGGATGGCACCGAGGTGGTGTCCAGCAAATTGCCGCACTGGTGTGGCCATCCTACAATGCTGCGCCGAAAGATGGCGTGTCCAGCTGAGTTGCGGTCACTCTTGCGGTACAGTGAGTCGAACGCGCCGAGATCTGGATGGCCCCGATGTTGTGTCCAGCAAGTTGCCGCACTGGTGTGGCCATCCTACAATGCTGCGCCGAAAGTCGGCGTGGGGTGCCCCGTTGGCTTATGAGGTGATGTCAGTAGTGGACCGATGTGTGAATAGGTTGGAACCAGCACAAGGCGCCAAGATCCGAATGGCAAGTCCTGGATGTTGAGTGCCTCAGTTGAGAGTTCTGAGCAGTGCTTGTAAGACTGTCTGAAGCTTATTTGCACCTGCTGCAGCTTCACTAGGTCCCGCGGAACTTTTTGCCTTTTCCTTTCTGCTTCTTTTCCTACAATGCGTTTCATCAGAAGACACGACCAGGTCCCTGAATGTGTGCAGGGGGACGCTATTGATTGAATGAAAATGGCGGCTTGACACAAAGCTGACTCAAGCGTTACTGTTGATGCTATACAGACAAAAATTGGTTTTCAGTTTGTACATTCTTCAGGTTTTTTTTTTCCATCCAAGTCTGATTGAGAGTTTGTAGAAAAATGGCTTCAGATTTTCCACATACTACTCTTCAACATTCTTCCTAAATGTAACAATGTGAAACTCACTAGGAGAACGACTGTTTCTGTTTCCTTTCAAAATGCTGCCAACAATATTTTCTGAATGGAAGACACCATCTTGTAGCATAAAGGGCCGAAAGGTGTTCTGGTCTGGCCGATGGTTGGTGGAGACATTTTGACTATATCTTGGACCTGCCCGGCCTCTCCCAAAATGGCGCCGGTATAAATGGGACTCGTAACTCCTTGCCCGCAAATGTATATCTAGAAAATGTTATTGTAAGTGGCCCTGTCGTATTTTAATTACAAAATGTACGTCCACCGATTCTGCAACTGTTAGACACCTTTGTTCTTGCAACCTAATGGCCCGCTCGTTACGTTCTTCTACAGTGTAAATGTCTGCTCATCATATACGATTTCAGTTTGCTCCGTGGCCGGCCCACGTGGTTATAGGCCCGTATTTGTATACTGACATTTTCACAATAAAGGTTTTTAAAACAAAACACGGTAGTAGTATTTACATTGGTAAAGTTTTTACTTTTAGTCACTGTTTTCGAATCAGTGAAAGGCAAGTGAAATAAAGCAGTCCAATTACATGACGGATAAAAGGTATAATATGTAGGAACGCAGTAAAGATAAATGGTCAAGGGCAGTTGTGTTTTTCATGTCTGCAACATAAAGTGATCGATAAGAATCTGATAATCAGGCGTATCGGCGACTAAGACAGCAGGCCGAATCTCTTTTACTCAGCGGCTCCGTCATGGAAGGAAGAAACGCCCTTTTATCTCGAAAAAGGAATATATTTTACTTGCAAGACAGTTGTAAATTTTCCGGGAAAGTACATTAGCCTGGAATATTATAACATATGTTTGAAAAAAATATATCTTTCGAAAACAATAAAAAGCGTAATTTTTAGGTCATATGACCAAGATTTTCATCATTAAATTAACAAAAGTAAAATGAACCAATGAAAAGTTTTATTAACAAGTCACATGACCTGTTATGCTTACGTTACGCGCTGCGCGCCACGCCTCGGATCACTTCCGGGTGCGGTAACGCGGCGTGTCATATAACGCATTACGCGACAACGTAGGTCAAGAATATAGTCAAAATGTCTCCACCAACCAGCGTTCGGAACACAACCCCTTTCAGCAGTCCAAAAAGTTGTGTTAAATGACAACAGAGGGGACAGGCAACAAGAACCATCAGTCAAAGAGGGGAAGGCAAGTTCTTCTCTTCCGGGTCATGTTGGGGCGCTACCGGAACTGATCGAATTGGTAGTCTACAGTGTTTCTGGATGTTTCAGACTAAAGCTGGCATCAGCATGAGACCACTACCATCTCGTAGCTCCGTCGTGGCCATTCCACGAGCAATCATGGCAGCCGCTCCCCACCAGAAGCCTGCGGGAGTCGGAGGCCCCCAAGACTTTTGTAGAATCTTCACGGCTGAGGGGACGCTTTTCGAGAATGGGACTCAAGCCCTATCAGGGAAGCGTCCGAGTTCAAAGGTGTCCCAGGGCCATTTTAGTGGACCAGGCCCAAAACCGAAGAGCCGGCCACCATTTTGAGAGTCCTGTGGGCGCAAGAGTGGGCGCAATTCAGCTGGATGGTGGGCAAGACGCTGTAGCCGCAAGAGTGGGCGCAACTCAGCTGGATGGGACAAGGTTCAGAATTGAAGAGTCATCAAAAGGCAAAAAGTTCCGCCGGACCCCGGGAGCCGGTCGCCTATGTCGGGGGCGATCTCAGGCTACACCAGTGCTATAAGACTTGGGGAGGGTGTCGGAGCCAAGCGTCTTCTCCGAGTCCATGGCCATCACACCGCCCCTCAGGGGCCTCCGTCAAGCTGTTTAGGAAGGTAACATATCACATTGTTTTCTAATGCAGTCAGGTCCACAAACGACACTCACTTACTTTGAGAATAGTGAAGCTGCAGTAGGTGGAAATAAGCTTCAGACAGTGTTACAAGCGCTGCTCAGAACTCTTAACTATGACACCCAACATCCAGAACTTATGCCATTTGAGAATGGCAGTGACATCGTAGCAACTCAGGGACCAAAACCATTAACGTACTTTCACGTATGAAAATCTTACTTGGGGAGGGGGCAGGAGCGAAGCGCCCCCTCCCAGTCAGCGCCACCACACCGTATGTTGAAAATTTGAAGCCATCGTTCTACAAAGTCAACCAAACTTGGATTGAAAAATCTAGAAAAATGTACAAACTGAAAACCAGTTTTGGTCTGCATAGCATCAGTAGCAACGCTTGAGTCAGCTTTGTGTCAAGCCGACATTTTGATTCAACAAAGCACAGGCATTGAAAAAGGCTCAAACTCAGAACTCTGAACTATGGCACCCAACATCCAGGAGCTTGCCATCCGGATCTTGGAGCCTTGTGCTGCTTTCGACCTATTCACACATCGGTCCACTACTGACATCATCTTATAAACCAACGTTATGTAAATAGTTTTTTAATAAAATGTTTTACCCTGTTTCTTTGCTGGTGTGTTGTCTATATTTTTAATATTTGCATAGGGTTTGTCGTTATTTTGTGCGGGATGGGTGATGGAGCCGAGCTGTCTTGCAGCCCTCATGGTGTGGAGCTCAGTTCATCTCACTATTTTCGTATTTCTCATGAAGGGTTGTTCCTAATATTTCTATTTTAGCGAGGTCAAAAAGAGATCCAATTAGTGGCCTACTGATTTTGCTCGATTACTTTTATTTTTTTACACGATTTTTCACTATCTGCAAAGACTAAACAGAGTATTGCGACTTTGTGCTTGTTTGTAAATAGAGAATGATCCAAAGAGAACCAATTCTAAAACAGTAAATGCTTGGACAACAATCAATCAAATGGAGAGACAAGCAGGCACGACGGATTACAACGGGGGTAAAGGCCTGCGTTAACTACCCTTCAGTATCTGCAAAGAGAGAGTACTACTAAGACAAAAGAGGGGAGGGGGGGTGCAGCGTTCAAAGCACATCAGCGTGCATAAATACGAAAATATTTTTATCTATCACGTACTTGACATTTTAAAGCTTTTCATATTTGCTATTAAAAAACCAATGAAATTCACAGAAAAAACCATAGGTTATAGGGGATATATAGTTAGGAATTTGCATTTACAAAACCTTGAAAATTCAATGAAAAAACCATTGGTCTTAGGCCATATATAGTTAGGGATTTGCATTTACAAAACCTTATTTTACTCGCATAAAACCATTGAAATTCCATATATAGTTAGTTGCACTAACTATATATGGCGCACCCGCAATCCACTGCTGATCATGTCACATATTACATCATTCATGACATGGTCAGTGACATCACTGATGACATCACTGATGACATCTCAAATGACATCACTGATGAAATCACTGATGACATCTCAAATGACATCACTGATGACATCACTGATGACATCTCAAATGACATCACTGATGACATCACTTATGACATCTCAAATGACATCACTGATGACATCTCATTTGACATTACTGATCACATCACTGATGACATCATTCATGTGATAATACGATGAACCTCTTCAGACTCTAATATAACCTTAGATACACTCAGTGTAAACAGACACTCACAGATTGTCACTCATCCATGGAGTTACTCATACACCTAGTCAGTCATGCAAAGAATCAATCACACCTCTATTTCCTCAACTATACAGTTATACACACCTTACTTATTCAATCATATTCTAACACATGTTTACTCTCTTATACAATCACTGATACAAGTTTTCAATGATCCATGCAGCCACTCACACATTCACTGGCTCTTATACACAGTTATTCATATATGTCAACTCTCATATGTACTGTGTTTCACAAATGTACTTACTTTGACATGTAGCACTGAGATATCCATTCACTCACCTTTACACTCATGCACAGAGTCACACACCCCCCAGACACCCACACACACACACTCGCTCTCCCATACAAATACTTGGACAACCAATCAATAACCCATATAGTTACTCATATAGGTACAGAATAACACATGCAGCATCTTATACAACAACAGACATACTGATGCACACATTCAGACAGTTTAGTCACTAACCAATGCACTCAGTGAGACACATTTAATCACTCTCTCATACAGTCAGTCATGCACCTACTAAATCCTTCATCCAGACACTTATACATCCACTCATTCTTCAATATGTAAGACATATTTTAACTTTACAGAAACATACAGTCACTGGATAATGTCATCAGTGATGTCATCAGTGATGTCACTGACCATGTCATGAATGATGTAATATGTGACATGATCAGCAGTGGATTGCGGGTGCGCCATATATAGTTAGTGCAACTAACTATATATGGAATTTCAATGGTTTTTTCATTGAATATATATATATATTCACTGAAAAAACCATAGGTTTCACACCAGTTATAGTTAGCTGGAAATTTTACTGATATAAAACCATTGAAATTCCCACGTTATAGTTAGTTGGACTCACTATAACTTGCGCGCCTGCAATGCACTGCTGATGACGTCACATATTACATCACTCATGACATGGTCAGTGACATCACTCATGACATCACTGATGACACCATCCCTGTGACAGAGTGACTGACCTCCTTTCAGTGTAATGTAACCCCTGAAACACATATTCAAAAATAGAAACTAACATTTACAAAAAAGTGGCGATACCTATACCAGTTACAACAACCAATTCAGTAATTCAACCATTTATATACACATTTACTCATTCACCAACAGTTCTATATAGTCATTCATACATATACTCACTTATCATATGTAGTGAAACACCTTTACATCCGTTAACACACCGACAGTCTTCCAAAAGTTACTCACACATATACTCACACATGCAAAAAAACTATTGAACATCCATTTATTTGCATATACAGCTATACACACACTACCACCTTATTCCTAAGGAAACTTACACATACTTACTCTCTTAAACAATCACTTATAGAATCACATACTTATTTAAACAGGAACTCTTACAATCTCTCACTCTCACATTTACTCACTTATATAAATCAATACTCCATATACTAGAATAAAACATATGTATACACACTCATATATAAAACATATTTATTTTTTCAGAAAGACACACATTCACTGGATGGTGTCATCAGTGATGTCATGAGTGATGTCACTGACCATGTCATGAGTGATGTAATATGTGACGTCATCAGCAGTGCATTGCAGGCGCGCAAGTTATAGTGAGTCCAACTAACTATAACGTGGGAATTTCAATGGTTTTATATCAGTAAAATTTCCAGCTAACTATAACTGGTGTGAAACCTATGGTTTTTTCAGTGAATTTAATAGGTTTTTTAAATGCTAATTCCTAACTATAACTGGTGTGAAACCTATGGTTTTTTCAGTGAATTTCATAGGTTTTTTAAATGCTAATTCCTAACTATAACTGGTGTGAAACCTATGGTTTTTTCAGTGAATTTCATAGTTTTTTAAATGCTAATTCCTTTGTATATCGAGTTTCTAACCTTTTTTTTTTTTACAATTTGCTGTTTTTTTTTAAGTATTCATTTTTTTTTATATTTTTTTTCTTTTGCGCTCTGGGTGCGCGCTCCGGGAAGCTTTCAGCTAAGCTCTCCTGTAAGCTTCTCCGAGAGCTCATCTGAAAGCGCACCCAGAGCGCAACTGTCGTTTGTGAAAAAAAAATATGAATGAAAAGTTAATAATAATGCAAAACATTTCGTACCATACAAATAAAATTTGTTTTTTTTAATATGGAAAATGATTATGCATTTCTATAAAAGATTGATGACGTCACTTCGGCGCGCAACGTAAGTGCCCTCGGAAGCGCATACGTGCGCGGCGCATAAACGCACGGAAAAGCGCCTACGATCGCGCCACGTTTGCGACCCGGAAGCGCCTACGATCGCGCTGCGTAAACGCACCCGGAAGTGCTCCGGAGCGCGCAGCGTAAACGCGTCGGGTCATGTGACCCTAAAATAACACTTTTCATTGGTTGCTAACAGTTTTTTTTTACAATGAATGAAATCCCCACCCATTTCCTTCACTTCTTCTTTCACTTTTGTGACTGAAAGACCTGCCTTTTTTGCTGCTCCATATTCCTGGATTCATCATGGCTGCCAGACCATCCAGCAGTGAAGATGATTTCATTGATGAAGAGCCTCCTACCCCAAAGGTGAAGGAACATTTCATCTGGAAATTTTTTAAGTTTCCAGAAGGCCAGAAGAAGGTGAATGCACCAAAAGTAGAGTGCAGGATCTGCAAACAGGTCCTGTCACGGGGTAACCCCCCAAAAAAATACTCTTTTGGCAACTTCACCATGATTCGCCATGTGGAGAGGAGGCACCCCCAGAATTTTGCCCGGGAAAGTGTCAGGGCTCTGGCACAGGAGGTTCCCAGAGATGGGGCCTCTACATCAACAGGAGGAGCAACTTCTTCTGGAAGAGAACAATCTCAGGGGCAGGTAGCAAACATTCAACCTGCATTCAACCATGGGGTCGTCAGATGCAGATACTGCAATCAACTCCTCACCTATGGGGAGCAAAGTGTCCTGCTCATGGTTCGGGCATTGGAGAACCATCACTGCCCTTCCCACCCCTAATTTTTTTCTTTTCTTTTTGCTCCTGTTGAGCAGTTTCTATTCCCTGTTTTTGTTCCTCTTCAGTTAAAAGAAGAAAACCAAAAGTTCTTTTCAGAACTACCTCCAATTCTCATCAAAGAGCTATAATCTTAAAAAATGAAGAGTAAGTGAAATATAGTGCATTGATAATTGAAAGGAGAATGAGTAAGAAAGAACAGAAAGGTATGAGAGGTGAAAGGAAGTGAAGTAGGAGGACTGAAAGAAGGTGAGTGTTAGAAAAGAAAGTTATGACACAGTGAATAAACTGGAGGCCTCATTTCTGAAAAGTGACGCATCGCTACGTGAAAATAGCGATGCGTCACTTTTCTGGACGCACTCCTTATGACATTCCAGATATGTCATATTTAATATATGACTAATCAATTCGCAAGGAGTTACAGATATGTCAGTATTTCTGACATATCTGTAAACACAAAAGTAACGCATTGCAGGAGTGCGTCACAAAAGTGACGCAACTCCAATAATGTGTCCTTTCACATGGAAAAAGCACCATGTGAAAGGTTTGCTGTGAAGCAGGCGCAAGATTTTGGCGCAACTGCATCCTAAAAGTGACGCACTGCGTCATTATTACCAAGCTTTTTGCAAGGAACACCCCCTCTGCATGCATTATACCTGACACTATTTTTTAAAAAGTGACGCATCTAGGTACATGGGTCACTTTTTAAAACTCTGCGCCATATTGTATCTGCATCAGGTATAATGTATGCAGAGGGGGCAATCCCTCGCAAAAAGCTTGGTAATAACAACGTACTGAAATCTATGAGATTTCCCTGCGTCACTTTTAGGATGCTATTGCGTCAAAATTTTGCGCCGGCCTCGCATCACTTTTATGTTTACACATATGTCAGAAATACTGACGTATCTGTAACTCCTTGCAACATGATTCGTCATACATTAAATATGACACATCTGGAATGTCATAAGGACTGTGGACAGAAAAGTGACGCATCACACCAGCAGTGTAATAAAATGTGCCTCGTTGCACTATATTTAAAGGATGCAACAGCATCCTAAAAGTGACGCAGTGAAATCTCAAACATTTCACTGCGTCGCTATTACAAAGCTTTTAGTGGGAGAACACCCCCTCTGCATGCATTATACCTCACGCAGATATAATGTGGCGCTTGATTTTAAAAAGTGACCCATCTACCTAGATACCTCACTTTTTAAATATAACGCAACGCAACACATTTTTTTACACTACTGGTGCAATGCGTCACTTTTCTGTGCGCACTCCTTATGACATTCCAAGTAACGCATTGCTGGAGTGCGTCACAAAAGTGACGCAACTCCAGTAATGTGTCCTTTCAAATGGGGAAAGCAGCATATGAAAGGTCTTGCCTCAGTCTAACACCTGCTGTAAAGCAGGCACAAGATTTTGACGCAACAGCATCCTAAAACTGACGCAGTGAAATCTCAAAGATTTCACTGCGTCGCTATTACAAAGCTTTTTGCGGGAGAACACCCCCTCTGCATGCATTATACCTGACGCTATTTTTAAAAAGTGACGCATCTAGGTACATGGGTCACTTTTTAAAACTCTGCGCCATATTGTATCTGCAACATGATTCGTCATACATTAAATATGACACATCTGGAATGTCATAAGGAGTGCGCACAGAAAAGTGACGCATAACACCAGCAGTGTAATAAAATGTACCTCGTTGCACTATATTTAAAAAGTGACGCATCTAGATAGATGCGTCACTTTTTAAATATTGCATAACAATGCGCATTTTTTTACACCGCTGGTGCGTCACAAAAATTGACGCACAGGAAGCGCAAAACTAACAGCGCAAGGCCTTCATAAATATGGTCCTGGATTTTCCCCGTGCTTCGCCGGTGCGCGTACCATGCGCTTCCCCCGCGCAAAACGAAAAAAATTTTTTAATGCCCTGCAGGACCCTATTTTAGTCCCTACATCAAACCTAGGGGGTCAGAGGGGGTCTACTCTTCCACCTTATGGTCATTTGCCCCTTTTTTTTCAAACCCCTTGTGTCTCGATTTTACCGAGACACAAGATGGCGGCCGCTCCGCACTGTTTAGAATGTTTACAGACAACTGAGATCCAATCAGCTTCCTGCGCGCAAGTCGCGTGTCGCGCCTGGGGCGCACTCCGGTGCGCGCACGGGAGAGCGCCTATAGATATATATATTTTTTTGAACCTAAATTACTCAAAATCCACTGGAGCACATATCTTGAGACATAGCAAAGGCACATCGGGCTACCAGTCCCTACAATTTTGCCAAGTTTGGTGGAAATCCATTCAGCCGTTCGGGCTAAAAGTGAAATCGACCGCCCTATGGAAATTAACATGGGGAAAACGCGTTTTGGGACCCCCCTTTTATCTCGGCCCCCGCTTGACGAATCCCCCCCAAACTTTCAGGGAAGGACCGGACCGCCATGAGACCATTTTCCTGAAAATTTCAGGCAGATTCGTCAACCGGCGCCAAAGTTATTCAAAATAGAATGTTGAGATTTAACATTGAAAATTATCCTAACTATAACTACCTACTGGCGACCGCCAGTAGGTAATATATATATATATATATATATATATATATATATATATATATATATATATATATATATATATATATATATATATATATATATATATATATATATATATATATATATATATATATATATATATATATATATATATATATTTATATACATTCATTCACTGAAAAAACCTAAGGTTTCAGGCCTTATATAGTTAGGAATTAGGATTTAAAAAACCTTTAAAATTCACTCAAAAAACTATACGTTTTAGGGGTATTATAGTTAGCTGGACATTTCACTCATACAAAACTATTGAAATTCCTCTGTTATAGTTAATTGTACTCACTATAACTCGTGTGCCCGCAATCCGCTGCTGATGATGTCACATATTACATCATTCATGACAAGGTCAGTGACATCAATGATGACATCTCAAATGACATCACTGATGACATCACTGATGACATCATCCAGTGAATGTGGTTTGCTTCGTTATTTAAATATGCATTATATATATAGCAATTTGCATTGAAGAATGAGTGGATATATTAAAATAAATATTTGGATGGAGGATTTAGTAGCATTGTAATTGACTGTTTACTTGACCAATTTATAGTGTCTCATTAAATATAGTGGATAGTGACTAAACTGTTTGAATATCTGTATCACTTTGTCAGTTGTTGTGTAAACAGGTACTCCAGTTATGTGAAAGTCTGTATTAGTTATTGATTAGTTAACTGAGTATTTGTATGGGAGAGTGAATGTGTGTGTGGTTCGGTGGGGGTGTGTGTGACTGCCCAAAGATGTGTGAATAGTTGATTCACTAGATATATGAAGTTAAAACTACATGTTCTAACAGTTGTTTGGGTGAGTGAATATCTTTATGGGTGTGGTGATGAGCAAATATAGTGTATTTCAAAGTTTTTTTTTAATGCTAATTCCTAACTATATAAGACCTGAAAGCCCACCAGGAATCTCCAGTATGCGCCAGGGGACTGCATTGCAGAAAGGTGTAATGGAGCCAAGCCCCTTTTTACACCTCTCTGCAACGCAGCCCCCGTGCATGTTTGAAGAGGGGGAACTAATTCCCCTTGCATACTGGGGGCCCCTGGGGGTCAACTAGCCCACCTGGAAGCTCCAGTATGCGCATGGGGGCTGCATTGGAGAGGTGTAATGAGGCTATGCCCCTTGTTACACCTCTCTGCAACGCAGCCCCCTGCCGCGTTTGCAGAGGGGGAACTAATTTCCCTTGCATACTGGGGGTCCCTGGGGGCCAACTAGCCCACCAGGAGCCTCCAGTATGCGCCAGGGGGCTGCATTGCAGAGAGGTGAAATGAGGTCACACCCTTTTTTACACCTCTCTGCAACGCAGCCCCCGTGCATGTTTGAAGAGGGGGTACTAGTTCCTCTAGCATACTAGGGGTCCCTGGGGGCCAACTAGCCCACCTGGAACCTCCAGTATGCGCCAGGGGGCTGCATTGCACAGAGGTGTAATGAGGCTATGCCCGTTTTTACACCTCTCTGCAACGCAGGCCAATGGCGCGTTTGCAGAGGGGGGACTAATTCCCCTTGCATACTGGGGGTCCCTGGGTCATATCTGCCCCAAACACCGATATTCCGAACGATTGAAAAGGACTTTTCTTGAGAAACATTTGGATTTAGATTATCATGTCCTATACTTTGGAATTTTTGAAAGACTGACTTTGAGGATGCTATAAATTACTCAAGTCTGCCCGAATTTTGTGGGTAAAATTGATACCTAGTCACTTTGAATAAGAATGTACTTACGTCTCGTCTAACATTTGGAAGAAATATCTAGTTATATGACAACAGGATACCGACATAACTTGAAGGAAATAAGAACGCCCTGAAGAAGTTCTGTTGTACAGAACGAAACGTTTCGGCTGGCGTGGTACATAAACTTAAGGAAAATAAAAGCATTTTAATATACACCAAGATTCAGCGCTTCAATAAGGACTCTAAGTGATATGATTTGATTGGACTTATTGTGCAAGTGGTGCTGTGCCAAACTTTGGAATATTCTCCACTACTCTCTACTACTTACTCTCTCCTACTCCACTACTCTCTAATACTGGCTCTCTACTATTCATTCTCTACTACTCTACTGCTCTCTCTCTACTACTCACTCCCTACTACTCACTATCTACTACTCTCTACTACTCACTCTCTACTACTCTCTACTCTCTACTACTCACTCTCTACTACTCTCTCTCTACTACTCACTCTTTACTACTCACTCTCTACTACTCTCTACTACTCACTCTCTACTTCTCACTCTCTACTACTCTCTACTACTCACTCTCTACTACTCTCTCTCTACTACTCACTCTCTACTACTCACTCTACTACTCACTCTCTACTACTCACTCGCTACTACTCTCTCTCTACTAGTCTCTACTACTCACTCTCTACTACTCTCTACTATTCTCTCTCTCTGCTACTCACTCTCTACTACTCTCTACTACTCACTCTCTACTACTCACTCTCTACTACTCTCTACTACTCACTCTTTACTACTCTCTACTACTCACTCTCTACTGCTCTCTACTACTCACTCTACTACTTACTCTCTACTACTCTCTCTACTACTCACTCTCTACTACTCTCTACTACTCACTCTACTATTTACTCTACTACTCTCTACTACTCCCTCTCTGCTACTCTCTCTACTGCTCTCTACTACTCTCTACTACTCACTCTCTACTCTCTATTACTCACTCTCTACTCTCTACCTCTCTCTACTTCTCTCTCTACTAGTCTCTACCTCTCTACCTCTACACCTCTACCTCTCTACCTCTCTCTACACGCACACATATACACATATATATATGCATATGTATGCATATGCATTTATATATATGTATGTGTGTATATATATATATATATAAATATATATATATATATATATATTCACTGAAAAAACCATAGGTTATAGACCATATATAGTTAGGGATTAGCATTTAAAAAACCTTATTTTATTTGCACAAAACCATTGAAATTCCATATATAGTTAGTTGCACTAACTATATATCGCGGACCCGCAATCCACTGCTAATGATGTCACATATTACATCATTCATGACATGGTCAGTGACATCACTGATGACATCACTGATGACATCTCAAATGACATCACTGATGACATCACTGATGACATCTCAAATGACATCACTGATGACATCACTGACATCTCATTTGACATTACTGATTACATCACTGATGATATCATTTATGTGATAATACATCTTCAGACTCTAATATAACCTTTGATACACTCAGTGTAAACAGGCACTCACAGACTGTCACACATCCATGGAGTTACTCACACACCTATTCAGTCATGCAAAGAGTCAATCACATCTCCATTTCCTTAACTATACAGTTATACACACCTTACTTATTCAAACATATACTAACACATATTTACTCTCTTATACAATCCTTGATACAACTTCACAATGATTCATACAGCCACTCTCACATTCACTGACTCTTATGTTCAGTTATTTATATATGTCAACTCTCACATGGAGTGTGTTTTACATATGTACTTACTTTGACATGTAGAACTGAGATATCCATTCACTCACCAATATACTCATGCACACAGTCAACTGTCCATACAGCTGTTTCTACATGCACTTTGAACCCATACACCTAGGGAATCAACCGCTCACACATCTATGCACAGAGTTATACACCTCCCAGCCACCCACACACACACTCAGTCTCCCATACAAATACTTGGGCAACCATTCAATAACCCATATAGTTACTGATATAGCTACTGATTTAAACATGCAGCAGTTTACAGAAGAACATAAATATTGATTGCCAAATTAAGACACTTTAATCACTAACCCATGCACTCAGTGAGACACATTTAATCATTCTCTCATACAGTCATTCATGCACCTACTAAATCCTTCATCCAGACACTTATACATCCACTCATTCTTCAATATGTAAGACATATTTTAACTTTACAGAAACATACAGTCACTGGGTGTTGTCATCAGTGATGTCATCAGTGATGTCATTTGAGATGTCATCAGTGATGTCATCAGTGATGTCACTGACCATGTCATGAATGATGTAATATGTGACATCATTAGCAGTGGATTGCGGGTCCGCGATATATAGTTAGTGCAACTAACTATATATGGAATTTCAATGGTTTTGTGCAAATAAAATAAGGTTTTTTAAATGCTAATCCCTAACTATATATGGTCTATAACCTATGGTTTTTTCAGTGAATTTTCAAGGTTTTGTAAATGCAAATTCCTAACTATATATGGTCTATAACCTATGGTTTTTTCTGTGAATTTCATTGGTTTTTTAAAAGCTAATATCTATAGCTGTAAAATATATTCTTTATTAAGTGACGTATCACGTAGCCCGTGAGACGCCTCATGATGCATCGCATAACCGTGACGTATCGTCTCTGCAGCGCAAACCAAACCCAAAACGTAAGCGCGCCAGAACACGCTTAAAGATATATATATATTTTTTTAACCTTAATTAGACAAAATCCACACGTGCACATATCACAAACGTTCAAAAAACACAATATGTCGCACTACCGTTACGCTGCCGGTTAGCTGCCCGGTTAACGTACCAGGAAGCACCTTTACCGCGAAAATCGCAATTTTTTTTTTTTCACCCCCCAGGGAACTTTAATAGCCCCCTCATCAATCCTAGGGGTTCAGGAGGGGTCTGCCTTACCCCTTTCATTCATTTACACCTTTTTTTTTTCCACCTCTTGTCTCTCGATCCCACAGAGAGACAAGATGGCGGCCGCTCCAGACTGTTTACAATGATAACAGCCAATCAGCTTCTCCTCAGACTCCCGTTACACTGCCGATTAGCTTCCCGGTAGCTGCCCGGTTAGCTGCCCAGTTCGCGTACCAAGACGCGTCTCTACGGCGTTTGTTTTTTTTTGGCCCCACGTGGCTTTATAATATCCCCCTCATAAATCCTAGGGGGTCAGAAGGGGTCTACCTTGCCCTGTTTCCTTCATTTCCCCCTTTGTTTTGGCCTCCTCTTGTCTCTCGATCCTACCGAGAGACAAGATGGCGGCCGCTCCGGACTGTTTACAATATTGACAGCCAATCAGCTACTCCTCAGACTCCCGTTACACTGCCGGTTAGCTTCCCGGTTAGCTGCCCGGTTAGCTGCCCGGTTCGCGTACCAAGACGCGTCTCTACGGCGAAAAAATCTGATTTTTTTTTTTTTTTTTGGTTACACTGCCGGTTAGCTTCCCGGTTAGCTGCCCGGTTAGCTGCCCGGTTCGCGAACCAAGACGCGTCTCTACGGCGAAAAAATCGGATTTTTTTTTTTTTTTTTTTGGGCCCGGCGTGGCTCTATAATATCCCCCTCATCAATCCTAGGGGGTCAGGAGGGGTCTACCTTGCCCCCTTTCCTTCATTTCCCCCTTTGTTTTGGCCTCCTCTTGTCTCTCGATCCTACCGAGAGACAAGATGGCGGCCGCACCGGACTGTTTAGAATGTTGACAGACACCGGAGAGCCAATCAGCTTCGCTTTGCAAAGTTCCGATACGCGAAAAGTTCGCGAACCGGTTAGCTGCCCGGAGCGCTGTTACAGATATATATCTTGATTTAAACGTTAATTTCTCAAAATCCACTGAAGCACATATATTGAGACCTAGCAAAGGCACATCGGGGTACCAGTCCCTACAATTTTGCCAAGTTTCGTGGAAATCCATTCAGCCGTTCGGGCTAAAAGTGAGTCCAACCGCCCTATGGAAATTAACATGGGAAAAACGCGTTTTGGGACCCCCCTTTTTTCTCGGCCCCCCCTTGACGAACCCCCCCCAAATTTTCAGGAGCTGCTCAGAAACAAAATGTGCCATTTTCCTGAAAATTTCAGCCGATTCCGTCCACAAACGCCAAAGTTATTAGACATAGAATTTTCAAAAGTCCCATAGGAAAAAAATCCTAACTATATATACCTACTGGCTATCGCCAGTAGGTAATATATATATATATATATATATATATATATATATATATATATATATATATATATATATATATATATTACCTACTGGCGGTCGCCAGTAGGTAGTTATAGTTAGGATTTTTTTCAATGTTAAATCTCAAAATTCTATTTGGAATAACTTTAGCGCCGGTTGACGAATCTGCCTGAAAATTTCCTCAAAATGGCCTCTTCGAGCTCCGGTCCTTCCCTGAAAGTTTGGGGGGGATTCGTCAAGCGGGGGCCGAGATAAAAGGGGGGGTCCCAAAACGCGTTTTCCCCATGTTAATTTCCATAGGGCGGTCAACCTCACTTTTAGCCCGAACGGCTGAATGGATTTCCACCAAACTTGGCAAAATTGTAGGGACTGGTTGCCCGATGTGCCTTTGCTATGTCTCAAGATATGTGCTCCAGTGGATTTTGAGTAATTTAGGTTAAAAAAATATATATATCTATAGGCGCGCCCCGGTACGTGCACCGGGGAGCGCACCGGGCGTGTCACGCAACTTGCGCACGGAAAGCTGATTGGCTCTCGGGTGTCTGTAAACATTCAAAACAGTCCGGAGCGGCCGCCATCTTGTGTCTCGGTAGGATCGAGACATGAGAGGTGGCCAAAACAAAGGGGGAAATGACCATAAGGGGGCAGAGTAGACACTCCCTGACCCCCTAGGTTTGATGTGGGGGCTTTAAAAGGGCCCCGCGGGGCCAAAAAAATAATACTTTTTTTTTTCAATTTTTGCGGGGGAAGCACCCGGAACGCGCACCGGGGAGCGGACCGGGGAGCGTACTATGGGGAAAAAAGATTGACACTTTTAAAAATTGTATGTTTATTAATTGTTCTTTTTGTTGTTTTTATTTTATTTAAGTACCAACATGTAGGTACCAATGCAGAGTCTATAATTTAATATACACCGTCTCCTTTTTAGATATCTTGCATGTTGTTACAGAAGTTATTGTGGTATATGGAATTCATAGCGTAGTCTGTCAGGAAAGCAGAAACAACATGGAGGCAGGAGATGATAAAGAGATGTTAAATACACATTGGAGATAATATAGTGGGAGAAAGGAAGTAACTATGAGCAAACTTACTATGTAACACAAAAAAGTTGCACAGTATACTATAAGTCTCACTTTATATTTTAAACATTTTTGATCTACTTGATGAATTACATATAAAAATGAATAATGGCTCGAACAATTTTTGATTATTAAATATAAATGTATTCTTCTGATTCTTTTTCCTAATTTAATAAAACTTCTAATAATATATTGCCTGGAATGTCCTCATTTGTATTCTGTGATTCCATTGATTCAACACACTGAATTAATTCATGGTCCATAGACTCATCCATAAAATCAAAGTCATCATTTTCAGCAATTCTTTCTTCTGTGTTGTTGTCCAAAACAATTTCAAAAGAAATATCCTGTTCTCCTTCCATTTTGTTGCTGTAAATTGCATAAAAAAAATATTTCAGTAGAGTTAGGGCACTGTTGGGTTTAAGTTCAGACAGGCAGTTTGGATTTTTTAACAGTGAAGCTATCTTTGGGTAGTGTATGGTAATAGGCTGGAATTTGAAATATATAAAAGTGTATGTGATAAAGCCTAAGTAAATGTATAATAATACAAGGGAAGCCTAACTCAATCTATAACTATAACAGAGAAGCCTATCTCAATCTATTTCTATTACAGTGGGATAGTATATAACTAACAGAATATTTTTTCTCAAATTAACTGAAAGTGCACAACATACTTCACTTTTCCAAATAACAACTTACCTTTAAGAAAGCAGTTGAAGTTGTCAGTGTAATTTCTTTTCAAATGTACTTCAGGAAGTAGTAGTCAAAATGGCTGTGTTTCCTTCTCTTTTTTTATATATATTCATGTACATAACGAATCAAATGTCAGGAAATAATCGTGGAAAATGTAAGAAACTTTTTAATTGGTTGTCAATTCTAACACTTCATATGTGTTTTGGTCATGTAATTTACCTCAGGATATTTAGACAGGTCTGCAGCCTAAATGTCTCAATGGAATTTCACCAAATTTGGGCAAATGGTAGGGACTGCTAAGTAGTAGGGCCTATTCTATATTTGATGAAAGTGTCTCCAGTGGTTTTTCTGTAAATTACTTTCCCACCTTTTTTATGGAGCGCTTACCGGTGCGCGCTCCGGTACGCGCACCGGCAGCGTTACGGGAGTCCTCCATTTTGTGTTTCGGTACAATAGAGACAGAAGATGGAGGACAAACAACGTTGGGAATGGGTAGAAAGGGGCACAGTAGATACTTCCTGACCCTCTAGGTTTTCTGAGGGGGGCTTAGGACGCTCATATAGGCCCAAACAAAAAAAAAACATTGAAAATTTCGCGGGGGGAGCGCCCGGTACGCGCACCGGTAAGCCTACCGGGGAGCGTACTTTGGTGAAAAATAGTGAAAAAAGTTAGAAAAAGATAAACGTTTTGAATGATCAAAGGTAGGGTAGCTCTGAAAAGAGCTTTTGGGTTCTGTGGCTGATTTAGGTACCTACAAGTAGGTTCCAATGCACAGTATTAAATTCAGGAGGAATATTCTATTCCCCTCATCTGAGAAGTGCACCCCATCTCCTCTGTAGATGTCTTGCATGTTGTAACGCAAGTTATTATTGTATATTGAACCCATTCCACAGTCTCTCATGTAAGCAGAAACAGATTTATTCACATGTTTCCGTGCTTTCTCAAATTGTGGAAAAAATTGGTTGGACCAGTTCCATTTCTGTCTTTGGCATATATTGGAATATACCAAGGCAGTTTGTGGAAAAAGTGTCATCAATTGATCAAAGGTGTCCTTTAAAAGCATTTCCAGACAAACCCCAGCCATAGTGCCCAAACCATTTCCACCACAGTGCACTATTAAGAGGTCAGGGTTTGGCAGATGCAAAAAGGTTTTCACCAATTCTATCAATTGATGACATCTCAATCCTCTCTGGCCAATCCACTTAATTTCCACATTTGATAAATCAAGGTTGTGATAATTTCTGCTTGCTGCATACCTTTGAGCCCAGTGGATGTAGCTATGTCCAATAATCCATACAGAATACATGATGTGAGAAGGTTCTGGTGCAGTCAAATGAAGTGTGGGAATGAAATGGCAGTTGGTACAGTAGGAGTTTACAAAAAAATAATTGTGGAGTTTCCCTGCTGTTGAATCACAAGCAATGACTGGTGGATTCAGTTAGTTGAAAACAGAAAGTTAGGGTGCATGGTGGTGTTGTGTGTAAGAAGCAATTTGAATGGTTAAGAAAAAGTCACTAAAAGCAATAATGCCCTGGATAAGCTGGTGTATTGAGAGGTCAAACATCCTTGCTGACTTAATTGTAGAATAAACTTTTGAACCTGAGAGTTCAGTTAGGAGGGAGTTGCTATGGTAACATATAGAAAGGTCTGAGAGGGGGAAGGGTGTTGGTTTGAAAATAGTGAGGGAAGACTTTTGATTGGTTGAAATAAGGCATATGTGTGTAAAGTTAGAGATTTTCTATGCCAGTCTTGGTTTCAGTGTATTGACTGCAAACCCTTTGCTCTGCTAAAGAAATATTGGTGTGTGTGTCTTACACTGTTTTCAATCTCCCAAAGCATTTGTAAAGGTAAGTAATGATTTATTTAATTTAGATAGAGACTTGTTTGCTCTATGGAGAATATTTGGAAGCAGATAGTTATGTTTCAGTAGTGAAATTGTATGCTTGTACATAGGTCCTGTGTTGTGTTTCTAAAATGTTATTCAAAAAACGATTTTGGGTGCAAATGAATGGTATTTTTATTTGGCCCTTATTTATGATTGCCTTGTGCAGCCGGTGCATCACTTTAAACATGGGAAATAAGTGACGCTCTTGTGGCGCAAGGCCTTCATAAATAAGGCCCTGATTTTTTTTGTTGTTGGTTTGTGTCTTGCTTTTGGATAATACTTGCTATGAACGTTTGCAAAATAGAGGATTTGTATTTTGGGAAACAGTGAGGTTTCAGAAGTGATAATCAGTGGTTGTACATAGGTTCTGCGCAGTGTTTCTAAAATGTTATTCAAAAAACGATGTTGGGGGCAAATCAATGGTATTTTCATTTGGCCCTTATTTATGATTGTCTTGTGCAGCCGGTGCATCACTTTAAACATGGGAAATAAGTGACGCTCTTGTGGCGCAAGGCCTTCATAAATAAGGCCCTGAGTTTGTTTGCTGTTGGTTTGTTTTTTGCTTTTTGATAATTCTTGATATCAACATTTGCAAGATAGTGGATTTGTACTTTGGGAAACAGTGACGTTTCAAAAGTGATATTGAGTGGTTGTACATAGGTTCTGCGCAGTGTTTCTAAAATATTAATCAAAAAACGATTATGGGTGCCAATCAATGGTATTTTCATTTGGCCCTTATTTATGATTGCCTTGTGCAGCCGGTGCATCACTTTAACCCCTTCCATGCTGATGACAGAACGGTTCGTCATCAGCATCGGTTGAGCTGTGCTGATGACGGAACCGTTCCGTCATGACTACGCCTGCGCAATGCGGAGTCAGCACAGGCGGAAAATACGCCCCGCACGCAAGGGGTTAAACATGGGAAATAAGTGACGCTCTTGTGGTGCAAAGCCTTCATAAATAAGGCCCTGATTTTTGTTGTTGTTGGTTTGTGTCTTGCTTTTCGATAATACTTGCTATGAACATTTGCAAAATAGAGGATTTGTATTTTGGGAAACAGTGAGGTTTCAAAAGTGATAATCAGTGGTTGTACATAGGTTCTGCGCAGTGTTTCTTTAATGTTATTCAAAAAACGATTTTGGCGGAAAAACAATGGTATTTATATTTAGCCCATATTTATGATTGCCTTGTGGCACCAGTGCGTCTCTTTTAACATTTGACACACTCGTGGCGCAAGGCCTTCATAAATAAGGTCCTGAGTTTTTGTTGTTGTTGGTTTGTGTCTTGCTTTTTGATAATGCTTGATATCAACATTTGCAAGATAGAGGATTTGTATTTTGTGAAATAGTGAGAGTTCATTAGTGAAAATGAGTGCTTGTACATAGGATCTTTGCTGTGTTTCTAAGATGTTATTCCAAAAACGATTTTGGGTGCAAATCAATGGTATTTGCATTTGGCCTTTATTTATGATTGCCTTGTGCAGCCGGTGCATCACTTTAAACATGGGAAATAAGTGACGCTCTTATGGAGCAAGGCCTTCATAAATAAGGCCCTGAGTTTGTTTGCTGTTGGTTTGTTTTTTGCTTTTTGATAATACTTGCTATCAACATTTGCAAGATAAAGGATTTGTATTTTGGGAAACAGTGAGGTTCCCAAAGTGATATTGAGTGGTTGTACATAGGTTCCGCGCAGTGTTTCTTAAATGTTATTCAAAAAACGATTTTTGGGGAAAATCAATGGTATTTACATTTGGCCCTTATTTATGACTGCCTTGTGGCACCGGTGCGTCTCTTTTAACATGGGATGCACCGGAAGCGCACCAAAGTGACATTTTAAAAAAAAAATGAATATACTTCAAAAAAACAATATTATATTAATATACAATATAGGGTTCATTTTTATAAAAACACACCTTTCTCAGCTATAGACATTTGCAAAAAAAACCTTAGAAATTCACTAAAAAGTACATAGGTATGAAGCCCTATAAAAAGGTAAGAATTAGCAGTTTCAAAAAACCTATGAAATTCACAGAAAAAAACAAAGGTTTCACACCAGTTATAGTTAGGAATTAGCAGTTAAAAAACCTTTGAAATTCACTGGAAAAAACATAAGTTTCACACCAGTTATAGTTAGGAATTAGCATTTAAAAAACCTATCAAATTCACTGAAAAAACCATAGGTTTCACACCAGTTATAGTTACCTGGAAATTTTACTGACATAAAACCATTGAAATTCTAACGTTATAGGTAGTTGGACTCACTATAACTTGCGCGTGTAATGCACTGCTGATGACATCACATATTACATCACTCATGACATGGTCAGTGACATCAAAGTGCATGTTTCAGTTTGCATGTCAGAATTTTTTTAATGAAATTGAAGAGGATTTGAGAAGTCACTCAAAATGTGCCCTAATTTTTCTTTCTGCAGCACTAATCATACTTTCTATGGCAAAATATACCCCCTCATTTTGTTAATGTTTTAAGAGTTACCACTTTTTTCCAATCAAGATGGCTTCAGGTGTGCCATACCTTTGTAATAGGTAGGACTATTAGCTCTCTAGTTGTTCTTTAGAACACTCTAGGAGGCTGCAGTAGAACACAAAGGAATCAACTGACAGTCTCTGTCCTTGTTGGATGTACATGTTTTACTGAGAATGTCAGACTTCATTTTCACATGACTGAGAAAGATAATGTGAATTTACAGAAAATATGCTTTCAGTTTAGCTTATAGATCCCCTTCCAAGCCACTGTGGGAAAAGCATGAGATAATAGTTTTCTTTCAAACATGATTCATGATATCACAGCAGAAGGCTTTTTCACATGGTAAAATCACCTTAGAACACACCACAATTCCTAAAATGAGTATGGTACCATCAACAAATGATTTATAATGTAACTAAAGTCCTAAAACCCTCTATTAACTACAATGCTTTTTAATGAGGTGCTATCATGTATATTGGTCCCAAGATGGCTGCCAACACTTCTTGGATGAAGTGCTGACAGCCAATCAGATCAGATGTGTGGTTAGGCTCCGTCCAGATACATATGTGTTTTTGAAGTTAATTTTCATAAAAACCACTGGAGCAATTTTCCCTAAACATAGCAAAGGCACATCTGCATACCAGTCCCTACAATTTTGCAAAGTTTGGCGTTATTCCGTTCAGCGGTTCGGGCTGTAGACTTGTCAGACCATCCTATGGAAATGAACATGGGGAAAACACGTTTTGGGACCCCCCTTTTTTCTCAGCCCCCACTTCATGAATCCCCCCGAAACTTTCAGGGAAGGAGCGGAGCGGAGCTGGCCAAAAGTTTAGAAAATTACACGCAAATTCCTCAACCGGCGCCAAAGTTATTCCCAATAGAATGTTGCGGATTTCCTATGGTAGCTAATCCTAACTATATATACCTACTGGCTATCGCCAGTAGGTAATATATATATCCACGAGCAAATGTCCCAAGCGGGGGGAGCGGCTTTACAGCTGGTGCTGTCGGCGAGGATTAGGACGACCTCGCTTTAAATGCTTAAGCAAGAAATCCTTAAAGAAATGAAGACGCCGTGATCAGGGACAGTTAATGTCCAAAACGCGTAGGTGAGGGAACCTACTTGAATAAACATCTGAAGCTGAAAGTTTGAAGTGGTGTGTGTGCGGCGTCTTCATTTCTTGAAGAATTTCTTGCTTAAGCATATATATCTATATACCGTATTTTCCGGCGTATAAGACGACCCGGCGTATACGACGACCCCCTACTTTTCTTGACAAAATGTAGGTTTCGTGCTATACTCGCCGTATAAGACTACCCCCACTTCTTAACATCCTACAGTCCCCTTTCTATCTCCATGGACTGAGGAGATCATGTGGTACTGACGCTCCTCTCCTTCCGATGAGCGTAAGAATTACGGAAGGAGAGAGAGATCAGCACATGTGGAGGAGCACCTCGTCTGCCTGGGGATGTGCAGCTGCAGTCTAGGTAGGGCGCACAGTGCCATTTGTTTGCTTTTAAAACTTGCGCAGTGTTTGAGTTGCCTCTGGCTGGCGAGGGGCTGATATCGTGTTGCACAGTGCCACCATCGCCTATGTAACGTTCGTTCTTGTGTACTTCTGCTCTGCTCATTAGCCTGTACCGTAACTGTAATTTATTTTCAAGACCGCCTACGTTCTTCGTTCTTGTGCTGGAGTTCCCTAAGCGGCACCCATTTCAATTGAGAAGCGGTCTGACACCTTAGGGTGAAGTCCGCGCTATGTAAAACATACCGTCAATTTTGGTACCCGGCGTATAAGACGACCCCCGACTTTCCAGAACATTTTAAGGGGTTAAAAAGTCATCTTATACGCCGGAAAATACGGTATATAAATTCACTGAAAAAACCATAGGTTATAGACCATATATAGTTAGGAATTCGCATTTACAAAACCTTATTTTACTCACACAAAACCATTGAAATTCCATATATAGTTAGTTGCACTAACTATATATCGCGCACCCGCAATCCACTGCTGATGATGTCACATATTACATCATTCATGACATGGTCAGTGACATCACTGATGACATCACTGATGACATCTCAAATGACATCACTGATGACATCACTGATGACAACATCCAGTGACTGTATGTTTCTGTAAAGTTAAAATATGTCTTACATATTGAAGAATGAGTGGATGTATAAGTGTCTGGATGAAGGATTTAGTAGGTGCATGACTGACTGTATGAGTGAGTGATTAAATGTGTCTCACTGAGTGCATGGGTTAGTGACTAAACTGTCCTAATTTGTGCATCATTATGTCTGTTGTTTTGTAAACTGTTGCATGTGTTGATAAGTAGCTATATGAGTAACTATATGGGTTATTGATTGGTTGCCCAAGTATTTGTATGGGAGACTGAGTGTGTGTGTGGGTGGCTGGGAGGTGTATGACTCTGTGCATAGATGTGTGAGCAGTTGATTCACTAGATGTATGGTTTCAAAAGTGCATGTGGAAACAGCTGTATGGGCGGTTGACTGTGTGCATGAGTGTATTGGTGAGTGAATGGATATCTCAGTGCTACATGTCAAAGTAAGTACATATGTAAAACACAGTACATGTGAGAGTTGACATATATAAATAACTGTGCATAAGAGCCAGTGAATGTGTGAGTGGCTGTATGGATCATTGTGAACTTGTATCAGGGATTGTATAAGAGAGTAAATATGTGTTAGTATATATATGTTTGAATAAGTAAAGTGTGTATAACTGTATAGTTGAGGAAATGGAGGTGTGATTTGATTCTTTGCATGACTGACTAGGTGTGTGAGTAACTCCATGGATGAGTGACAGTCTGTGAGTGTCTGTTTACACTGATTGTATCTAAGGTTATATTAGAGTCTGAAGAGGTTCATCGTATTATCACATGAATGATATCATCAGTGATGTGATCAGTAATGTCAAATGAGATGTCATCAGTGATGTCATCAGTGATGTCATTTGAGATGTCATCAGTGATGTCATTTGAGATGTCATCAGTGATGTCATCAGTGATGTCACTGACCATGTCATGAATGATGTAATATGTGACATCATCAGCAGTGGATTGCGGGTGCGCGATATATAGTTAGTGCAACTAACTATATATGGAATTTCAATGGTTTTGTGTGAGTAAAATAAGGTTTTGTAAATGCAAATTCCTAACTATATATGGTCTATAACCTATGGTTTTTTCAGTGAATTTTCAAGGTTTTGTAAATGCTAATTCCTAACTATATATGGTCTATAACCTATGGTTTTTTCAGTGAATTTTCAAGGTTTTGTAAATGCTAATTCCTAACTATATATGGTCTATAGCCTATGGTTTTTTCAGTGAATATATATATATATACATACATATATAAACATATATCATCTGTATATCTATATAAATACAAACATAAATGCATGCATACATATACTTATATGCATACAGATGCATGTTATTTACATGAAAGTTGAAAAAACACTAATAAAAGCAAAGCTAAAAAGCCACCTCATTACAAACAGAATGGCTTTAACTTAAACGAGGGCGAGATCTATTGCATTTTCAATGCTTGTTTACTTTGGTTCCATCAAGAAGGCATTCAGATGTGTCACACATTTGCCATAAATTCTGAATGTTAGCACTCTAGTTGCACATTAGATCACTGTAGTAAAGCTACTGCTCACCAGGGACGTCTGCTGCTGGTATTCAAAGTGCATGTTTCAGTCTGCATGTCAGAATTTTTTTAATGAAATAGAAGAGGATTTGAGAAGTCACTCAAAATGATCCCTAATTTTTCTTTCTGAAGCACTAATCATACTTTCCATGGCAAAATTAACCCCCTCATGTTGTTCCTTTTTAAATTGAGTGTTTTCAGACTTACCACTTCATTCCAATCAAGATGGCTTCTGGTGAGCCATACTTTTGTCATAAGTAAGACTGTTAGCGCTCTAGTTGTTCTTTAGAACACTCTGGGACATTCTGTCATTGGGCTATACTTGGGGTACATCTGGGTGATATTTGGGCTACATTTAGGCTCTTTTGTCTCTGGTGGCCATCTTGGGAGACTGTATGTCAGAATTTTTTTATGAAATTGAAGAGGGTTTGAGAAGTCACTCAAAATGTGCCCTAATTTTTCTTTCTGCAGCACTAATCATAATTCATATGGCAAAATATACCCCCTCATTTTGTTCCTTTTTAAATTAAATGTTTTAAGAGTTACCACCTTTATTCCAATCAAGATGGCTTCAGGTGTGCCATACCTTTGTAATAAGTAGGACTGTTAGCGCTCTAGTTGTTCTTTAGAACACTCTGGGACATTCTGTCATTGGGCTATACTTGGGCTACATCTGGGTGATATTTGGGCTACATTTGGGCTCTTTTGTCCCTGGTGGCCATTTTGGGAGACTGCATGTCAGAATTTTTTAATGAAATAGAAGAGGATTTGAAAAGTCACTCAAAATATGCCCTAATTTTTCTTTCCGCAGCACTAATAATACCTTCTATTGCATAATATACCCTCTCATTTTGTTCCTTTTTAAATTAAATGTTTTAAGAGTTACCACTTTATTCCCATCACGATGGCTCCAGGCGTGCTATACCTTTGTAATAAGTAGGACTGTTAGCGCTCTAGTTGTTCTTTAGAACACTCTGGGACATTCTGTCATTGGGCTATACTTGGGCTACATCTGGGTGATATTTGGGCTACATTTGGGCTCTTTTGTCTCTGGTGGCCATTTTGGGAGACTGCATGTCAGAATGTTTTAATGAAATAGAAAAGGATTTGAGAAGTCACTCAAAATGTGCCCTAATTTTTCATTCTGCAGCACTAATCATACTTTCTATGGCAAAATATACCCCCTCATGTTGTTTCTTTTTAAATTAAATGTTTTAAGAGTTACCACTTTATTTCAATCAAGATGGCTTCAGGTGTGCCATACCTTTGTAATAAGTAGGACTGTTAGCGCTCTAGTTGTTCTTTAGAACACTCTGGGACATTCTGTCATTGGGCTATACTTGGGCTACATCTGGGTGATATTTGGGCTACATTTGGGCTCTTTTGTCTCTGGTGGCCATTTTGGGAGACTGCATGTCAGAATGTTTTAATGAAATAGAAAAGGATTTGCGAAGTCACTCAAAATGTGCCCTAATTTTTCATTCTGCAGCACTAATCATACTTTCTATGGCAAAATATACCCCCTCATGTTGTTTCTTTTTAAATTAAATGTTTTAAGAGTTACCACTTTATTCCAATCAAGATGGCTTCAGGTGTGCCATACCTTTGTAATAAGTAGGACTGTTAGCGCTCTAGTTGTTCTTTAGAACACTCTAGGAGGCTGCAGTAGAACACAAAGGAATCAACTGACAGTCTCTGTCCTTGTTGGATGTACATGTTTTACTGAGAATGTCAGACTTCATTTTCACATGACTGAGAAAGATAATGTGAATTTACAGAAAATATGCTTTCAGTTTAGCTTATAGATCCCCTTCCAAACCACTGTGGGAAAATCATGAGATATTAGTTTTCTTTCAAACAATATTCATGATATCACAGCAGAAGGTTTTTTCACATGGTAAAATCACCTTAGAACCCACCACAATTCCTAAAACGAGTATGGTACCATCAACAAATGATTTATAATGTAACTAAAGTCCTAAAACCCTCTATTAACTACAATGCTTTTTAATGAGGTGCTATCATGTATATTGGTCCCAAGATGGCTGCCAACACTTCTTGGATGAAGTGCTGACAGCCAATCAGATCAGATGTGTGGTTAGGCTCCGCCCAGATATATATCTTTTTTTGAACCTAAATTACTCAAAATCCACTGGAGCACATATATTGAGACCTAGCAAAGGCACATCGGGCTAACAGTCCCTACAATTTTGCCAAGTTTCGTGCAAATCCATTCAGCCGTTCGAGCTAAAAGTGAGGCCAACCACCCTATGGAAATTAACATGGGAAAAACGTGTTTTGGGACCCCCCTTTTTTCTCGGCCCCCCCTTGATGAAACCCCCCCCAAATTGTCAGGGGCTGCTCAGAAACAAAATGTTCCATTTTCCTGAAAATTTTAGCCAATTCCGTCCACAAACGCCAAAGTTATTAGACATAGAATTTTCAAAAATCCCATAGAGAAAAAATCCTAACTATATATACCTACTGGCGACCGCCAGTAGGTAATTTTTTTTCACTGAAAAAGAACAAATGTTAAAGTAACATTATAGTGTTTGGTGTGCAAAAAAGATCTGTTTTGGTTTTAAAAAAATGCATTTTATTCAGAAAAGACAGGATCTCTATTGGGAGAAAACATGGTGGATGATGGTTTGATTGGTTGAATGTTTGAATGTAGAAAGTCTACATGAGTATTAAACACACAGATGGTCTCAATACCAGCAAATATTTCTTACAGGCCAGAAGTGTTAATTATCTAGAACATACACACATGGTTTTCAAAATGATCGAGGTATGTTTGTCTGAGAATATTTTTTTGTGTTTGAAACAGATAAGGGGAACTGCGATGGGCACATGCTTTGTCCTCAGCTATGCCAATGTAAGAAAATTGGTGTGAGGTGCAGGTTCTCTTTGGCAGGATCTGGCACATTGGACTGAGAAAATCAGCATTTGGCTGAGGTTCATTGACATTGTATTTTTTTGTAGGAGATGGTGATGTAAACAGGTTGAAGGCCTTTGGAGTCGCTTGAATGAGAACAATATGAACTTGAGATTCACAATGCAATTTAGCCAAACCCAGTAGAATTTTTGGATATTAGACTGATAATAGCACATGGGACCTTGCACACAGAACTGTTTAGAAAAAAGACAGGGGGGAAACTCTATCCTGCATGCATCAAGCAGCCACCCACCCAGTTTCAGATGGAGTATCCCTTTTAGCGAATAGCGTAGAGCTAAATAAAATTGCAGTTCCGAGCATACTTACCAGAGGGTGAAATGGGAGATTAGCCAGAGATTACCCACAGAAAACATTGAAACAGGCAAGCACTGATGCTGATAACAATTAAGAGAGAAGAAACATTTTTTCGCCCTCCACCTGTTAGAGGCCAACCTGGGGAAGAACCCTTCTGGTTCATTCCCAAATACACTAACAAAGTAGGGAAACTCAAGAGAATTTTGAGAAACAGGTGGGACATCCTAGCGCAGGTCCAAATTTTAAGTGAAAAAATTGGGAATACCCCTATAGTCATTTATCAGAAAAATGTGTATTTAAAAGATATTTTGGTACACAGTCTTTTGATGTCCAAAATAACTAATTGGCTGAAACAAGGCAAGGGTTTTTGTCACTGTGGCCAATGTAAAGCTTGTGAACACAGCAGTAACGTGCAGGAGATTAACTTGCAAAGAATCAATGAGAAATGGCTTATCCCTGAACTGATTATGCGTAAAACAGAGTTTGTGGTGTATGCCATTACATGTCCTTGTGATACATGGTACATTGGCTCAACGACATTCCCAGGTAAGAAATGCATATTGGACCATTGAAGAGCCATCACAAATAATGACCAGAGTTATAGTACAGGCAAACACTTTAATCAGATACACAATGGAGACTGGGCAACAGCCAAATTGTTTGACATTGATTTGGTACCCAAACATCCAAGAGATGGGTACAGAGTGACTGAACTACGCAGACTTGAATCGAAATTAATTTTACAGGCTGGTTGCATCACCCCAATGATGATGAATGCCAATGAGCAATTGCGCTCCCATTTATGAGATGGGCGATTGAGGCACCTCTAGAGTTTGATACTTTTTGGTGTCACATTATATATATAGGAGGGTTTGACCCAGGAAGAGGTCATGTGACAAAGACCATTGAAGTGGTTGAAACGCGTCATACTCTGCAATCCAAATGAATACCTTTGTAACTCAATCAGTGGGCTTGTGGAGATCTTTTCTGTTGCTACTCCTCGCATTGCGAGATATATATATACATATATATGTTTCTTATGAACAAAGTGATCACACTCTCAGGATGTCGGAATACCAAGGATTTTATTGCCAGTAACATGTTTCGACTGTCAAAGCAGTCTTATTTGACAGTCGAAACGCGTTACTGGCAATATATTACGTAGGTAATATTATTAGGTATTACGTAGACATGGAACTTTTTTCTCCGTTTTTGGTGAGGCCAGCACAGTGGGAGGGATACTTCAGTTACTAATTAAGTTACAATTTAAACTATTTTTATAGCTATTTTTCAAACTTGGACCATCATATTCAGGATTGTTGATTTAGAAATTAAGGTACAAATATGTGGCTACTTTAAGCCTTATAGACCATTTGGTTGATTATTTTCTTTTCGATTCTTTTGAATGAGATGATGACCACACATACAATGTGGATATACTATGCTCAATGTGATTGAATGTTTTTGAAAGATACTGCAGAATGTCAGCCTGCTGCTGGCCTGAAGGATATTTCATAATACATTTTTATTTGAATCTGCCTTTTACAATTTTAGTAGAGTCCTTGCGTACTTATGCGTAAGGAGCCACTATTACTATGCTCACACAATACTGTAAAAGGCTACTTTTAGCTTTATTATATGGTCTTTTCCATTATGAAAGGCACCAAGCATGGATAACTATATTATGTGGCAAGGTTCTTAGAATATGCAGCAAAAAATAAAATGTATCTGTCACATTCTCTTGCAGTATTATTTCTATCAATTTAAGCAAGACAAGATATTTTTCCTGAAATCTACAAATTTTGTGACAAAATATGTATTATGTAATAAATGTATAATCTTTAACTACGCGATAAACGTTTTAGCCATGAAATTACATATATATTCACTAGCCCTCATTATTGTGCATTGCTTTAGCAGCATTGTTCTCATGAAAGTAAAAACCTAAGCATTCTAAATCCAATCAGTGCCCATTGTTATCTGTACTTTAAAAATTCGGGCATATGCATCAACAATCGGTAATACACGTCGGTAATAGCGAAAAATAACGAATCGCTATTAAGGACATGCAAACCGCGATGCATCAAACTAATCGGTAAAAATTACCGATTCGGTAAAAATCGCTATTAAAGTGCGAAAGTATGCCCGCAAGAGTAGCAAATACCGACTTAGCTAATACCGAATCGGTATTAGTGAATCCGGTATTTGAGACTTTGGTAATAGCAAAAACCGGAAAATTACGCGACGCTTCGGAAGCAGGCCGATGACATCACAACCAGGAAGTAGGACAGCCACGCTGCATTCTGTGGTCGGAGTAGCACTGAGAAGGAGACAGAGCACAGGAGCTGAGGACCCAGACAGAACCAGTAGCAACCAGGACAAGGCAAGCAGGACAAGATGGAGAAGGAGGCCCCCCAGCAGGGAAAGGACACACACCGAAAGCGAAAACTGAAGTTTTCTGATAAGGAGCTGGAAATCCTAATCGAGTGTGTGACCACCAACAATGACCGACTGTTTGGGAAGTTGTCGCTGAAGGTGCCAGAGGCAGAAAAACGAAAGATGTGGCTGAGCATCAAGGACAAGGTAAATGCCTGCGGAGTCACCCACCGCAGCATCGACGACTTAAAAAAACGCTGGTATGACCTGCGTAAGAGGGCTAAGGAGAAGATTGCGCAGAGGGTCAAGGATGCTGCTGGCACAGGAGGGGGCACATCCAATGTGACGCCAAACAAAGCCCTGGAGGATCTAGTGGAGTCCACCATAGAACCGGAAGCTGTTGTGGGGGTCACACGTCTGGACACCTCTGGTGCTGCGGAAGGAGGACAAGGTAGGAAGCATGGCAGCGTAACAATGCAGTGTGTACTAAGTCCCTGCCCAATCCCCCATGCCAGACCCAGTGCCCATGTAGCGTTGCCCTAAACACATACCCTCACCACTGTGTTGCACCATGGGAGTTGTAGTCAATACATGAATGGGTGCATGCCAGAGCCCAGAGATGAATACTGCAGCAAAGGGCCAAATGTCAGACAGAAAAAGTTATTTATTGTGAGATGCCACAGCTATTTCCACATACTATACCATGATAATAACTATGCACTGTTTCACACACAGATGCATCCCCCATCGATTCTGACGACAGTGCCCGCCTCGTCATCTCTGAGACGCCAGTGTTGTCAGAAGCAGAGTGCTCACAGGGAGCTGAAGCCATGTCCTCCCCTTCACCACCATGGCGGACAACACCTCCAACATTCCTGCGGTCCAAGACACCACCACCACCACCATCCTCGCGGTCCAAGACACCACCACCACCACCACCAGTGCAGGCCACTCCGCAGAGCCGCAGAGCAGATGTTCCCTCCCTGCCCATGATGGAATCGGATCACAGTTCAGCACCCCCAAATGTTCCACGCCAGGCTGTCATCACTCCAACCAGCCAAACTGCAGCACAACAGCGCATCAGGCAGAGGGCTGTGCCCCCGGGTCGGGCTGCAGCAAGACCAGTCGATCTGTCCGAAGGGTACGGAGTTGTGAAGACCCGGATGCTGCATGTTAGCGCCTGCAGGGGAGACACATGGGTGCCATGAAACTCTCAATGACCAAACTTTGCAACAAACTTGGCAACATGACTGACGCTGTGCGTGAGCACACCACTGCCGTAGCTGCCGGCAACAATGAAATAAAGCTTTGCCTGCAAGAACTGACACGTGCTGTAGTGGCAGGCCAACAGAGTGAGCGCCGGTGTCACAGGTAGATCATGCTGGCAGTGAATTCAACTAACAAGGCCATTAATAAGCTGTGCAACAGCACGGCTGTGCTGTCCCGCAGGTCCGTGTCCCTGCAAGTGGACCTAGGTCATTATTGTGGGGATGTGGCAACGGCCCTTGAGAGGGTGACCACTGCAGTGGAGCAACTGCAGCCTAGGTTAGCCAGTGTCAGCAGTCTGGGAGCGGAAGAGGGGAGTGAGGCAGCCTCCAGTGTCAGCGGCATCTCCCTGTCGGACACCAGCGGGAGGAGGCGCAGTGGCAGCAATGCAACTGCCAAAGACTCCCATTGTGTAAAAGCCGAGGAGTCACAGGACAAGAGACTGGGGGTACGCGGCAAATGGAAGTGAACATGTGGCAAAGTCACACTGTCCTTGGTGACGTAACCATGGCCAGACTAAAGTGCCGCAAGCATCACCCATTCTGAGAAGGGACAATTTAAGTTTGACTTTAACTGCAGCAGAAGCATGTTTGTGTTACGTTTATCTGCACCAGTCAGGTGTCCATACCCATTGAACCCTTGCAAATCAGATCCTGTTGTCAAGTCACTCTCTTACCTGTCTCAGAAATGATTCCGTGTGATGTATGTCCGCCTCCGTTGCCCTTCAGCTGTGTTGTTATGAACAGAGGGGTCCCTCACTTATAAGGAGTTAGTGAAGAAAGAAGACGGGAAATAAACAAATGTTTCAAAAGGTTAAGGAAAAACAAAATCAAAGAAGTTCTGGGAATGCATTGTTTTATTCACTATGCATCCGTATTATCACAGTCACGTAATTCCTTTAGGAATGTCAGAATACACATTTTACATTTATCATGAGTTTATGTGCCCATAGGGAGAAGGAAAAGGGAAAGGAAGGTAGATAAAGTTAGCATAAAGTTGTGACTCACTTTACATTTAATAGAAACACACATACATTGAAATTCATGTACGAATTCTAAATGATCCCTATCCGCAACAGGGTCATATATAATGTCCACAATGTCTGATACTTGTTCAGAAAATTCAAGCTCCTATAAAGCCGTATATATCATGCTGGTACATAGGAGTTGAAGGTAAGTAGATGAACAGTCTACGTTTCGACCCAGGAATCGATGTAGGATAGTTGGTCCTTACAGGGAGGGTCTTCTTCAGGACGTACGGGGGTAGGAGAATGGGCAAAACCTCCTAGGGTTAAGGGAGAACAGAGTCAGACTTTGCTTTATGTAGGGCAAAAAATGTCCCTAAGATAACCGTAGCGTGGAAATGTCCAACCGCCCGGGAACAACGTTAAAAGCATACTGAGGACTATGAAGGTAGGCTGCAACAGCTATTACCTGCTCTGTATTGCAGGTCAGAGTATGACCGGCACGGTCATGAACAAGTCGTGGCGTTATGATTTATGAATATCAGAATTAGATCCATGAAGTAAGATCCATTATCTGAGGAGGAACATAAGAATTTTGAATTGATCACAAGTAGGAGCAACACACTATTCACTCTTATCTTAAAACAACAAACCATGCTAATCACTCGTATTCCTTGTATGGAAATGGAACAATTTGTATGTTTCAAAAAACGGATCAGTTGATCACCTAATCCGTGAGACACAAGACCGTATCTGAAGGGAACACGGGGTACTGATATAATGAAATAATAAATGGACTCAACCCCCGCGATCATTATACACGAGAGGTGACGGGGTCTTACCCGTGAGAAACTGTCCTCGGTGCGGGACGAGTATTTCAGCAGAGTGTCTCTCATATGCTCGTGGCTGGAGGGGGCGGGGTTGGGAGAGGCTCAAATGCTTTCTCCGTGGGATCTGAGTTAAAAAAGGAAAGCGGTGATTGGTATCAAAGCGTTTATGTTAAAATAGTGTGCGCATGATAAATGGTTACCTTAGGGTACGTATCCCCAGTGATCAAGTCTGGACGGGGCAGAAATGGGCCGGTCGCAATTTCATTCGCCGTGTATCTAGGTTGATAAAGTAAGACGGCGGTTAGGTGGAAATAAATAAATTAAAAGGCTCCTCATGGAGGCATGGATGTTTGAAGTATTTACCTCCCACTGCAATCCTCGCTGCCGTGACCGGCGGGAACCCTCGCGGACAGGCACCGCTCCGTAACCAGGAAGTATCCTGGCGGGGGGCGTGGCAATTAGATTTATACAGTGTTCAAAGGGTAGAGGAAGGACTAAGAATCAGTAACCTAGCAACCTGCTAGACGTAAACAAATAGCGGACCATCGCGCTAAACAGTGGAAGTACACAGAAGGTATTCCTAACATAGTGCATGTGAACACGGTGCATATAAACAAAGTCTATGATTTGGCATACCATACACACGTATGTTCATAATGTGTATTTGACTCGCTGGAAGCGGATGGGACACATGGCTCAATTAACCCTTGTCAGCATGGACCTGCTAACAAAGCGGTCAGAAGCATTAACAGGGGATTGGGTCGATCCAGTTTATTGAATTCAATGATAAAATCAAATAAGCTATGATAACACTCTGACAATAAAAAATCTGACAGGTATTGAAATTACTCTTGGACAATTCGACAGTAGGATTGATCTGTTCGCATGAACCTGCCAACATGGCGGTTGGATGCTTTGGATCAGATTTACAGTCAGTGAGGGTATCATGAGTTGTTTGATGTGCATGTACCTACGCACATGGTGGTAAAGATGCACATTACTAACCAAATATTTGAACGGTATCATAAATTGGCCAGTTGGGCAAAGGTATTCTCAGACTCATTTAACCCATTGTTTACTGAGTTGAAAAATGTGATCCATTTCAATTCCCTGACGTTCAGGATCGGGGCTATACTACCTCCCCTAGGACCCAGTTTAACCTGTTCAAGGATGACCCATCTCAGGCTTTCCGGTAAGTGGTTCATTGTAGTGCAATGTTCTACCATCGGGGCCCCCTGTACCCTGCATTTGATCCTACTGCAGTGTTGGAGGAACCTGGCTTTAGCCCGTTGTTGTGTCTGTCCTACATAGGGTAACTCACATGGACATATGATGCAGTATATCACATTGGTTGTGTTGCAGTTAGTGTGGGATTTGAGAGGTACTCGTAGCTGTTTGTGAATGAATTCCTTTGTTTGAATAGTCGCGGGGCACGCTTTACAGGAGCCACATCTGAAGTGTCCCACGATTGGAGCAAGATTCCACATAGCAGTGATAGTGGGTTCCGCAATAGTGTCCAAGAGTGAGCAGACCACATGGTCCCGAATGTTCTTCGCCTTCTTAAAGGAATGTAATGGAAGTTCTTTACTATTTAGGTCCTCCGAGATCAAATCCCAGTGTTTATTGATCACTTTCTTTATAGAATTACTCTGGGTAGAGAAAGTCGTTACACAAATTAAGCGTTCTTCTATGGTGCTTTTGTGCTCCTTCGGTTGTAAAAGGACTTCTCGGTGATTGAACCAAGCTCTTTTTCTAGCCTTTGTGGTTAGGCGTTTAGGATAGCCCCGTTCTATTAGCCGTGTTTTAAGGACTTCAGATTGTTCCATGTAGTCCTCTTGCTTGCTGCAGTTTCGGCGTATTCGCAAAAATTGCCCGAAAGGCAGATTGTCCCTCAAACCTCTGGGGTGGTGGCTGGAATATTGGAGTAGCGAGTTCCTTTCGGTAGGCTTACGAAACAAAGTAGTATATAGTACATCTTCCTCAGCGACGATGGATATGTCCAGGAAATTCACAGTTGTTTTGTCATATTGGATGGTAAACTGAATATCCTGAGATCTTCTATTTAGCCACTCATGGAAGTCTTGAATTCCTGTCTCATTACCTGTCCAAATCAAGAGAATATCGTCGATATATCTCATCCACATACGTATGTTCGGTCTGTAAGGGTTGATGTCATTCAGCACAAAAGTTTCTTCAAATGTAGACATAAAGATTATGGCTAGGTCTGGTGCAAAGGCAGCCCCCATAGCCACCCCTTTGGTCTGTAGGTAAAAGAGATTTTGGAATATGAAGAAGTTTTTCTTCATGGCAATTCTTAGGAGCTGGACAATGAATGAAGTAGGTACCTGAACCGGTGCCTCTCTTTTGTTGAGTGCGAGTTCAGCCACAACCAGTGCTTCATCTTGGGGTATGCTTGTATACAGTGACACAATGTCACACGTCGCCAGCAGCTCTTGTCGAGAATCAAATGAGATTCCGTCCACCAGATTAATGGTGTGTGTGGTGTCTCGGATGTAGGTTGCCGTGTCTTCGGCCAAAGGTTTCAGAAAAAAATCTATGTATTTACAAAGAGGTTCAAGTATCGAGCCACAGCCGGAGACAATCGGTCGTCCCGGGGGTCGGTTCAAGTCTTTATGCACCTTAGGCAAAGTGTAAATAGTAGGTATCCTTGGATCTTTTTGATTCAGAAATCCAAATTCTTTATCTGATAGGAAGCCTTGGTCCAAACCCTCCTGAGTGGTTCTTAGTATTTCCTTGGCCAAATCTCTGGACGGATCACCGGGTAATTTCCTATAGCTGATCCCGTCTCCCAGTTGTCTCAGAATTTCATTCTTGTAGTCCTCCACATCCTGAACTACGATCGCGCCACCCTTGTCCGCGGGTTTGACAACCACTGTTTTATTTTCTTTCAGAGACATTAGCGCCTGTTTCTCAGCTTTACTTGTGTTGAACTTGATGTATTTCCTTTCATCCAGGATCCTTTTTACATCCCGTGTGACAAGGCTTTCGTAAGCCAGAATTCGATGGGTCATAGTGTGGGTCGGAGGAACAAAAGTTGAGGGGACCCTGAGGCCAGTTGTAGAGGAGGGGCCTAGCATAGGTTTGTCTTTAAAGAAATATCTAAGTCTGATCTTTCGGAAAAAATTGTGTAGTTCCGCCAGAGTGTTGAAAGTATTGGGTAATGCGGTCGGGACAAAAGATAATCCGCGATTAAGTATTCTCAGTTCTTCATTTTTTAGTACATATTTAGAGATGTTGATCACAGGGGACGGTACCTCTCTCACCACCTGTAGTTCTTTCTGCGGGTCGATCTCTCCCCGTGTTCTTCCTGGGCCGTAAAGTTCACTTGTTTCGTCCCTCTGCCTCTGCCCGAGTCCCATTCCTCCCTCGAGTTCTGTTGGCCTCTGCCTGATCCTCTGTTCCAATTGTTGGCTCTTCCCCGTGGGGGTCTCCATCCACCCTGTCCTAAAAAAGAGTTCTGTTGGTAGAGGGGGCCGTATGTTCCTTGGTATCCGCTGGGTCCGGCTTGTTCTATATCTTCCCCCGAGCTGTAGGACGAATCTGAAAAGGTTGTAAAGTTTCTTCTTCCTCCCCTGTAGGCACTTCGTCCACGGTTGGTAAATCTACCCTGGGAGTCCTGTCGGTAATACTCTTCTTGGAGGTAGGGGTACGTTTTCTTCTTGTCGTACAGTTTCAGGTCTCGTGCAAGTTTTTCTAACTTCTTTTTTATAGTCGTTGTTTCAAAATCTTGTAATGTGGATACAAGTTTGGTAAGAGCTTCCTTAGAGTTCGTTAGGGTTGAGTCACTTGTGATCTCTGCCTTTAGATCAGCAATTTGTTTTGTCAGGACGGCGATTTGTTCATTGGCAGTTTCAATGCCCAGCACCATCCAGTGTCTTGAACAATTGTTCGCAACAAAACTGAAACCCTCCCTAAATTTGGGGACGTCGACAAAGATTGCCGGTTCCACCTTAACCTGTAGGCCTACAGGAATGATATTAGACGTCAAGCATTGTGCAAGAAAGTGTCCGTGTAGTTTAGTTCTGATGAGTTTCTTCTCAAGGCGTTCTAGGTTACTGATTTTGTCATTCAATGTGAAGTCCAGATTGGGTATATTGGATGAAAGAAAATTATTGGCTGGATCCAGCAGAAGTTGTTTTATGTAGTCCTCAGTATAGGATAGAATTTCTTTGTCTGCCATTTAACATTGGTTGCGGATCCCAAATTAGTGCACTTGTAATATTTTGAAAGGGAAACCTCGCAGACCAGCGTCTGCTCGAAGTATGTTTTATAAAACAGGGTTGGACCCAGAAGTCAAAGGGACCTGGGTGGTTAATTGTTATGAACAGAGGGGTCCCTCACTTATAAGGAGTTAGTGAAGAAAGAAGACGGGAAATAAACAAATGTTTCAAAAGGTTAAGGAAAAACAAAATCAAAGAAGTTCTGGGAATGCATTGTTTTATTCACTATGCATCCGTATTATCACAGTCACGTAATTCCTTTAGGAATGTCAGAATACACATTTTACATTTATCATGAGTTTATGTGCCCATAGGGAGAAGGAAAAGGGAAAGGAAGGTAGATAAAGTTAGCATAAAGTTGTGACTCACTTTACATTTAATAGAAACACACATACATTGAAATTCATGTACGAATTCTAAATGATCCCTATTCGCAACAGGGTCATATATAATGTCCACAATGTCTGATACTTGTTCAGAAAATTCAAGCTCCTATAAAGCCGTATATATCATGCTGGTACATAGGAGTTGAAGGTAAGTAGATGAACAGCCTACGTTTCGACCCAGGAATCGATGTAGGATAGTTGGTCCTTACAGGGAGGGTCTTCTTCAGGACGTACGGGGGTAGGAGAATGGGCAAAACCTCCTAGGGTTAAGGGAGAACAGAGTCAGACTTTGCTTTATGTAGGGCAAAAAATGTCCCTAAGATAACCGTAGCGTGGAAATGTCCAACCGCCCGGGAACAACGTTAAAAGCATACTGAGGACTATGAAGGTAGGCTGCAACAGCTATTACCTGCTCTGTATTGCAGGTCAGAGTATGACCGGCACGGTCATGAACAAGTCGTGGCGTTATGATTTATGAATATCAGAATTAGATCCATGAAGTAAGATCCATTATCTGAGGAGGAACATAAGAATTTTGAATTGATCACAAGTAGGAGCAACACACTATTCACTCTTATCTTAAAACAACAAACCATGCTAATCACTCGTATTCCTTGTATGGAAATGGAACAATTTGTATGTTTCAAAAAACGGATCAGTTGATCACCTAATCCGTGAGACACAAGACCGTATCTGAAGGGAACACGGGGTACTGATATAATGAAATAATAAATGGACTCAACCCCCGCGATCATTATACACGAGAGGTGACGGGGTCTTACCCGTGAGAAACTGTCCTCGGTGCGGGACGAGTATTTCAGCAGAGTGTCTCTCATATGCTCGTGGCTGGAGGGGGCGGGGTTGGGAGAGGCTCAAATGCTTTCTCCGTGGGATCTGAGTTAAAAAAGGAAAGCGGTGATTGGTATCAAAGCGTTTATGTTAAAATAGTGTGCGCATGATAAATGGTTACCTTAGGGTACGTATCCCCAGTGATCAAGTCTGGACGGGGCAGAAATGGGCCGGTCGCAATTTCATTCGCCGTGTATCTAGGTTGATAAAGTAAGACGGCGGTTAGGTGGAAATAAATAAATTAAAAGGCTCCTCATGGAGGCATGGATGTTTGAAGTATTTACCTCCCACTGCAATCCTCGCTGCCGTGACCGGCGGGAACCCTCGCGGACAGGCACCGCTCCGTAACCAGGAAGTATCCTGGCGGGGGGCGTGGCAATTAGATTTATACAGTGTTCAAAGGGTAGAGGAAGGACTAAGAATCAGTAACCTAGCAACCTGCTAGACGTAAACAAATAGCGGACCATCGCGCTAAACAGTGGAAGTACACAGAAGGTATTCCTAACATAGTGCATGTGAACACGGTGCATATAAACAAAGTCTATGATTTGGCATACCATACACACGTATGTTCATAATGTGTATTTGACTCGCTGGAAGCGGATGGGACACATGGCTCAATTAACCCTTGTCAGCATGGACCTGCTAACAAAGCGGTCAGAAGCATTAACAGGGGATTGGGTCGATCCAGTTTATTGAATTCAATGATAAAATCAAATAAGCTATGATAACACTCTGACAATAAAAAATCTGACAGGTATTGAAATTACTCTTGGACAATTCGACAGTAGGATTGATCTGTTCGCATGAACCTGCCAACATGGCGGTTGGATGCTTTGGATCAGATTTACAGTCAGTGAGGGTATCATGAGTTGTTTGATGTGCATGTACCTACGCACATGGTGGTAAAGATGCACATTACTAACCAAATATTTGAACGGTATCATAAATTGGCCAGTTGGGCAAAGGTATTCTCAGACTCATTTAACCCATTGTTTACTGAGTTGAAAAATGTGATCCATTTCAATTCCCTGACTTTGCCTGATTGTCTCCGGCTGTGGCTCGATACTTGAACCTCTTTGTAAATACATAGATTTTTTTCTGAAACCTTTGGCCGAAGACACGGCAACCTACATCCGAGACACCACACACACCATTAATCTGGTGGACGGAATCTCATTTGATTCTCGACAAGAGCTGCTGGCGACGTGTGACATTGTGTCACTGTATACAAGCATACCCCAAGATGAAGCACTGGTTGTGGCTGAACTCGCACTCAACAAAAGAGAGGCACCGGTTCAGGTACCTACTTCATTCATTGTCCAGCTCCTAAGAATTGCCATGAAGAAAAACTTCTTCATATTCCAAAATCTCTTTTACCTACAGACCAAAGGGGTGGCTATGGGGGCTGCCTTTGCACCAGACCTAGCCATAATCTTTATGTCTACATTTGAAGAAACTTTTGTGCTGAATGACATCAACCCTTACAGACCGAACATACGTATGTGGATGAGATATATCGACGATATTCTCTTGATTTGGACAGGTAATGAGACAGGAATTCAAGACTTCCATGAGTGGCTAAATAGAAGATCTCAGGATATTCAGTTTACCATCCAATATGACAAAACAACTGTGAATTTCCTGGACATATCCATCGTCGCTGAGGAAGATGTACTATATACTACTTTGTTTCGTAAGCCTACCGAAAGGAACTCGCTACTCCAATATTCCAGCCACCACCCCAGAGGTTTGAGGGACAATCTGCCTTTCGGGCAATTTTTGCGAATACGCCGAAACTGCAGCAAGCAAGAGGACTACATGGAACAATCTGAAGTCCTTAAAACACGGCTAATAGAACGGGGCTATCCTAAACGCCTAACCACAAAGGCTAGAAAAAGAGCTTGGTTCAATCACCGAGAAGTCCTTTTACAACCGAAGGAGCACAAAAGCACCATAGAAGAACGCTTAATTTGTGTAACGACTTTCTCTACCCAGAGTAATTCTATAAAGAAAGTGATCAATAAACACTGGGATTTGATCTCGGAGGACCTAAATAGTAAAGAACTTCCATTACATTCCTTTAAGAAGGCGAAGAACATTCGGGACCATGTGGTCTGCTCACTCTTGGACACTATTGCGGAACCCACTATCACTGCTATGTGGAATCTTGCTCCAATCGTGGGACACTTCAGATGTGGCTCCTGTAAAGCGTGCCCCGCGACTATTCAAACAAAGGAATTCATTCACAAACAGCTAAGAGTACCTCTCAAATCCCACACTAGCTGCAACACAACCAATGTGATATACTGCATCATATGTCCATGTGAGTTACCCTATGTAGGACAGACACAACAACGGGCTAAAGCCAGGTTCCTCCAACACTGCAGTAGGATCAAATGCAGGGTACAGGGGGCCCCGATGGTAGAACATTGCACTACAATGAACCACTTACCGGAAAGCCTGAGATGGGTCATCCTTGAACAGGTTAAACTGGGTCCTAGGGGAGGTAGTATAGCCCCGATCCTGAACGTCAGGGAATTGAAATGGATCACATTTTTCAACTCAGTAAACAATGGGTTAAATGAGTCTGAGAATACCTTTGCCCAACTGGCCAATTTATGATACCGTTCAAATATTTGGTTAGTAATGTGCATCTTTACCACCATGTGCGTAGGTACATGCACATCAAACAACTCATGATACCCTCACTGACTGTAAATCTGATCCAAAGCATCCAACCGCCATGTTGGCAGGTTCATGCGAACAGATCAATCCTACTGTCGAATTGTCCAAGAGTAATTTCAATACCTGTCAGATTTTTTATTGTCAGAGTGTTATCATAGCTTATTTGATTTTATCATTGAATTCAATAAACTGGATCGACCCAATCCCCTGTTAATGCTTCTGACCGCTTTGTTAGCAGGTCCATGCTGACAAGGGTTAATTGAGCCATGTGTCCCATCCGCTTCCAGCGAGTCAAATACACATTATGAACATACGTGTGTATGGTATGCCAAATCATAGACTTTGTTTATATGCACCGTGTTCACATGCACTATGTTAGGAATACCTTCTGTGTACTTCCACTGTTTAGCGCGATGGTCCGCTATTTGTTTACGTCTAGCAGGTTGCTAGGTTACTGATTCTTAGTCCTTCCTCTACCCTTTGAACACTGTATAAATCTAATTGCCACGCCCCCCGCCAGGATACTTCCTGGTTACGGAGCGGTGCCTGTCCGCGAGGGTTCCCGCCGGTCACGGCAGCGAGGATTGCAGTGGGAGGTAAATACTTCAAACATCCATGCCTCCATGAGGAGCCTTTTAATTTATTTATTTCCACCTAACCGCCGTCTTACTTTATCAACCTAGATACACGGCGAATGAAATTGCGACCGGCCCATTTCTGCCCCGTCCAGACTTGATCACTGGGGATACGTACCCTAAGGTAACCATTTATCATGCGCACACTATTTTAACATAAACGCTTTGATACCAATCACCGCTTTCCTTTTTTAACTCAGATCCCACGGAGAAAGCATTTGAGCCTCTCCCAACCCCGCCCCCTCCAGCCACGAGCATATGAGAGACACTCTGCTGAAATACTCGTCCCGCACCGAGGACAGTTTCTCACGGGTAAGACCCCGTCACCTCTCGTGTATAATGATCGCGGGGGTTGAGTCCATTTATTATTTCATTATATCAGTACCCCGTGTTCCCTTCAGATACGGTCTTGTGTCTCACGGATTAGGTGATCAACTGATCCGTTTTTTGAAACATACAAATTGTTCCATTTCCATACAAGGAATACGAGTGATTAGCATGGTTTGTTGTTTTAAGATAAGAGTGAATAGTGTGTTGCTCCTACTTGTGATCAATTCAAAATTCTTATGTTCCTCCTCAGATAATGGATCTTACTTCATGGATCTAATTCTGATATTCATAAATCATAACGCCACGACTTGTTCATGACCGTGCCGGTCATACTCTGACCTGCAATACAGAGCAGGTAATAGCTGTTGCAGCCTACCTTCATAGTCCTCAGTATGCTTTTAACGTTGTTCCCGGGCGGTTGGACATTTCCACGCTACGGTTATCTTAGGGACATTTTTTGCCCTACATAAAGCAAAGTCTGACTCTGTTCTCCCTTAACCCTAGGAGGTTTTGCCCATTCTCCTACCCCCGTACGTCCTGAAGAAGACCCTCCCTGTAAGGACCAACTATCCTACATCGATTCCTGGGTCGAAACGTAGACTGTTCATCTACTTACCTTCAACTCCTATGTACCAGCATGATATATACGGCTTTATAGGAGCTTGAATTTTCTGAACAAGTATCAGACATTGTGGACATTATATATGACCCTGTTGCGGATAGGGATCATTTAGAATTCGTACATGAATTTCAATGTATGTGTGTTTCTATTAAATGTAAAGTGAGTCACAACTTTATGCTAACTTTATCTACCTTCCTTTCCCTTTTCCTTCTCCCTATGGGCACATAAACTCATGATAAATGTAAAATGTGTATTCTGACATTCCTAAAGGAATTACGTGACTGTGATAATACGGATGCATAGTGAATAAAACAATGCATTCCCAGAACTTCTTTGATTTTGTTTTTCCTTAACCTTTTGAAACATTTGTTTATTTCCCGTCTTCTTTCTTCACTAACTCCTTATAAGTGAGGGACCCCTCTGTTCATAACAATTAACCACCCAGGTCCCTTTGACTTCTGGGTCCAACCCTGTTTTATAAAACATACTTCGAGCAGACGCTGGTCTGCGAGGTTTCCCTTTCAAAATATTACAAGTGCACTAATTTGGGATCCGCAACCAATGTTAAATGGCAGACAAAGAAATTCTATCCTATACTGAGGACTACATAAAACAACTTCTGCTGGATCCAGCCAATAATTTTCTTTCATCCAATATACCCAATCTGGACTTCACATTGAATGACAAAATCAGTAACCTAGAACGCCTTGAGAAGAAACTCATCAGAACTAAACTACACGGACACTTTCTTGCACAATGCTTGACGTCTAATATCATTCCTGTAGGCCTACAGGTTAAGGTGGAACCGGCAATCTTTGTCGACGTCCCCAAATTTAGGGAGGGTTTCAGTTTTGTTGCGAACAATTGTTCAAGACACTGGATGGTGCTGGGCATTGAAACTGCCAATGAACAAATCGCCGTCCTGACAAAACAAATTGCTGATCTAAAGGCAGAGATCACAAGTGACTCAACCCTAACGAACTCTAAGGAAGCTCTTACCAAACTTGTATCCACATTACAAGATTTTGAAACAACGACTATAAAAAAGAAGTTAGAAAAACTTGCACGAGACCTGAAACTGTACGACAAGAAGAAAACGTACCCCTACCTCCAAGAAGAGTATTACCGACAGGACTCCCAGGGTAGATTTACCAACCGTGGACGAAGTGCCTACAGGGGAGGAAGAAGAAACTTTACAACCTTTTCAGATTCGTCCTACAGCTCGGGGGAAGATATAGAACAAGCCGGACCCAGCGGATACCAAGGAACATACGGCCCCCTCTACCAACAGAACTCTTTTTTAGGACAGGGTGGATGGAGACCCCCACGGGGAAGAGCCAACAATTGGAACAGAGGATCAGGCAGAGGCCAACAGAACTCGAGGGAGGAATGGGACTCGGGCAGAGGCAGAGGGACGAAACAAGTGAACTTTACGGCCCAGGAAGAACACGGGGAGAGATCGACCCGCAGAAAGAACTACAGGTGGTGAGAGAGGTACCGTCCCCTGTGATCAACATCTCTAAATATGTACTAAAAAATGAAGAACTGAGAATACTTAATCGCGGATTATCTTTTGTCCCGACCGCATTACCCAATACTTTCAACACTCTGGCGGAACTACACAATTTTTTCCGAAAGATCAGACTTAGATATTTCTTTAAAGACAAACCTATGCTAGGCCCCTCCTCTACAACTGGCCTCAGGGTCCCCTCAACTTTTGTTCCTCCGACCCACACTATGACCCATCGAATTCTGGCTTACGAAAGCCTTGTCACACGGGATGTAAAAAGGATCCTGGATGAAAGGAAATACATCAAGTTCAACACAAGTAAAGCTGAGAAACAGGCGCTAATGTCTCTGAAAGAAAATAAAACAGTGGTTGTCAAACCCGCGGACAAGGGTGGCGCGATCGTAGTTCAGGATGTGGAGGACTACAAGAATGAAATTCTGAGACAACTGGGAGACGGGATCAGCTATAGGAAATTACCCGGTGATCCGTCCAGAGATTTGGCCAAGGAAATACTAAGAACCACTCAGGAGGGTTTGGACCAAGGCTTCCTATCAGATAAAGAATTTGGATTTCTGAATCAAAAAGATCCAAGGATACCTACTATTTACACTTTGCCTAAGGTGCATAAAGACTTGAACCGACCCCCGGGACGACCGATTGTCTCCGGCTGTGGCTCGATACTTGAACCTCTTTGTAAATACATAGATTTTTTTCTGAAACCTTTGGCCGAAGACACGGCAACCTACATCCGAGACACCACACACACCATTAATCTGGTGGACGGAATCTCATTTGATTCTCGACAAGAGCTGCTGGCGACGTGTGACATTGTGTCACTGTATACAAGCATACCCCAAGATGAAGCACTGGTTGTGGCTGAACTCGCACTCAACAAAAGAGAGGCACCGGTTCAGGTACCTACTTCATTCATTGTCCAGCTCCTAAGAATTGCCATGAAGAAAAACTTCTTCATATTCCAAAATCTCTTTTACCTACAGACCAAAGGGGTGGCTATGGGGGCTGCCTTTGCACCAGACCTAGCCATAATCTTTATGTCTACATTTGAAGAAACTTTTGTGCTGAATGACATCAACCCTTACAGACCGAACATACGTATGTGGATGAGATATATCGACGATATTCTCTTGATTTGGACAGGTAATGAGACAGGAATTCAAGACTTCCATGAGTGGCTAAATAGAAGATCTCAGGATATTCAGTTTACCATCCAATATGACAAAACAACTGTGAATTTCCTGGACATATCCATCGTCGCTGAGGAAGATGTACTATATACTACTTTGTTTCATAAGCCTACCGAAAGGAACTCGCTACTCCAATATTCCAGCCACCACCCCAGAGGTTTGAGGGACAATCTGCCTTTCGGGCAATTTTTGCGAATACGCCGAAACTGCAGCAAGCAAGAGGACTACATGGAACAATCTGAAGTCCTTAAAACACGGCTAATAGAACGGGGCTATCCTAAACGCCTAACCACAAAGGCTAGAAAAAGAGCTTGGTTCAATCACCGAGAAGTCCTTTTACAACCGAAGGAGCACAAAAGCACCATAGAAGAACGCTTAATTTGTGTAACGACTTTCTCTACCCAGAGTAATTCTATAAAGAAAGTGATCAATAAACACTGGGATTTGATCTCTAAGGACCTAAATAGTAAAGAACTTCCATTACATTCCTTTAAGAAGGCGAAGAACATTCGGGACCATGTGGTCTGCTCACTCTTGGACACTATTGCGGAACCCACTATCACTGCTATGTGGAATCTTGCTCCAATCGTGGGACACTTCAGATGTGGCTCCTGTAAAGCGTGCCCCGCGACTATTCAAACAAAGGAATTCATTCACAAACAGCTACGAGTACCTCTCAAATCCCACACTAACTGCAACACAACCAATGTGATATACTGCATCATATGTCCATGTGAGTTACCCTATGTAGGACAGACACAACAACGGGCTAAAGCCAGGTTCCTCCAACACTGCAGTAGGATCAAATGCAGGGTACAGGGGGCCCCGATGGTAGAACATTGCACTACAATGAACCACTTACCGGAAAGCCTGAGATGGGTCATCCTTGAACAGGTTAAACTGGGTCCTAGGGGAGGTAGTATAGCCCCGATCCTGAACGTCAGGGAATTGAAATGGATCACATTTTTCAACTCAGTAAACAATGGGTTAAATGAGTCTGAGAATACCTTTGCCCAACTGGCCAATTTATGATACCGTTCAAATATTTGGTTAGTAATGTGCATCTTTACCACCATGTGCGTAGGTACATGCACATCAAACAACTCATGATACCCTCACTGACTGTAAATCTGATCCAAAGCATCCAACCGCCATGTTGGCAGGTTCATGCGAACAGATCAATCCTACTGTCGAATTGTCCAAGAGTAATTTCAATACCTGTCAGATTTTTTATTGTCAGAGTGTTATCATAGCTTATTTGATTTTATCATTGAATTCAATAAACTGGATCGACCCAATCCCCTGTTAATGCTTCTGACCGCTTTGTTAGCAGGTCCATGCTGACAAGGGTTAATTGAGCCATGTGTCCCATCCGCTTCCAGCGAGTCAAATACACATTATGAACATACGTGTGTATGGTATGCCAAATCATAGACTTTGTTTATATGCACCGTGTTCACATGCACTATGTTAGGAATACCTTCTGTGTACTTCCACTGTTTAGCGCGATGGTCCGCTATTTGTTTACGTCTAGCAGGTTGCTAGGTTACTGATTCTTAGTCCTTCCTCTACCCTTTGAACACTGTATAAATCTAATTGCCACGCCCCCCGCCAGGATACTTCCTGGTTACGGAGCGGTGCCTGTCCGCGAGGGTTCCCGCCGGTCACGGCAGCGAGGATTGCAGTGGGAGGTAAATACTTCAAACATCCATGCCTCCATGAGGAGCCTTTTAATTTATTTATTTCCACCTAACCGCCGTCTTACTTTATCAACCTAGATACACGGCGAATGAAATTGCGACCGGCCCATTTCTGCCCCGTCCAGACTTGATCACTGGGGATACGTACCCTAAGGTAACCATTTATCATGCGCACACTATTTTAACATAAACGCTTTGATACCAATCACCGCTTTCCTTTTTTAACTCAGATCCCACGGAGAAAGCATTTGAGCCTCTCCCAACCCCGCCCCCTCCAGCCACGAGCATATGAGAGACACTCTGCTGAAATACTCGTCCCGCACCGAGGACAGTTTCTCACGGGTAAGACCCCGTCACCTCTCGTGTATAATGATCGCGGGGGTTGAGTCCATTTATTATTTCATTATATCAGTACCCCGTGTTCCCTTCAGATACGGTCTTGTGTCTCACGGATTAGGTGATCAACTGATCCGTTTTTTGAAACATACAAATTGTTCCATTTCCATACAAGGAATACGAGTGATTAGCATGGTTTGTTGTTTTAAGATAAGAGTGAATAGTGTGTTGCTCCTACTTGTGATCAATTCAAAATTCTTATGTTCCTCCTCAGATAATGGATCTTACTTCATGGATCTAATTCTGATATTCATAAATCATAACGCCACGACTTGTTCATGACCGTGCCGGTCATACTCTGACCTGCAATACAGAGCAGGTAATAGCTGTTGCAGCCTACCTTCATAGTCCTCAGTATGCTTTTAACGTTGTTCCCGGGCGGTTGGACATTTCCACGCTACGGTTATCTTAGGGACATTTTTTGCCCTACATAAAGCAAAGTCTGACTCTGTTCTCCCTTAACCCTAGGAGGTTTTGCCCATTCTCCTACCCCCGTACGTCCTGAAGAAGACCCTCCCTGTAAGGACCAACTATCCTACATCGATTCCTGGGTCGAAACGTAGACTGTTCATCTACTTACCTTCAACTCCTATGTACCAGCATGATATATACGGCTTTATAGGAGCTTGAATTTTCTGAACAAGTATCAGACATTGTGGACATTATATATGACCCTGTTGCGGATAGGGATCATTTAGAATTCGTACATGAATTTCAATGTATGTGTGTTTCTATTAAATGTAAAGTGAGTCACAACTTTATGCTAACTTTATCTACCTTCCTTTCCCTTTTCCTTCTCCCTATGGGCACATAAACTCATGATAAATGTAAAATGTGTATTCTGACATTCCTAAAGGAATTACGTGACTGTGATAATACGGATGCATAGTGAATAAAACAATGCATTCCCAGAACTTCTTTGATTTTGTTTTTCCTTAACCTTTTGAAACATTTGTTTATTTCCCGTCTTCTTTCTTCACTAACTCCTTATAAGTGAGGGACCCCTCTGTTCATAACAATTAACCACCCAGGTCCCTTTGACTTCTGGGTCCAACCCTGTTTTATAAAACATACTTCAGCTGTGTTGGGCACATGCGCCTGTCGGTGTTGGGGGGGTGGTTGCTGTGCATGTAGTTCATCCTCTCCGTCCACCTCTATGGGTATCCCTCTGCGTGTGGCGATGTTGTGCAGGATGGCACACACAGCAATGATCTGGCAGCAGGTCACTGGGTCGTACTGCAAGGCACCTCCAGTCTTGTGCAGTATTCGGAAGCGGCTCTTGAGGATGCCGAATGTACGCTCAACCACATTCCTTGTGCTGATGTGTGCTCTGTTGTAGCGCTGCTCTTGCGGTGTAGCTGGGTTGAGGTAGGGAGTGAGTAGATATTCACGCAATGCGTATGCGCTGCAGGATGGGGAGAGAATGGTCATCAGCATGATTGCAAATATACATGTGGGGATGGAGTGGGTGGAGAGTACGATGATGCATCAATATGTACCTAGTAGGTGTCCCTCTCCAAATTCACCGTTGATCAGGCGCCTGTGGAAGCCACAGTGACGGAATATGTAAGCGTCGTGTGTGCTCCCGGGTAATTGGGCTACAAGGTCTGTAATGATGTACTTGGCATTGCACACCACCTGCACATTTATAGAATGATATGACTTCCGGTTGCGGAAAATGTATTCGGGGGCTAATGGAGGACAGATGGGGACATGCGTGCAGTCAGCACACCCTATGACATGGGGGAATTGTGCCACCTGGTAGAATCCCCTTTTGGTGCGGGTCAGCTGCTGGGGGGTTGTGGGGAAGGTAATGTGGCGATTTATTAATGTCAGGATGGCCTCTAGGAACCGGTGGAAGAAGCGTGATAAAGCGCTTTGCGACACGCCTCCAGTCTCAGCTATTACCCCCTGGAAGCTTCCAGACGCAAGCAGGTGCAGGCAGCATAGGACCTGCACATGAGCTGGTATGGCATTGGTCCTACGGGTCTCGTGCTGCGGTAATGGTTCCAGGTCTGCTACTAGGCGCATTATCATGGCACTGTTGAGTCTATACTTGTCGTACACCTGTTCCTCGGTCTGCCCCAGCAAAGTGATGCGCACCCTGAAGATCCTGTCCTGGATCATCCTCCTGCGCTGGGCCTGGGCGTTGATCCTCCTAGCAAGCATGTAGAGAGCAGCCATTTTGGTTGACATGCGGGGTTTCCCAGGGCATTTTTGAAGGGTTACTGATTGGCAGCACCTGCTGTTGGGGTTGTAATTTTTTTTTTCTGTCCTTCAGTTTACTTTACCTCCTAATTGTGATTCCGCTTATTTTGCTCATGCTAAATAGCGATTTTGGGGATTTTCGGTATTAGCGACTTTTCATGCATACCATTGCGATTCGTTATTAGCGATTCGGTATTACCGAGATCAGCTTTGGGGTTCGGTAATTCCGATTGTCTGTTTAGCGATTCGGTAATTTACCGCGGGTTTTTTTTAGCGATTCTTTATTTTTTACCGAATTATTGTTTGATGCATAGCATTTTCAGGTTTTGCGTTCGTATCGGCCTATTTTACTGAATCGCTGTTTTACCGGGAGGTATTTTCGTTGATGCATCTGCCAGAACGTTTTTTCAAGATAACTACCACAAACTAAACATGTATCCAGAGATACTAAACATGCTACACATCTTGTGGAAATGAATGTACATTATTTCCACACTTGGCCTGAATTGTTTTAATTGGTCAAATATTGGAGAGCATTTTTGCTATTTGTGGATGACGAGTACAGAATGCAATACATGAAATATTGTCATCTGTGTTTAATATTTTGTACAGTCTGCAAAATTGGGTAAGAATCATAATATTTGTTTCAGGTTTTTTCTAATTAATATTGGTATGTTTCCTGGATTGCAACGGATAGGCAAACAAAATAATCACAAATATTTTTTGGTATACATGGATGCATACTTTTGACATTCCGCAAGGAAAATGCGGCATTTTTTTCTATGTATATACACTTTGCTGTTACGGGTGGCTTCAAAATGTTTGCTTGTAGTAACAGTGGTATAACGAGCAAGGTGTAAGACCCGTTGATAATGGCTGCCATTAATATATAAAAATAAATAAGCACGTTATTGCATGGATGTGAGTGTCCACCTTTTGTGAAGGTGGTATACGTAAATAAACAGATAAACAGATCTATCTATCTATCTATCTATCTATCTATCTATCTATCTATCTATCTATCTATCTATCTATCTATCTATCTATCTATCTATCTATCTATCTATCTATCTATCTATCTATCTATCTATCTATCTATCTATCTATCTATCTATCTATCTATCTATCTGTCTATCTGTCTATCTAGCTATCTATTTCAAGTGTTTGTGCTTATATTAGGCAAAATTCAATAGTGTTAAAAACCCATATTTCCCATTGGCCAATGAAATTTGAGCCATCAGATCATTCTGTGTATCTTTTCTTTTTGTCAGCATCACTAGGGTTAATTAGCAAGAATGAGCACATTATTTGAAGATCAATCTACATTATGCTGCATCATAAAAAGGGATTTTATCTGCCATATTCTCTGAAAGTACTATTTTGATACACTTGAGCTAGAAGCATGTTTTTTTGCAATCTGCAATTTACATTGCCTTTTATGAGGCAAGTGCAGCACATGCATAAGTATGTGCATAACTATGCAGTAAACACCACAGCCACTGAGTGTTACAATACCACTGGCCATGACCATTGTATCAACAGCCTGTTCATGAAAGATAAACAAAAATAAACATGATCATTCTAACCATTGTCAATTATGAGCTGCACCAAAAAGGTATCAGGTTCAACAAACGTTTTCTTTTGCAGAAAGAATGCGTTTTTTACAGTGCAAATGGTGTTTTCCCTAAAATTCTACAGTCTCAGTCATATAATTATTAGGGGTGGGCAGAGCTCCCTGCGTTACATAAAATCTCTGCGACATTCCGTGGAGTTCAGTGAATGGGCGGAATTCAGCATGTTTTGCAGCTCGTGCTGAATTTTTAGTGCCAGGAGCATGTTCCGTGCTGTAAAATCAGCGTGAACTGCACCATGTGGAGTGCAAGAGTGCACTGCTTATTTCTGCTGTTAGAGTAGATTAGATTTTCTACTTGAGCGGCAGCTTTCTGAATGTGAACGTTTGCGGCCTACTGCAACCACCACCGTAGAAAAAATGCTGCCAGGAGGAGTGCTAGAGCTCAAAAATCACGCCAGGGGATGCAAATTCTCACTCACACATGCCAACTCAATGTTGGGGAGCTGCGAATGAGAAAAACCTCTTCGGTGGTTGGTGGAGTTTTGCCAGAACTCTGCGTTATAAGCGGAACGCAGAGTTGGCAAAACTCTGCAAACTCTGCCAGCGGGGTCGAGTTTATCGTCCACCCCCAATAATTATGTATTGTTCACTTTTTTTTACTCCAAACAAGCACATAATATAGACCAGAATTTCACGTACTATTTTCAATAAACATTACTCTGTTTATAAAAACTGCTTTTTAAAGTTGAATACCTCAAAATGAACATGTTACATAAAGAAAAACACATAACGGGTAACATGAGCAGTCTGATTCTCCATTGCCATCTTGGCATTCAGGTGATATGTACAGACTGCTCAGCTTTTGGCCTCATAATTTTTAATGTCATGTATGTATGTATGTATGTATTGGCATACTTGTATAGCGCAATGACTGTCACCCAACGGGTATCCTGGCGCTTAGACTTCAGTAATCCATACAACAATGTTTCCAGCTACTGCCATGCTTACACTGTCCTAGGGAAAAGATGTGTTTTTAAAGGTTTCTTAAAGGAAGGGAGGTCTCCCATACTTCTCAAGGATATCGGTAGAGAGTTCCACAGTCTAGCTGCGGTAAACCTAAAAGAGTGACCTCCCATCCGAGTCCTCACAATCTTGGGAACTACTTCCAAGCAAGCTGAGGCCGAGCGGAGAGATCTAGATGGGGTACACCAGGAGAACAAATCCTGCAATGGAGACGGACCCTGACCATGTAGGGCCCTGAACACCAAACAGAGGGCTTTAAAGTCAATCCGCTGAAGGACTGGCAACCAGTGAAGATCTGTGAGTGCCAAAGAGGAAGAGTCCGAACGCCGGCACGAGAGGGCCAATTTGGCAGCGAAATTCTGTACATGACAATTTCTCGATATTTATTCATATTACAGGACAAAACTTTGGACCTTCATGCCTGAAACTTACTTATGGTAGACGTATAAAATATACAGAATAAATCTAATTGTACCTTGAAAGCTTAAAATTGCAACTCTTCATTGAGGAGAGGGTTGGTGGTTTTTGATAACTATGGGAGGTTAATAATATTTCTTAAGTTTGTTCCTCTTCCTTTTCTTGTAGGCACTGCAGTACTAAAGTCCAAAGATTCAATATGCTCGAAAGTGTACATTTTCTTTTACCATAATGATTGAGGATCAATAAATATATGCGTAGGCACTGCAGTACTAGAGCCCAGAGATTCTATATGTTGGACAATTTACATTTTCTTTTACCATAATGACTCAAGATCAGTAAAAATAAGCCTAAAATGTATAAATTGAAAATATAGAAACAAGTTAGGTTGAGAAGAACAATTATAAAAATAGCTAAAAATTTGTAATGGTAAGCAAAATGGTAAAGTAAGCTTATTGGTAGGTTTCATATAGTGATAGATTGTGTAATATAACTAATGATAAAGATACCTGGGAGAGGGATAGCAGATATAGTGGAGAGATGTAGTGGTAGGACAAAGTGTTGGAATGGCATGTAGTGACATTGTAGAAACATTCATTTCCAGTTCAACTGTTTTGATGGATATTTTACTGGTTTATTTGCTTGGTCAGCACACAGCTCAGGTTCTCAAAAATAATATGGAGAAAATGACCCTGTAAGTTTTGAGCATTGAAGAGGTAGGAGAGAGTGCTGATCATTTAGTGATGCCAAAGGTAAGGTCAGTAAATGAAAAGGGGAGCTTAACTTAGTGAGGTCTATTAAGTAAGGGGAGACACTTAGAGGGCTGTAGTTAGTTGCAAGTTGGTCCAGGAGTCTGATGTATTCAGCCATATCAAATGCTGCCGAGTGGTCAAGGAGAATCAGAGAACACAACTCCACCTGATTCAAGGCCGTTGAGCAGATCTACACAGAGGCTCACAGTCCATGGTGTTCCTCTTTGCAAGGACATTCAGGGTCAGAAAGGAGCCCTATGTTTGTTTCCCAACAACTTCGAACTTCAGATAGCACATTCACTGAAAACACAAGGTAATAACTCCAGTGGCGTAAATGTAGTGCTTTTATATAGCACCTGAATCACCCCCGAAGGGGTCTCTCAGGCGTTGTGCACATACCGCTGTGGAACCCTTCCTGGCCTTTCCCTGTGAGGTGCCCACTCCGAGGCACCCCCATGGTGAAGCCAGGCATCCTAGTGGTGTTGGGGCCGCTGTGGAGATTAAGCAAGCTATTGCCCAGAGTTGCAGAGTGGGACCCATGATTAGAATAGGCACCGAGGCGAGAATGATCAGGTCTGGGGAAATTGAGCCCAAGACCAGCTGAGGCGGGAATTGAACCCTGGTCCGGGCCAGACCTCTGCCTCAGGGTCTGCCGCTCTAACCATTGAGTCACACTTCTTCGCTAACCCTATAACCGCCCGTGGCTGCCCCTGCGTTTGCCGCCCTGCGGCGGCCGCATTAAAAACCGCAACGAGATTCTGCGCTGGTTGCCGCCCCAAGACGGCCTCAATTTAAAGTGGGGAGAGGGCGATTGCCGGCCCCTTGACGGCAGGTAGGAAGGTAGGAGGCCGCCGCCCCCAAAAATTGTGCTGCCTGGGACAGACCGCACTGCTCCCCCTTGCTATGTCACAGAATAACTCTATTACGTTGCAATAGATAAACAGCAGAGCCTAATTTGAGCCGGTCGTTTCGGATGCTTGGCACCTGCACGTAACTGTCAATGCCAGCATTTTTGGTAATCTGCCACATGGTGGCACTGTTTGTCTAAATTAAAGCTGCACATAGCAACAGTTGTTTATTAATTCAAAGTAAATCAAAAATCACAATTTCTTGCTGCCAAGCCACTCATAGATTTGGGGGCCTGGAATAGCCAGAACTGTCACACTTGTATGGTATGTTTGTTAGTAGTTGTGCTGGTTCTGTCTTTGCCGCCGCTGGCAGGACCAGTGGGTAGTGCAAGCTGCAATCGCCTGTCTAGGGGCCTGGTACTCTTAATTTTACAAGTTAAGCACTGGGAAATAGAACTGACACCCACTGCTCTTTGCTTCTGTGCCATCCATCCGCTCATGTGGCTAGTATTTTACCACATGCAGTGCAAACACGGCAATATCAATAAAAAAGTGCGCTTAGCTCCCTGAGGCCGTCTCCTTATGCCAAAAAAGGGTCTGTATGCTTCTTTATTTTTGGCATCTTGAGTGCAGAGCACAAGTCCTAAAAAAAGAAGTGGGGGACTAACCTAGTTAGGCAGTATGCAAGTGACATCACTGCGCGCAACATCACAGCGCACGACATTACACATGGCATCACACGAATTGATATCATAGGAAGTGGCATCACAAGCCATGACTTTACAGGAAGTGGCATCACAAGAAGTGACATAAGATCTTAAGCCCTCACATATATTTTAAACAGGTATATCATGAGTACATTTGAGCGCAATTAGAGTACACATGCAAACCCACCTGATTAAAGCAGAAGATTCACACTGTTGTAAGCTACAAATAAAACAATGTTGCCTTTTATCAGCGTAAAGCTTCCTTTACTCAAGGATTGTGCAAACTAACTCTACCGCCAGCCTATGCAACCAGGCACAATATTCCATATGCAGCACATTCCCATGTAGATGTGATAGCTTTAGCTGCCTGCGCTCTCCAGAGGTGAGACCTCTCTCCTATGCGAAGTATTCTTACTCAGCATTACCCACCTGCACTAATTTTAGGAGACGGGGACTCATTTTCACCCACAGACCATGACCCAAAGCAAGAGAGAAATACAGAAAGGGAAGATAGGAGAGAGATAAGAAAACAATGATGAATGCATAAAAGGGGCTGGAATAAAACCTGCAAGAACAAGCAATTTTAGGGTAGTAAAAGACAAAGGTTAGCATTCAGCAATAGGACCATAAGGAAAGGTTTGCATATTTTTTCCCAAAGCCATACAAAAACTATTCTATTGGGCTATCTCCTCTTTGTATGTGTGCTGCAGAATTTTATTTAATTTATTTATTTATTTATTTGTGCGTTTTTATATAGCGCGGATTTTACCCGAAGGCGTCAGAGCGCTTCCCAATCGAGAATGCAGCATACATGCAAAGAGGAAATAACAAGGAGAAATGGATATATTTATTCTTGCTATGCCAGCCTCAGGTAGGCTAAGCAGTTTGGTGCAAACCTATATTTACAAGTCTTTGTAAATGTGGTTCTGTGTCAAAACACATCGATGAATGCACAGGGATGCCCTTGCACCACCCATATAATGCCTAACTTATGCAAGGCAATGCGAGGCAGGGCAATGTGTGGTACTGTAAACCCCAAAACAGATTTTACGGCAGGGTGGTGGCAGAAAAGTGACTTAACCCTGACACAAAATCTGGGCCTTAACTTATACATTTATTTTTATTTAAACTCTGCCGCAAAAATAGTGGCAACAAGAAGAAAACTAATGCAAAAAGAACGATTGATGGACAGAATGCAGAACAATATCATACATTCGCCCCAGTACAGAGATCTGGGCCTAAATACATCGTTTTTTTGCTCACCATGCCATTCCAGTTTGGACCCAGCCCTTTATACAAATCAGTCTTAACCCTGCGCCCAATGGGAACAGTTTAGCCTCAACTGCCAGGCCAGGTCCTCCCTGGACTGCAAACAAGCATCCTAGGACTGGTTTTGGCCTTTCAGCCCTCACCAGCCAGGATAGCTTGACTCCAGTGGCATGGAGAGCACAGGACCCACATCTGGGCATACCTGTCCCACTAGGGTTGACGAATGCAAAAAGAACAATTGATGGACAGAATGCAGAACAATGTCATACATTCACCCCAGTACAGAGATCTAGGCCTAAATACATCGTTTTTTTGCTCACCATGCCATTCCAGTTTGGACCCACCCTTATGCAAATCCATGAAGAGGGGTGAAACCCTGAAACTGATTCTAGGATGCTTGTTTCCGGTCCTGGGAGGACATGGCTTGGCAGTTCGGGCTGGACTGTTCCCATGAGTCACAGGGTCAGAGGCACTGATTTGCATATGGCCAGGTCTAAACTGGAGTGACATGGTGAGCAAAAGAATGATGGATTTAACCCAGATCTCCTGAGTGGGGTTGAATGTTTTGATTTGTTCTGCATTCCATCCATCAATTGTGTGTCTTTTGCTTTCTCGCTCTAATTGCACCAGGTAAGCCCAGACGTGCCACTGGAATCAAGCTATCCTGGCTGAAAAGGACTGAAACCCGAAACCGGCACTAGGGTGCGTTTTTCCGGTCCAGGGAGGACCTGGCTTGGCAGTTCAGGCTGGACTGTTCCCATGAGGCACAGGGTCAAGGCTGATTTGCATATGGCTGAGTCTAAACTGGGCTGGCATGGTGAGCAAAATAATGATGGATTTGACCCAGATCACTTGACTAGGGGTGAATGTTTTGATTTGTTCTGCATTCCGTCCATCAATTGTGTGTCATTAACAAGACGAAAACTGACAGTAAATCTGTTCTGGTTAATTGGTTGCAAAGACTGTATTTTACAATATCTTATGGGGTTAAGGCACCTGCTCCAGAGATCTGTGTGCTCCAGTAAATCTGAATGAATAATAATTGTAAGATAACTCTGGATGGAGGTTAATGAACTTGCTGGAAAGATCTGTGTTTTGTTTAGCCTCAGTTTTGACTCAAAGTAGCATCGTGGGTTAATGTGAAGCACATCATGAAGCATACAAATGATAGATTATTTTATGTAGCTAGGTAAGTGGGTTACTGCTTTCAACACAGAGATCCTTATGTTACTTGCTGTTGCATTGTAAACCTTTTAATATAGCACAGTGATCTATGGAAGATGATATATGACTTCTACACCTTGTAATCCCCACTGATTTATGTAACACATCATGTACAATGATTTACAAATGCAGATGATTTATTAGAAATGTAATATGTAAGTGTGATGTAAAGCGTTCTGACACCCTGTATTAGGATGAGTAGCGCTATACAGGAAAACATAGTGGTTCTTTAATTAGTTCAACGCCTGCTCACAGGTAGTAAGTGCTATATAAATTATATTTATTTCGTGTAAATACAGGGTAAGACCAACACATCTGACAGTGCATACATATCTTGTAAACAGAGCCTGCACAAAGTGAAAAGTTGCCTCTTTAAAGTATGTGTGAAGTACTACTAAGGTGTGAGCCTTTGTTTCATCTCTACTGCAGTTGCTTCTAGGTGTGAGGCACCTGACACCTCCCAGCAAGGAGACTCGAACAAAAGGATGCCTGATGACCACTTAAATTGGGACTTTGTTACTGGCCCAGCAGGAGTCTGGAATTAGAAAGCCCCACCCCGCCTGCAGGTTGTTGTTTATGGAAAGCAGACAATGTGCAGGGGCTGCTGAATGTGTCCTGGTGTCTGAAAATTACTCTGGGACGAATTAAGCACATTATTTAGTGGGGCCCAACTTCTTGGCTACCATGTGAAAATAGTGGGTGGACGCCGTCCACTGTGTGTACCCCCGACGTGTGCCCTCCTTCAGTGCAATACATTAACTTGAAGTAAGTATGAGTCACTGCATGTTTTTTTCTTACAGCAGAGCCCGAAACACAAGAGGCAATTACTACTCGTGTTTCTGAGCTTTGCTGCTAGTAAATCAGGCAGACATTAACTTGAAGATTTTTTAAGTCAACGACCTAGAGGACAAAAAGAGGCCCACTGACTCATTTCGCAGAGGCAGCCCCCAACGGGGGCATGAGAGGCCGGCGCCATAACTAAAGCAGAGACTCCGTAGCAAAAAACGGTTTTCGGAGCCAAGAAGCGCCCCCAGAGCGGGAAGACACCCGTTCCCCCCTGCAGGAGCCGCCGGAGTGGTGCCAACCCCCCCGGCCAATGGGGGCCCTAGCACCATACGAATGGCCCAATGAGGGGCGAACACAAGCTTGCGCGAGTTACGCTGGGGGGGGGGGGTATAAGCTTGGCTCCCCCAGGTAGGCTCCTATCTTTGGGAGCAGGGGAGCAGCACCGGTGAAGGAACTTTTACCTATCGTTGGGAGCAGTCGGAACATCGGAATTACCTGTTCATCGAATCCCTGCTGAAATCGAAACACTGCCGTGCTGCTCAGACGACCAGGCCGAGTGGGTGTCGTGTCGTGACCAGGGACAGCTGCGTGTTCCTGCCTTTCGGCACCTGGGGGAGTCCGCTGCCCACGCTCGCTGCCTTCCCAGCCACTCAGAGGAGGACCGGAGTAAGGACAGCCCGCCGCAGGTTAGGCAGCAGCGTGCGCCTCCCAGAGTTTGAGCGGGGCCAAGGAAGTGCAGCGGACAGGGGGGAGACAGCTGCATATCCAGGAGCTGGCATCCCCCGTGTCCAGAGGCCAGTAACAGGGTCCGGCCCAGGGCACGAAGACCGGAATCGGATCGGAGCCGGAGGAGAACTGCCGGGGCCAGCCCCTCCACCTCCGGCAAGATAGGGCCAAGCGCTCGACTGGCGTCAGGCACCTTAAAAGGGCAGGCGCGATATTGCGGGGCAGGCCGGAGATCAAGGCCCGCGCCCAAGGCAGTGCACTGTCGAAAATGAGGCAAATCGCGCCCCCCCCAGCAAGATAGGGCCAAGCGCTCGACTGGCGTCAGGCACCTTAAAAGGGCAGGCGCGATATTGCGGGGCAGGCCGGAGATCAAGGCCCGCGCCCAAGGCAGTGCACTGTCGAAAATGAGGCAAATCGCGCCCCCCCCATATTGCAAAAAGCTCAAGCGCAGCGGTCGCAGCTGCTGACTCGGGAGTGGAAGATCCTGGGAGTCTTTGCGTCTTCAGCAACGCGTGGTTGCTTAGCAACGCGAGGGAGGCGATGCACCGCATTGCTTGGTGAGTCGGCCTTCCAAGAGGGGGTAGCAAACGGAGATGGCGCTCGCAGCTCAGCCCCCGCCGGTTGGCAGGGCACAGCAGGTGTCCGACAAGGTAGCAAGTTGGGCCTAACTCCGGGACAGCTGCTACACCCCCCCATGCAGAAGAAAGGGCAAACCCAACCAAACCAAGGAACGACACAGAAGGGCCAAGAGACAAGACAAACATGCAAATAAAGCTATCCACCGAACTGTCCGTATAATTTTGCAAATATGATGTGCAATAATATGCTGATTATGATGACGCAAAAACATGACCGCTTACCATTGGTAGCTTGCAGCATGCGGTACTGAGTACCCAAAAGAGATACATGTATTCCTAAAAGAAATGCGGATCACTGAAAGAATATCAATGACAAAAATATAGACTTACAAAAATATCGAGTAAAAAATATAGAATAAATAAATATTGACTCCCTATCTCCAAACAGGTAAGTACAAAAATATCGAATCAAAAATATTGTTGTAAAAAATATAGTTAGCCAAAATATCGAATTTTTTAAATGTCTTAAAAGTAATTGAAAGAGTGTAACAGTACGGAAAGCGTTGGATAGCGTAGAGGGAAAAATTACTATTCCCACTCCAGTGAGTGCAACAGTAGGGAAAGCGTTGGATAGCGTAGGGGTAAAAATTACTATTCACACTCCAGAGAGTGCAACAGTAGGGGAAGTAAATACTTCATATATGAATAAAAATAAATTAAATATTAATACCAATTACAAATTAATTAAAAGTTATTAACAATTTTATATAACATAATAATTAATCAATTAAAAATACAAAGAAACATTGATTATTAAAAATAAATAACTATTAATACAAATAATTTACCAATTAACAATTAATTAATTAACATTTTTTTTTAAATTACAACAAAACAAAACCAATAAATGATTTAAAATATTTAATTAATTACAATTAAATTACTTCCTACCCTATTCCCCGACAAACCCACAATCAATTAATACAAAAATAAAAGGCCAATAAATAAATAAAAAAATGTAATTAATTATAATTAAATTACTATCCACCCTATTCCGTTATAAACCCACAACCCGCTACAGAAAATATATAAATAAAATTAATATAATTATCAATTAATCAATTAATTAAAATTAATTACCAATTATATTTTAATTAATTGCCAATTAAAAATTTAAATATCAAATAATTCAAAAAAATATCAATAAATAAATAAATAAAAAATTAATTATAATTAAATTACTTCCCACCCTATTCCCCTATAAACCCACATCCTGCTACAGACAATAAATTAATAAAGTTAACATAATTATCAATTAATCAATTTATTGAAATTAATTACCAATTATATTTTAATTAATTAACAATTAATATTTAATTAACAATTAATTCAAAATAAATATCAATATATAAATTAATATATTTAATTAATTATAATTAAATTACTTCCCACCCTATTCCTCTATAAACCCACAACCCGCTACAGAATCATATTACGCAAAAATTAAATACCATAAAATAATTAATTAAAATAAATTATAAAATAAATATCCACTTTTCACACATATAGTAACATAAAAAAACCTTTAAAAAATTGGATAGTATTAAAAAATTAATATTAACTTACTTACCTCAAATTCAATATTTTTGTTGTCTATAGTCTGTCCATTGAATATTTTTGTTGTCTATATTCTGTCCATTCTATATTTTTGTTGTCTATATTCTGTCCATTTGATATTTTGTCCTTTCTATATTTTGAATTCGATATTACTGCTATTCTATTCGATATTTTTGTAGTCTATATTCTGTCCATTCGATATTGTGTCCATTCTATATTTTTTATTCGATATTAATGTAAATCGATATTAAAAACTCGATATTTTGAGTGTATACCTAAAAATGCGGCCAACAAATGACCACCACAAGAAGTGTGCACGTTGGGTTATTTACAATAAGGGATACAACATGGAGTATAGTTTGTGAGAGTAGGCTAAGTGCGGAGGTTATGGCGCTAGCGCAGCTTAGAAAACAAGGATAAGGAAACGGCCCTTGTGTGTCAGCGTGTCTCTGTAGAAAGCAGTACATACAAATGAGCCGAGTGCCTCTGTGACAACACACCCGCGTAACCCTGCGTGTAATATAAATAAATGAAACAGTGTTGGCTGTGCCTCAATCAAGGTTCTCCCACAGCTGTAATTTCCGGACTGTATGGAACGCTGCAGCAGGTGCGCTCACATCCGTTGTAAACGAAATGTAATCAAGTTCTACTCTTAACGCGTAGTATTTTTCAGGGCATATCATCGATTTAAAATGAGAATATCTGTGTTACAGGAGAGTAGACGGGCTAGTAATCAATGTAATAACTAGGAACTGATTGCCTCTGCGCGCGATCAGGGGCGTGCGTTACATTTTGCGAATTTGAGGCCACGTCCGTCTCCAGAGCGTGGGCGAGGTCATAGCCTCGAACATCATGGTTTACCTCCTAACCAAAACATTCTCCTTCCTGTCACACTCAAATTCTGCGTGGTGTGACTGTTAGTGTTACGCCACCACGCTGTGAACTCATTCTCTAACTGACTATACATCCAGATGCTACAGAAAATAAACATTGACGTAGCCGATGCATACACACTCAGCATACATGCAGACACATATCTAAACATAGACAACACGCATCCATACCTCTAAAACTATCAAAATCCACATACAGCAACACAAGCACAGACACAACATACATCAAGAAATCTAGGCCAAACTCATATCACGTAATATAGGTAAAAACCGCCATTAAAAGGCCTATATTATCTGAATGACCCATTTAGGGCTTTTTTCTGACTGCACCGGCATTTCGACGAGGGAATAATGCTTAGGGGAATATTGATAGTACTGGTTTTTTTACGCAGTCTGATATTACCACCCCTTTTTCTGAGTTTTGCTTGTAAGGGTAGAGATTTACATGGGGGCGTTGGTGCTGCAGAAACGGCTGGATGCATGCAGTAATTCATATAAGTTATCTTGATTGGAACCCAAACTCCATTTTCTGCCTGAATCAGAATTACCGGCCGGATCAAAATAAGAGCATGAGCAGTATAAGGAATTACAGTCTACGCTGGATAATTAAGATATTTCTTCCCAAAAGAAAGCTTAGAAAATAATAATCCCACCTGAGAATGTGGATATGGCCGTACTAGGTGCTTGAGGGGACACCGACTCCAAATCAGTCAATAAATGTACATCCGATTGCCAGTCACGAACCCCTCTTCCCCACGAGTAAAAATTGTAACAGGCACAATATGTTATCCCACAATCTAACACTACTACTACTGATAAGCAGCTTCTGAGCAACAGATCAGTATTGTAATTCTTGTTATACTTGAACCTTCTCCACCTACAGAACTTGTTTACAGCTGAGATCCTAAAAAATACATACATTAACTACAAATCAACCATCAATGGCCATGATGATCACAGCTAGTGCTGTTTAGTTTACTCTACCAACCAGCTGTGGCCTACCTAGCTCTATGGGCGCCCATGGCAGTCTCTGTGTTTGCTGCCCACAGTGGCTGCGAAGAGCGGGGGGTACTGGCGATTATTTTGGCCTTTTGCCGACCCCTTGCGGCAAACGCGTTGAGGAGCGGGGGCTTCTGTTGCTGCCCCGAGACGGCAGGTGATACCTAGCAGGGAGGCTGTCCACCCCCAAAACTCGTGCCACACTGGGTGGATCGCCCCCCCAAGCCACGCCTCTGCCAACGAGTACAGCTCATCATGGAGAGGCCACGCCCTCAGAAACCCAATCCGAATGATGTGCCTAAGGACCAGATTCATCAAAAAAAAATCCGCTCGCAAAGGGGCAGATTCTCAGAATCTGTCCCTTTGCGAGCAGTATTTTTGTATTTTGGATGCATCATCCCAAATGCAAAAATCGCAATTTTAGAAATCGCTAAATTGCGATTAATTGCATTTAAGGAATCTCAAATTGAGATTCCTTAAATGCAACTTCATGGTAATTTACAAAAACTTTGAAAAATGCACTAAAGTGCATTTTTCAAACATTCATGTTACGCACACACATGCCCTAGGGGCATGTGTGTGCGCAACATATGTGCACATATCAATTTCAGGGGTGCAACAGGGTGTCCTTCGGGTATCAAGTTTTTTTTTTGTTTTAAAACACTAGTTTTTTTAAATTATTTTATTACAACTGTAACACCACTTTAACCTTTGTGTTTTTTCAGTGAATTTCTGTGGTTTCTTTAATGTTAAGTAAGATCTTTTTACCTTTACCTTAATTAACTATAATGTGACTTACTTTCGTTTTTTTCAGGGATCTTCTGAGGTGTTTGATCACATTTGTCACCTCTTTCACTAAGCATACCCTTTGACCATATGCAATAGAGATTTGGATGCAGCACCTGGATACAGGACTTGGTTCATCCCCTCATTGGCAGCCACATCCCTGCGGGCCACCAACCCCTTACAAAACAAGACCATGCACTGCATGGGGTTAGGCCCAAGACCATTGTTTTTTGTTTCATTTTTTTCCAGTCCCGTGGTACTCTCAAGGTGCTCCTGCAGTACTCTCATGGAAGTACAAGTGGGGCTCCGTTGGGTCCAATAAGACTTCCATGGAGGCTCACAGTGGGTTCCATGGAGGCTCACAGTGGGTTCCAGGTGAGTCATTGGGATCGGTGGGCTGAATTGTTTTTGATTTTAATTCTGGGAGGATGATGGGTCCATTTTGGACTCCCGCCTCCCCCACAAGGGCCAGAGGGTCCCCTAAGATCCTATTTTTTTAAATCAAATTCAGGATACAAGGATTTTGTTCTCTTGTCCTGTAATGGCCAGCACAACACATCTCTAAGTTTCTGCCAATCAGATCGTTCAGTACTGTGGAACCATGTAATTCCTGTGTTACTGAGACAGTCAGTGAAAGGCCCACAAACATTTACAGCATGTACTTACTATGTGTACATGTGCTCATCTTTGAAGTATAAATAGTCTAGTCTTGGAGACAAGTTTGATTCAGTATCGTAAAATGTATATGGTGCACAGTAAAATGTCACTTAAAGATTAAAGTGATGTTATAGTTAGGTGTTGAAATGGTTACAAACTGTTTCTAAATCCCCCAAAAAACACTGACAATTTCAGCTTATATTTCAGTGAACTAAGCATAACTTGCACTCCAGTCATGTGCTGCTTATGCCCTCACATATTACATCACTCATGACATGTTAAATGACATCATTGATGACATCACTAATGATATTTCAACTGACATCTAGTGTTTTGTTTGTTTTTACGCATTTGTTTTTAAACTCATTTCAACAAATAACACTATTTTAACCTTTGTTTATTTTTAGTGAATTTCTAGGACTTTTTAACGCAAGCTAAGATCTTATTACCATATCAATCTATAACATCACTTTAACTTTTTTTTTTTGTCACTTCATCAGGTTTTTTATTGTAAGGGCAGATAAAATTACCATCTCGGACTACAATGCCTATTTTGCCTTAGTTTTTTTCAGTGAATTTAAAGATTTATTTTTAACATTGTTGACCAACACCTCAACTGTACACAGTCTTTGAGCATTCACAACTAGGGTTTGGCAAAAGCCCACCCCCTGTTCGTAGCCAACCCAGTGCAGACGGCAGTCCGTGGTCAACTTGCTGCTCCTGTCCCCTTCTTGTTTGCCCTCCGTTCTCTAGCTGGGTGCTCCTGCCCCAATTTCCTGTCCTCCATGGGCAGCTTGCTGACTCTGCCCTCCTCCTGCCTGCCCTCCGTTCTCCATCTGCCTGCCTCATCCCCTCCTGCCTCCATGGTCCACTGTACTGCCTCTGCTGGCTTACCATCTGTGGTCATCTTGTTACTCCTACCCCTACTCCTGCTCCAAATTCCTGACCCCTATTCTCAATATGTATGTCCCTGCCCCTCACTCCTGCTCTCCATGGTCCTTTGCACTGATCCTGCCCATGGAGGCCTGCTCGCGTGGTCAGGTTGTTGAACCTGTCGCCATTCTGCCTGCTCTCTGTTCACTATCTGTGTGTCCCTACCCCATCCTGTTAGCCCTCTGTGGACGACAGCTTACTACCCCTGTTGGTCTGCCCAATATGGTCAGTTTGCTGCCCCTGCTCTTACCCCCTTCTCCTTGATTTTCATTATCTGTGTGCACGCTCCTGTCCGTCCCTCCTGCCCTCTATGTCCCATTGTGCAGCCCCAGCAGGCCTTTCTTCTATGGTCAGCTTGCTGCCCCTGCTCCTCTGATTCCTACCCTCTATTGTTAAATTTGACTCTGCCCTCTTTCCCCTGTGCTCCGATTATCGACAGGGAACAACCTCTCACTACCAAAGGGGACAGTATTTTTTTTCAGAGACAAGACAACCAGAATTTTCTCCTCTGTGGCAAAAAAATCCCCTATAGACTTTGTTTATGATGTGCAGTACTGTCCTTTCAGTATGCCTGAAAATAAATCACTTTTTTTGTAGAAAAATAAACAAGATTCTGTATAAAATGAAAAACATCCTTTAAACCCACAATATTTCAGATTAATTTAGAATCTCAAAATTGCACATTCCAGTATTACAAAATCACTCCTAATGTTTATGAGATATACATATATATATATATATATATATGTATGTATATATATATATATATATATATATATATAGTTCCAAGGAAAGTTTTGGCGCTAAGCTGATCTGGCCCTTTGCAGCGGTGGGCTTCGGACGGGATCGCCAATCCCACAATACTCCAACCTTTCGTCCACAGATAAGAAAGAACGATGTCCAAGCCTCAGTTGTATGCAAAATGGAGTTTAATTCACATCCACTCGACGCGTTTCGGGAAAGCCTTCCCTTTGTCACGAGTACATTGGTCAGTTACATCCATACTTTTAAAGAAAAATCACATGACTTAATTGCATGATAAACATAGCCAACAGACTACCAACATATTCTATGTTTGGAGCTATGCATTGCGCCTTCTATTCTCAATATTGGGCTAAAGTATGCTTATAACATATAAATTCAATTTAAAGGCTTGAATCTAACATTTAAATCCAAATTCTGTAACGGGTGATTTAGCATATGTCACGCAATGAATCGAGCGCTTTTAAAACATTCCATTGAGCATTTTGTGATATTTTATCTTAGCGCTGTTCAGTTTAAATAAATATCGTATTCAAACTCATGTCAAAGGAGAAAATCACACATGAAATAAATCACAAGGATGAAAATAAAATGAAATGCACAAATGACACGGCAGTTGGTCAGCCTCGAACCCGTGGTCAGGCATATGCTTGTGATTGCAGAGCGAACGCGCTATGGGTAGAGCTACCATTAATCTCAGCTCGCTGCCACAATATTGTGCGATATAGTGCATTTGTGCGCACACATGCAGTAACTTGTATTTGAATGCTAACACTTATTGAGCAAGCGAAATTCCGCCCCAGTGGGCATGCATATTTGTCACCCTAACATTGAGTTCATGCTAGGATCTTGACTCTTTCGTGAGATTCATCATTCATCGTGATTTACCAGTTCATTTTGGGAATCTTGAAGCACACTAGCACACAAAAGGACCGGCGCCTTCTCAAACTCTCCCACATTGTTAGGTACCTGTGGCAAAATAATAACAAAACAGTGTTACATAAATTTCAAAACATGTCACATCTTTCATACTTTCATACAATTTAAAATTTCCAAGGAATTGAGGGCAGCTTTCACAGAATATTGTACACACTCACTATCTATCATCCCAGGTGCACACCTAAGCCTTCATCGCAGTTATGCCCTTGCGGTTGCATAAGTTGGTATTTAATTATGAACCTCGACTCCAGACGTCTAAGTTCCTGTAGGCGATTCCCGCCTCTTTCTCTTGTTGGCACTTGGTCTAGTGCCACATAGGAGAGAAGGCTGTTGTTGCTATTATGGTGGGACATAAAGTGCCTAGCCATTGGGTACTGCTTGTCCTGATTTTTAATCGCTCTTAAGTGTTGCAAGATTCTTTCTTTGACGGGTTTAATCGTGCTGCCTACGTAGTATTTTTTGCACGGGCATTTCAGTGCGTACACCACGTGATCTGTATGGCAGTTCAAATGTTTGTTGATTTTGAACGGCTCACATATTCCAGACAACCTCACTTCCTTTGTGTTGTGGCTGAATTTGCAAGCTTTGCATTTTCCACATACATAGAATCCTACAACCGGGTTCGATTTCTTTTTAGTCCCAATGAGTGTTTGACAGACTTTGTCTCTAAGGCAGGTAGGTTTCCTATACGTGATTTGGGGATAGTCTCTAATGCTGCAGGAGATATCCTTATCAGTCTTAAGGGTGCCCCAAAATTTGTTGAGTGCCCCTCTTACTTTCTGTGTTTGAGAGTGATAATCGGTAATGAATCTCACTCCTTCCTTTTCATCATTGCCTTGGGTTTTAGAGGATTTGGTGTTATCTCTCTCTTGCACCTTAAGTATTGCTTCCTTGATACATTTATTGCTGTACCCCCTTGACTTGAATCTAGTGCACATTATGTCTCTTTCAGTCTCATAATCTGATTGCCTGGTACAATTTCTCTTGGCCCTCAAAAGTTCGCCAAAGGGTATTGAATTGACCAGATTGCGGGGATGGCAGCTCTGTGCATGCAGGAGACTGTTGCCTGCAGTCTCCTTTCTGTACAGAGTTGTTGTAAGTTTCTTTTCATCAATGCTGACCTTAAGGTCTAGGAAGTCAACTGTTCTTTCACTAATGTGGCTAGTGAAAGTCAGATTGAGTTCATTAACATTCAGGGTTGCCACAAATTCCTCTGCCTGTTCCTTGGTACCATCCCAGATCACAAAAATGTCATCTATGTACCGGAGCCACGTGCGCACTCCGGTACTAAATGGATTCAGTTTGCTCACAATAAGTTCCTCCCACCATCCCAGGTAGATTCCAGCAAAGCTCGGGGCAAAGCAAGTGCCCATAGATGTGCCAAGCAGCTGGTGGTAGATGGTACCATTGAACAGAAAATAGTTCTGGGTGAGGCATATGTGGATCATATCTAAAATCATCTCGGTGTGGAACAGATAAGATAAGGATCTTGTATTGAGAAAGTGTCTGCATGCCTTGATTCCTAGTTCATGGGGAATGTTAGTGTATAAGCTGTTTACGTCTAAGGTCATAAGTAAACAGCTTGGGGCTACTTCAACATCAGATATTTTCTTAAGGAAATCACCTGAGTCTTTTAAATAGGAAGGTAGCCCTTGGACTATTGGTTGCAGAAAATGATCAACATATCTTGAAGTATTTTCAAGGTTGCTCCCTCTTGAGGACACAATAGGTCTGCCTGGGGGATTCGTAGGGTTTTTATGCAGTTTTGGGAGTAGGTACAGAGCTGGAATTTTAGGGAATTTACAGTTGAGGAAATTAAACTCATCCTTCTCTATTAATCCCTGATTGTGCCATTCACCCAGTTTCTCACAGTACGCTTGGTTCTTACTCTCATACACTTTCTTACTGCTCACCTCATACTTAGTTGTGTCACTTAGCTGTTTCATACCTTCTTGAATGTACATTTATCTAGACATAATGACAATATTTCCCCCTTTGTCAGATTTCTTAATGACAATGTTGTGATCATTACTCAAACTCTCAATGGCTAGTCTGTGATTCATGTTAAGATTACTCCTTCCTCGCATGTTGTTACCAGCAAGTTTCTTAAATTCCATAATGACACCCTTTTCAAAGACATCAATAGCTTCATTATTGATCATAGGTAGAAAAATGGATTTGGGTTTAAATCCACTCTTACTACTGAGGTCTAGCCTCACATTCTCATTAATCAAATTAAGAGTTGGGTTTTCAATAGTGTTGGGGTTTCCTGCAAGATCATGCAGGACTTGAATCATTTCTGCATCCCCAATGAGCGCTGCACTAGGAGTCTCAGAGATAGTTCCTGGTTCACTGTTCAATCTTGTAGCGAACCATTTCCTCAATCTGAGTTTCCTAGTGAATTGAAACAGGTCAATGCGGCTCTGTGTGTAATTAAAGTTAGAGGTGGGGCAAAATGTTAAACCAAGGGACAGTACCTCTATTTCTGCGCTGGTCAGGCTTCTGTCGGAGAGGTTGATTACTGTCTTTGTGTCCTTCATTTCGATTTCTTTTGGCCCCTTGTTCTGGTTCCCACTGGGCTGGATATGTTGTCGTCTGTTAGATTCAATCTTTTTCCGCCTCTGCCTCCTCTTCCTCGTCCTCTTGTTCCGGCGGTTGATGCTTTGCTCTGGGATGCCTGTCTGCCTTTGGCCACGAGCGAGTATTCCGTTAAAATTTTGTCTTTTGGGCTAAGGAATCCAGGCCCCAATTCATTCGGTTGTGCAATGTCGTCATCATTCTCTTCATTTTGCACTCCTTCATTAGCCTCTGGTCGTGCAGCTCCACCCATTGCTCCCGCTGCCATCACTGCCTTCATTGTGTCAGCTCTTAGGTGGTCATATTTCTTAGAGAAGGTGAGGACTTGGCCTCTCTCGTAGTCCAGACGGTCTCTCAAAAACTTTCTTTGTTTTTTCTCTTTTATCTCTTTTTCAAGGGTTTCAAGTTTCTTTTCTAGTTTGCTCATTTCTGTGTCGTATTCATCTTTGGTACACAGTTTGGTTAGCTCCTCTGTAATCTTTTGGATATCCACTGCACATTTCTCACAGTCTTTATTCGCATATTTCACCAGGAGTTTCAGCATAATGGTGGAGCACTCATGGCTATTTGTAGCCCATTCATCCACCAATTCGGGATCTGGGTCATTGAAGGTCGGTGTTGTGTAGATTCTTAATCCCCTCGGGATTCTACCGACCTCCACGTATTTTGCCAATGTGGTGGCCTCCCACCATTTGTTTTGTTCTTGCTTTAAGAGTTTAAACAACTTTGCCCAGAGATCTTGTTTGCTACTATTTTGTGCACCATTCCCCCTGCTTGGCGGTGTGCTGGCATTATTTTCTCCTGGTAGTGTGTCAAACATCTGTTTGGCTGCCTCGTTTCTCTTGGAAAGCCTGGATGTTGCCATGATGTAAATATTGTCAGTTTCGTTTGATCGCGCAAAATGTTGATTTTAAATGCGCTCCCATTAATTGCACAGTCTGCGCGTGTGTTGAAATCCTACACCGCTGTCAGACTCCCGCTTGCCTTTCCCCGTGTGTAAACAGCCTCTTGCACCACCTCGCGTTTGTTTTGGCACCGGACGCGGCTCGGGTAGATTGTAGCGTGCCTTCGCTTTGCACTTACCCGTGAGCTCACGCGTCGTGTTGTTCTGAACGCGGTCGGGCTTCCAGGTCACATCCGTCACGGCGGTTGCAGTCGGAATCTTGCTTCCGTTACAGAAAAGGGTTTAGGCGGGCCACAGCTGTTACAAATAGTTCCAAGGAAAGTTTTGGCGCTAAGCTGATCTGGCCCTTTGCAGCGGTGGGCTTCGGACGGGATCGCCAATCCCACAATACTCCAACCTTTCGTCCACAGATAAGAAAGAACGATGTCCACGCCTCAGTTGTATGCAAAATGGAGTTTAATTCACATCCACTCGACGCGTTTCGGGAAAGCCTTCCCTTTGTCACGAGTACATTGGTCAGTTACATCCATACTTTTAAAGAAAAATCACATGACTTAATTGCATGATAAACATAGCCAACAGACTACCAACATATTCTATGTTTGGAGCTATGCATTGCGCCTTCTATTCTCAATATTGGGCTAAAGTATGCTTATAACATATAAATTCAATTTAAAGGCTTGAATCTAACATTTAAATCCAAATTCTGTAACGGGTGATTTAGCATATGTCACGCAATGAATCGAGCGCTTTTAAAACATTCCATTGAGCATTTTGTGATATTTTATCTTAGCGCTGTTCAGTTTAAATAAATATCGTATTCAAACTCATGTCAAAGGAGAAAATCACACATGAAATAAATCACAAGGATGAAAATAAAATGAAATGCACAAATGACACGGCAGTTGGTCAGCCTCGAACCCGTGGTCAGGCATATGCTTGTGATTGCAGAGCGAACGCGCTATGGGTAGAGCTACCATTAATCTCAGCTCGCTGCCACAATATTGTGCGATATAGTGCATTTGTGCTCACACATGCAGTAACTTGTATTTGAATGCTAACACTTATTGAGCAAGCGAAATTCCGCAACCGACTGCAACCGCCGTGACGGATGTGACCTGGAAGCCCGACCGCGTTCAGAACAACACGACGCGTGAGCTCACGGGTAAGTGCAAAGCGAAGGCACGCTACAATCTACCCGAGCCGCGTCCGGTGCCAAAACAAACGCGAGGTGGTGCAAGAGGCTGTTTACACACGGGGAAAGGCAAGCGGGAGTCTGACAGCGGTGTAGGATTTCAACACACGCGCAGACTGTGCAATTAATGGGAGCGCATTTAAAATCAACATTTTGCGCGATCAAACGAAACTGACAATATTTACATCATGGCAACATCCAGGCTTTCCAAGAGAAACGAGGCAGCCAAACAGATGTTTGACACACTACCAGGAGAAAATAATGCCAGCACACCGCCAAGCAGGGGGAATGGTGCACAAAATAGTAGCAAACAAGATCTCTGGGCAAAGTTGTTTAAACTCTTAAAGCAAGAACAAAACAAATGGTGGGAGGCCACCACATTGGCAAAATACGTGGAGGTCGGTAGAATCCCGAGGGGATTAAGAATCTACACAACACCGACCTTCAATGACCCAGATCCCGAATTGGTGGATGAATGGGCTACAAATAGCCATGAGTGCTCCACCATTATGCTGAAACTCCTGGTGAAATATGCGAATAAAGACTGTGAGAAATGTGCAGTGGATATCCAAAAGATTACAGAGGAGCTAACCAAACTGTGTACCAAAGATGAATACGACACAGAAATGAGCAAACTAGAAAAGAAACTTGAAACCCTTGAAAAAGAGATAAAAGAGAAAAAACAAAGAAAGTTTTTGAGAGACCGTCTGGACTACGAGAGAGGCCAAGTCCTCACCTTCTCTAAGAAATATGACCACCTAAGAGCTGACACAATGAAGGCAGTGATGGCAGCGGGAGCAATGGGTGGAGCTGCACGACCAGAGGCTAATGAAGGAGTGCAAAATGAAGAGAATGATGACGACATTGCACAACCGAATGAATTGGGGCCTGGATTCCTTAGCCCAAAAGACAAAATTTTAACGGAATACTCGCTCGTGGCCAAAGGCAGACAGGCATCCCAGAGCAAAGCATCAACCGCCGGAACAAGAGGACGAGGAAGAGGAGGCAGAGGCGGAAAAAGATTGAATCTAACAGACGACAACATATCCAGCCCAGTGGGAACCAGAACAAGGGGCCAAAAGAAATCGAAATGAAGGACACAAAGACAGTAATCAACCTCTCCGACAGAAGCCTGACCAGCGCAGAAATAGAGGTACTGTCCCTTGGTTTAACATTTTGCCCCACCTCTAACTTTAATTACACACAGAGCCGCATTGACCTGTTTCAATTCACTAGGAAACTCAGATTGAGGAAATGGTTCGCTACAAGATTGAACAGTGAACCAGGAACTATCTCTGAGACTCCTAGTGCAGCGCTCATTGGGGATGCAGAAATGATTCAAGTCCTGCATGATCTTGCAGGAAACCCCAACACTATTGAAAACCCAACTCTTAATTTGATTAATGAGAATGTGAGGCTAGACCTCAGTAGTAAGAGTGGATTTAAACCCAAATCCATTTTTCTACCTATGATCAATAATGAAGCTATTGATGTCTTTGAAAAGGGTGTCATTATGGAATTTAAGAAACTTGCTGGTAACAACATGCGAGGAAGGAGTAATCTTAACATGAATCACAGACTAGCCATTGAGAGTTTGAGTAATGATCACAACATTGTCATTAAGAAATCTGACAAAGGGGGAAATATTGTCATTATGTCTAGAGAAATGTACATTCAAGAAGGTATGAAACAGCTAAGTGACACAACTAAGTATGAGGTGAGCAGTAAGAAAGTGTATGAGAGTAAGAACCAAGCGTACTGTGAGAAACTGGGTGAATGGCACAATCAGGGATTAATAGAGAAGGATGAGTTTAATTTCCTCAACTGTAAATTCCCTAAAATTCCAGCTCTGTACCTACTCCCAAAACTGCATAAAAACCCTACGAATCCCCCAGGCAGACCTATTGTGTCCTCAAGAGGGAGCAACCTTGAAAATACTTCAAGATATGTTGATCATTTTCTGCAACCAATAGTCCAAGGGCTACCTTCCTATTTAAAAGACTCAGGTGATTTCCTTAAGAAAATATCTGATGTTGAAGTAGCCCCAAGCTGTTTACTTATGACCTTAGACGTAAACAGCTTATACACTAACATTCCCCATGAACTAGGAATCAAGGCATGCAGACACTTTCTCAATACAAGATCCTTATCTTATCTGTTCCACACCGAGATGATTTTAGATATGATCCACATATGCCTCACCCAGAACTATTTTCTGTTCAATGGTACCATCTACCACCAGCTGCTTGGCACATCTATGGGCACTTGCTTTGCCCCGAGCTTTGCTGGAATCTACCTGGGATGGTGGGAGGAACTTATTGTGAGCAAACTGAATCCATTTAGTACCGGAGTGCGCACGTGGCTCCGGTACATAGATGACATTTTTGTGATCTGGGATGGTACCAAGGAACAGGCAGAGGAATTTGTGGCAACCCTGAATGTTAATGAACTCAATCTGACTTTCACTAGCCACATTAGTGAAAGAACAGTTGACTTCCTAGACCTTAAGGTCAGCATTGATGAAAAGAAACTTACAACAACTCTGTACAGAAAGGAGACTGCAGGCAACAGTCTCCTGCATGCACAGAGCTGCCATCCCCGCAATCTGGTCAATTCAATACCCTTTGGCGAACTTTTGAGGGCCAAGAGAAATTGTACCAGGCAATCAGATTATGAGACTGAAAGAGACATAATGTGCACTAGATTCAAGTCAAGGGGGTACAGCAATAAATGTATCAAGGAAGCAATACTTAAGGTGCAAGAGAGAGATAACACCAAATCCTCTAAAACCCAAGGCAATGATGAAAAGGAAGGAGTGAGATTCATTACCGATTATCACTCTCAAACACAGAAAGTAAGAGGGGCACTCAACAAATTTTGGGGCACCCTTAAGACTGATAAGGATATCTCCTGCAGCATTAGAGACTATCCCCAAATCACGTATAGGAAACCTACCTGCCTTAGAGACAAAGTCTGTCAAACACTCATTGGGACTAAAAAGAAATCGAACCCGGTTGTAGGATTCTATGTATGTGGAAAATGCAAAGCTTGCAAATTCAGCCACAACACAAAGGAAGTGAGGTTGTCTGGAATATGTGAGCCGTTCAAAATCAACAAACATTTGAACTGCCATACAGATCACGTGGTGTACGCACTGAAATGCCCGTGCAAAAAATACTACGTAGGCAGCACGATTAAACCCGTCAAAGAAAGAATCTTGCAACACTTAAGAGCGATTAAAAATCAGGACAAGCAGTACCCAATGGCTAGGCACTTTATGTCCCACCATAATAGCAACAACAGCCTTCTCTCCTATGTGGCACTAGACCAAGTGCCAACAAGAGAAAGAGGCGGGAATCGCCTACAGGAACTTAGACGTCTGGAGTCGAGGTTCATAATTAAATACCAACTTATGCAACCGCAAGGGCATAACTGCGATGAAGGCTTAGGTGTGCACCTGGGATGATAGATAGTGAGTGTGTACAATATTCTGTGAAAGCTGCCCTCAATTCCTTGGAAATTTTAAATTGTATGAAAGTATGAAAGATGTGACATGTTTTGAAATTTATGTAACACTGTTTTGTTATTATTTTGCCACAGGTACCTAACAATGTGGGAGAGTTTGAGAAGGCGCCGGTCCTTTTGTGTGCTAGTGTGCTTCAAGATTCCCAAAATGAACTGGTAAATCACGATGAATGATGAATCTCACGAAAGAGTCAAGATCCTAGCATGAACTCAATGTTAGGGTGACAAATATGCATGCCCACTGGGGCGGAATTTCGCTTGCTCAATAAGTGTTAGCATTCAAATACAAGTTACTGCATGTGTGAGCACAAATGCACTATATCGCACAATATTGTGGCAGCGAGCTGAGATTAATGGTAGCTCTACCCATAGCGCGTTCGCTCTGCAATCACAAGCATATGCCTGACCACGGGTTCGAGGCTGACCAACTGCCGTGTCATTTGTGCATTTCATTTTATTTTCATCCTTGTGATTTATTTCATGTGTGATTTTCTCCTTTGACATGAGTTTGAATACGATATTTATTTAAACTGAACAGCGCTAAGATAAAATATCACAAAATGCTCAATGGAATGTTTTAAAAGCGCTCGATTCATTGCGTGACATATGCTAAATCACCCGTTACAGAATTTGGATTTAAATGTTAGATTCAAGCCTTTAAATTGAATTTATATGTTATAAGCATACTTTAGCCCAATATTGAGAATAGAAGGCGCAATGCATAGCTCCAAACATAGAATATGTTGGTAGTCTGTTGGCTATGTTTATCATGCAATTAAGTCATGTGATTTTTCTTTAAAAGTATGGATGTAACTGACCAATGTACTCGTGACAAAGGGAAGGCTTTCCCGAAACGCGTCGAGTGGATGTGAATTAAACTCCATTTTGCATACAACTGAGGCTTGGACATCGTTCTTTCTTATCTGTGGACGAAAGGTTGGAATATATATATATTTGATACCTTGATCTGGAGCACTTTCCTCAACGGGCGGAACGTTTTTGGTATCTCTTCGAGGAGAAGAAAGGAAAGCGCCCCCCAAGCCAATCGATCGGAAGGAACCTGCGCGAGCGACCGGCACGAACAGGGTGAGCGGGTTACTTCGTGTGCCGGAGGGCATCGGGGAATCCAGGTAAGCCTGCAAGTGCTGCGAGCAAACGCGTGGATTTCCACACAGGTGGCTTATGGGAGAGGTAGTCCGAAACGGAACTCTCAGATAGACCGAAACGGACAGTGGGTGTCAGGAACGACTGAAATTTATCTCAAAACAAGTGCAGGATGGCGGAGGATTGGGAAAGGGAGCGCTTAGAGGCAGCGCGAGACATCTTTGAAGATGTAGACAAAAAATCCAGCACTGGCAAGGGAAGTAGCAGTGACAAAAATAAATCAACTAATGAATCGGATGTTAAAACACTACTTAGAGAATATGAAAAACTACGTAAACAAGAAATCTCTAAGTGGTGGGAGTGTACTTCTTTGCGTAGGTACCTGGAGGTTAGCAGGGTACCCAGAGGCCTAAGAATTCTTCTTGCCCCAACATATGACAACCCAGATCCCAAAATGTTGGAAGAATGGGCTAATAATAATGCACAGTCATCAAAAAACATGTTGGAAATTCTGATAAAATATGCGACATCCGACAGAGAGAAACTTTTGTCGCAATTATCCAATGTTGCCCAAGATTTAGAAAAGCAAGAAGACCAAGATTTTATAACCAAACAAATGACTGATATAAAAATGCGTGTAAGTAAATATGAACAAACAATAAAAGACCGTAAAGCTGAGAAATTTCAAAGAGACCGCGCAGACTACACCAAAGGTCGGATCTACACGTTTGCAAAAAAGTATGATAGCTACAGAAAGAAAAGGCAAACTACCTCTGAGTACAGAACACCAGAAGAATCGGAAGTAAGTTCTGGAGCCGAATCTGAACCGGGAACATCGGGGACGACGACGGCTGAAGAAGAAATTCCCACTCCTGCAAATGAGTTGGATTTTTTACGCGAGGAAAGACTGAGAACCCTAAGGCCACGTGGCCGAAGGAATTCTACACAACAAGAAAAACCTGCAACCTCACGAAAAGCAGAAAACGCAAAAACAGGAGATGGAGCAAATGCAAACCTGCAAAAAGACAATACAAAGAAACAGAACTACAGAAGATACAACAGGAGATAATGGAAACACAACCAGAGGAAAATATGCAAAACAAAAACACAGTCATCAATCTCACTAACATGGCTCTCACCAAAGAAGAAGAAGAAACCCTATCTTTAGGATTAACGTACTGTAAAAGAACAAACTTCAACTACACTCAAACCAGAATAGATTTGCACCAATTCACAAGGAAACTAAAACTGAAAAAACATTTCTTCAATACTCGAGAAATGAATAGTTCGGAAAACACTGCATCAGGAACCACAAATTGGCAAGTCGATGACATGACCTTTATCAGGGCAATGGCAGAATTGGACAAAGATGTATCAAGTGAAATCATGGACACCCAGGAGGTAGCAGAACATGCAGGTATAAGTATTGGGAGTTCATCTAAAACGAATTTCAAGCCAAAATCTACATTTTGCCCGATCATGCCAAAAGACTGCATAGACATTTTTTCCGAAAAAGTGATCTCTGATCTCAAAACCCTATCATGGTCAAGCAGCAACAATTTCAACAAATCACATGCAAATGAAAGAGTTGCTTATGAGAAGGTAATGACTAAAATAAAAGAAAAAAGTGATGTAGTAGTACGCTGGTCAGATAAAGGCGGCAACGTAGTTCTCTGGCCACTGGAGATGTATAATGCTGAAGCACTGTCACAACTATCTGACAGGGATTGCTACCAGAGGATTAGTGAAACCAACATCATCAGCATAAAAGAAAGATATCACAGAAGCCTGTATGACTGGAAAGCTGCGGGGACAATATCGAAGAATGAATTCGAGTTCCTACGAAACAATTACCCCGTCACGCCGAATCTGTACCTAATCCCGAAAGTGCATAAGGACTCGACTTGCCCACCGGGAAGACCAATAATTTCCGCTATCGGAGGCCTTTTCGAAAACACCAGTAGATTTGTGGATTCCTTCCTACAACCCTTCGTAAAGGACCTACCCTCATATACACGAGACAGTGGAGATTTTTTGAAAAAAATCTATGATATCAAATGGGAATCAGATTTTGTTTTTGTCACACTTGATGTTCAAAGTCTCTATACGAGCATAAGACACCAAGATGGACTTAAGGCTATCAGACACTTTCTAGGGGGCCGTAGCCTAGATCTGTACAAACACACACAAATGTTACTGCAAATGGTTGAGTGGGTTTTGGAAAACAATACATTCAGTTTTAATAAATTACTGTACAAACAGATACAGGGGACTGCCATGGGTACTTGCTTCGCCCCCAGCTATGCTAATTTGCATATGGGCTGGTGGGAGGAGCAAGTACTCAGGGTGAAATACTTGGAAGAAATGACAGAAAATGTAAGGTTTTACTGTCGTTATATAGACGATATCTTCCTAATTTGGAAAGGTAGTGAACTGAGTGCCCAAGAGTTTGCGGAAAGGTTGAACGAAAATAGTCTTAACCTTAAATTCACTTGCAATACAAGTACCATAGGGATAAATTTCCTAGATCTGGAACTGTTGGCTACAGACAACACAATTGAAACCAACACCTACCGCAAACCGACAGCAGGCAACACCATCCTGCACGCTACCAGTTTTCACCCTCCTAACCTCATTGAGAGTATACCGTATGCAGAGTGTCTCCGCATGAAAAGAAACTGCAGTACAGTTAGTTCATACAACCAATCCAAAACTGCACTTTTCAACAGATTAAGACTTAGAGGTTACCCAGAAAAAAACACTGGAAAAGGCAGAACAGAAGTGTGACCCAAAAGACAGAAAAGAACTATTGTTCAACGAAAAAAATCCAAAATCGAAATCTGAGACCAATACAGACATACCACGTCTCATCACAGGATACAATGCTTACCATAAACAAGTGAGGAGCATAATTTACAGACATTGGCCTATAGTTCGGAATGATCCGATAATAGGTAAATGCTGCACCAGGAACCCACAACTCACGTTTAGGAAAGCAAAAAGTATGAGGGAAGAACTAGTCAACAACACCCCAGTGTTGAAGAAGAAAGAACCGCCATGGCTTAAAACTAAAAATGGTTTCTTCAAATGCACTAAGTGCAAGGCGTGTCAATATGGCACCAACACTACACAGGTGGATGTGCCACATAGAAAAACCCCACTAAAGATACGATCCAACTACTCATGCAAAACAGATTTTGCAGTCTATGTATTACAGTGTAGCTGCAAAAAACTGTACGTAGGCAGTACAATACACCCGGCCCACGTAAGAGTGTTACAACACCTTAGGGCCATAAAAAATAATGACCCTACGTATCCAGTGGCTAGGCACATAAACATATCACACGCAGGCAATGCAGACAATATAAAATACTTTGTAATAGACCATGTGCCATATAGCGCGAGAGGGGGAAACAGACAGCTAGCCCTTAGGAGGTTGGAGTCACGTTACATTATTCTCCTCGACAGTAAGACGCCGCATGGCCTTAATGCTGATGAAGCACTGAGTGTACATTTATGAATCCGTTAGTGAGGTACATCATAAATTTATCTAAGTAACCCCCTGTACCAATCCTCCGAAAACAGAGACTAATATGCAACTATATGTATATATTTCACATGTCACCATCATAATGGAAGTATATGTTATGCTCACTGAATTATTTTGGTTATCCCTGATTCATCTAATCTTTACGGTTAGACATTGCTAGTATGTGAATTAACAATTAGCCTTGTATGATGCGCATGTAGCATTACCTATACAATGTGTTGCCAATGCCCACTTGGGCTCAATTCCAAACGTTTTTTAAACGCACAGCGAACCATTATTTTCAAGGTTCTTATGCATAAACGGGCACTAGACCCAGTATTCTGTTTTTCTAAGTACCAAAATTGTTTTTGTACTTACACAGTCAATTCGAATGGTATATTTGTGCAAACACATTATGATTTAAATTCTACACAACGCATTTAACTTCTTAAAAAGTGCAATGTTTTTTGGCGTTAAATTTGTAATCGGCAATGAATCAATTGCCCGGTATTTACTTAATGAATTATATGTGGCTTAAGCTTTAATTGCTTTTTATCAAGTAAGAGCGGTTAACTTCACATAACGCTGTAGTTTTCCAGTGAGATTGTAACTGGTAACCATGACTACAGGGAAACCACTGCGAGACCCAATCACATGTTGACATGTTTAAAAGCTAAGACCTATTGTTTGCTCTGTGTTGTGAGCAAGGCGGCTGTGACCGTCGAAACGCGTCAATCCTTTGTGCACTGAGTAAATAAACTCTTGTTCCTGATTGTGATCCCACGGAGTCAGCGCCTGATATTTATTGTTTGGAAGTCGGGTTTGGATACAATATATATATATATATATATATATATATATATATATATATATATATATATATATATACAAAAACAAAGTTTGCCTGCAAGGTAGAGGAGCCCACGAGCCAGGTAAGGAATTTAGCTTTTATTCATTTTACAAGCAGCTTGCGAAATGTGGATGCAAATACAGCAGCAGCTTCCAAAAGTCAGCCTGACGCGTTTCGTTTTCCAACTTCTTCAAAGGCATTGACTCACAAACTCCCAGGCAAACATTTTCAGACTAATAGACACTACAACTACCGGCATGCTGCTCACCTGGGAGCACTTGTAAATAGCGGAAATTCGAGTTGTGTGGTTTCTGGTTTTGCCAGTCTTCCCCCCCATGATGAAGGAGCACGTTTGCTTCGAAACGCGTTGGGAAAGGAATTAATTGGAAATGTCAGCATCTGTTTGAAATAAAAGGTTTGGTCAGACCGTTCTCTGTGGAGTAGCGTCCTTGGAGCTTTGGGCTTTGTGGGGACATATGTATATATATATATATATATATATATATATATATATATATATATATATATATATATATATATATATATATATATATATATATATATATATATATATATATATATATATATATATATATATATATATATATATATATATATATATATATATATAAATAATTCTTTTTTAATTGATATCCGTCACGAAAATGTGTACAAAAGTTGCTGATGTGGCGTATCAGTAGTTTTCCTGGTTCACTCCACCTTCTTACACATTGATATCTACTAGACCAAGGAGAAACTTTAACTACGTCAGAGTAATAAGAGTAATTTCAGTAATTACACATTACTCTTATCACACGAAATTATAAAAATTACGTAATGATGCCAGCATGAGTAATGAAAAGTAATTTGGGGCAAAAATCCTACAGCACGAGCTACAAACAAAGAGAGAGCAAGCAGTGGCTGGCTATTTCTGTTCATATGTCCGGTAGCACTTAGGGGCATATTATCAAGGGGGTTTATCTCCGCTTTTTTGGCTTTAAAAGCCACGAAAGAGGAGATAAAATTATCTCCCTATTACCTAGCTGTCGCTAACACCAGTTAGCGACAGCTAGTAGGAGATAGCGACCATCTTGGGCCCCGCTTTGCATGTCAGTGAAATTTATCACTAATGACATGCAAAGTGGGCGTGCCAAGATGTTAGCAACTGGAAACAGTCGCTAACATCGCTATCTCCTAATACCAACTTTTGGAGATATTCAGGCTAAGCGCGAATATCTCCAAAAGCTAACACCTGCCCCTGAGCAGTTCTTAGCCATGTTATCCAATGGTAGGTGGATAACATGGCTAAGAGCATTAGCTCGGTTATGCATGAATATCGCGGACTTTTCAGCGATATTCATGCATTTCAGACAATTTTTATCGCTTAGGAGATAAACCTTGATAATAGCAAGGTTTCTAAGTGATAAAAATCGCCGCAGCTCGGCGATAAAAATATTGCTATCGCTAGTTGTTGGTAATATGCCCCTAAGTGCTAATTTCTTAGTGCAAAATGCATCCTCTGTCCCATTTTTGAAGCAAGGGTACATTTTGCATTAAGAAAATAGCGGTAAATGCTGGATTACGCTTCTTAAGCAAATAAACACAATTGTAAGGTAATTAGGACAAATTAAGCTAGAAAGAATTACGCCAGTAACACCCACCCCAACATATACTTATTTTGAAAAAGTTAAAAACAACAATTTTCACCGATTAACCAGATACTGGGGTTGCATTCAGTACTTTCTGTTTTACAAGGGGCTCCACATCCTCTCCACATGTTCTATTTTAAGTATCCTCTGTTTTATGAGATGCCCTCTCTCATCTTTAACCCCTTCCCTGCTCGGCACATTCCCCTGCTGTGCTGGGGGGAGTGGGGCGCACGCAGCGCTCCCATGCTCATGACGAGGCTCGTCACGAGCTACAGTGCTCCTGTGCTCATGACGAGCTGAGCTCGTCGCGGCTGCACCCGTTTCTTTAGAACGCTAAGCACAGCAGGGGAATTTGCCCAGCGTGCGAGCGTTCTAAAGGCCATGACGAGCTCAGCTCGTCATGAGCACCGGAGTACTGTAGCTCATGACGAGCTGAGCTCGTCATGAGCATGCAAGGGGTTAAGTCAGGATGGCAACAGGAGAGTATCAACAAACCCCGACCACCATCAATTTATTAAGGACCTGCAAAGTCCATATAAGACCCACACAATTTCATTATCTGACTGATTGTGTGGCCTAGAATGCTACTTTACTGACTGTCCTCTTACCGAGGACCCACGGTCCTTTGGAGGACCGTGCGGTTCCTCCTGCCCAACATGGTCTGTTGTGTTACAATGCCCCTCCATCCTGACCTGTGTGATCTGTTATGCTGTTACTGCCCCCAGCCTTCCCTGTGTATTCAGCTTGCTACCCCTTCTCTCCTCCCCTTAACTTCTGTTGCCTGAGCTCAGCCCCTTACCTCTCCCTTCTGCCCTACATGCTCCATTAAGTTGCCACCACATCTCCCGCCTGGCTTGTGTGGTCTGTTGTGCTGCCACAGCCCCTTCTGCTTAGCCAGTGTGGTCAGCTTGTGGCCCCTGTTGCCTCCAATCTGTCCTCTGCTGACCGAGTCTGTGCTCTTACCTCCTCCCTCCTGCCCACCGCGGTCGGTTGTGTTGCCTCTGCTCCTCCCTCCTGGCCTCTATGGTCTGCTGTGCTGCAAATCCCCCTTCTACTTGTCCTGCATTGCCCATTGAGTGCCTATAGCCTCCAACCAGAGAAGAATCCTGCACCTAACGTTCTTAAGATCATGCCATACTCCCGGCCTTGTGGGGATGAATAGAAGGGATAGAATGAATGAATGAATGAATGAATGAATATTGATTTGTAGAGCGCTAACTTAGCCCAAGGGAGTCAAGGCACTAACTGCAGAGCAACAAGATGTGGCAAGAGGGGGAACATGCTCAAACTGACGTATCCTAGAAAAGCCAGGTCTTTAAGGACTTACGAAAAAGCAGAAGGGACACCTGCTTCTTGGAGGGAATTCCACAATTTGGGTGCAGCCATAGAGAAGGTTCTGCCACTCCATTTGGCCTTCTTAAACCTAGGAACTGTCAATAAGTTTTTGTCCGAAGACAGGAGAGGCCTGCTTGGAACATAATGATAGACCATCGACTTGATGCCCTCTGAACCAGAGCCATAATAGGCTTCATGAGTCAGGCATAGGGTCTTGAAAAGAATCCTATGGTCCATCGGCAGCCAGTGCAATAGCTTAATTGAGGCCATAACTGAGTGATGTCTAGGAAGGTTCAGTACCAGCCTGGCCGCAGCATTCTGCATCATCTGCAGGCACCGAACAAGGCATTTACCAATGCCCAAATGCAGGGCATTGCAATAGTCCAATCTGAACGTTACTAGGGTGATGACGGCCTGCTTAAGTGCTTCAAAGGAGAGGTAATGAGAGATTTTCATGAGAATCATAATGATCCCAAAGCAAGTGGAGACAGTCCTATTGACCTGGAGGTCAAGAGCGAGAGAGTTGTCCACAATCACCCCTAAGTTTCTTCCAGTGAAATTCTGGACATGGACAAACATCAAGTGTGTCCGGCCACCAGTCGCTGGACCAAATATCCTGTTTGCTCCCAAAAATCAAGACCTCGGTCTTCTCTCCATTCAATTTCAAAAAGTTCTCAGTCATCCAAGAGGAGACTGTCTCCATACAGCTCCTAAAATTGAGGGCAGAGTCCTTTACACTATGTGTTATAGAAGGTATACAACGTTTACAACAAAGTTTTTACCACGCACTACCACTACAACGCAGGCATTACCACGCATACCATTACAACGCATTGCGCTGGGGGGCGCTCTAGGATAGGGAATAAGTATAATTTTATATCCAACACCTTCCCTAGTGTCCACGGGGACTGGAGTTGGAATATAAAATTATACTTACCACTATCCAGCACATCTAAGCGCTATGCGTTGTAACGGTATGCGTTGTAAATACCGCGTTGTAATGGTATGCGTGGTAAAAGTATGCGTTGTAACGTCATACATCGGTTATAGAAACCATTATTTGGGTGTTGTCCCCATAGGACAACACCTCAAGCCCAAAAGATCTCACCACATTTGCGAGCGGAGCTACATAGATATTAAAAAGTGTTGGGCTCAAGGAGTAGCTCTGAAGAACACCGCACGGCAAAGGATTAGGGGCTGAATAAAACTGGCCCAGCTTCACCATCTGCTCTCGCTCACCAAGAAAGGAAGCCAGGAGCCCCAGAGCAGTGCCCCTGAGACCCATCTCTCCAAGGCGAGCCACCAGCCTGTGAGGAGATAGAGTATCAAAGGCTGCAGTAAGGTCCAATAGCACAAGGAGAGTAGTATGGCCTGCATCCACCTGAGTCCGGATGTTGTTAAAGACAGCAGTCAGGGCTGTCTCCATGCTGTGGTGACTCCTAAAGCCATGTTGGGAGCCATAAAGCAGGTGGTGGTCTTTTAGATATGTGCTAAAATGAAGATTTAGATAGGCCTCTAAACTCTTGGCAGGGACAGGAAGCGTGGAAATCAGCCTATCATTTTTCAATTCTCCAGGATCCAAGGAAGGTTTCTTCAGAAGAGGCTTCACTACTACCGTCTTCCATAGTGAGGGATACAATCCCTTAGAGATGGCGGCGCTCATGACTTTCGTAAGGAGGGGAGTAAAGATCTCTCGGCAGGTTTTTAACACCTTAAGGGGACAAGGATCTAAAGGGGAGCCCAAGTTAACACGATCCAGTAACCTGCCCGTCACCTCCAGGGACATAAGGGGGAAGCTAAGGAGTCTGGGAGTCTACCCCATGAGCAGAGTCTCACTAGGAGGGGTGGAAGTTTGCATTCCTGACCTAATACTGGAGTTGGCTGATTCCAACAAGGCATAGATGTCTGAGATTTTGGCTTGGATGAAGTCCGATATTTTGTCACAGAGCTCCTGCGAAGTGTCAGAGGGATCAGTGACATGAGGGGAGATAGGAGAATTGATTACCTTAAAGAGATCTCTGGATGTTTTCATAGAGGCAGTAACCCTGGAAAGGTATAGTCTCTTTTCCTCCATAATAGCCAATTTATACTCTTTCAGACATTCTTTATGCCGCTCCCTACTAAGAGCTTCTAAGTGAGCCCGCCACAGCCTCTCCTGTTTGCGGCAGCCCTGTCTAAGCTTTTTAAGTCTTGCTGTGAACCAGGGAGCAAAGGGCCTTGTTCTTGCTGAGTAGTGCTTTTTAACCGGAGCAAAGGAGTCCACTGCTGCTGCCAGTAGTTGAAATAGCTCCGCGGCAGCAGAGTTGGCGTCAAAATGCTTAGTGGGCTCCAGATTTGTTAAGGAAGTTAGAAAGGGCCTCGTTGTTTATAAGGCTGTAGTTCATTCTTTCCTCCAGATACTTGTCACTAGAACCAAGCGACAGTGATGCCTGGAAGTGTAGGTCAAACGGGACGGCAAAAAGGTAGGACCAGGCAAGGGGATAGGTTGCCCCACCCTTATCCTAAGATCATTGGAGAATACACTATTGAGGGTATGTCCTGCTATATGAGTGGAGCTTCTGACCAGCTGTGATAATCCACAGCAACTCAGAGTTACCAGGAGGCCTTGGGTGTCCCTCCAAGAGGGATTTTCTAGATGAAAATTTAAATCCCCCAAGAGAGTTATGTTAGATCTGTCAAGGTATGGTTCTGCTTGCCTGCTAAGGTCCTGACTGAAAGATGCCCTAGGGCTTGCTTGCCTTTAGCATAGAATGCCAGAAAAACGTTCTGGGATAGAGAGAACAAGGGAAGGGAAAAGAAAGGAATTAAGCTAGACAGGCCAATAGGAAGGAAAATAAAATAAAATAATGAACACAAGGTAAAGATACAAAGATCGAATAATGTTGAATGAATGGTCAGTTGTTGTGCCTGCCCCCCTCTGCTGCTCTGTCCTTTATTGTTTAAGTCTGCATCCCTTCCCTCCTGTCATCCATAGTCTGTTGGCATGCCCCATCGCCCCTCCCTCCTGACCACCCCGTTCTATTATGTCAACACTACCCCCCGCTTATGGTCAGCTTGCAGCCCTTACCTCCTCCCTCTGCCCTTTATTGTCCAAGTGCATGCTCCTGTCCACTCGCTGCTAAACTACATGGTATGTTGTGCTGCCACTGTCCCTCTCTACTGCACTGCATGGTTAGTTTGCTGCCGCTGACTCCCAATCTGCCCTCTGTTGTCCATGTGAGTGTCCTGCCCCCAAAATCTTGCCCGCCATGGCCTAGGGTGCAGCCATGCCATCCTGCCTGCCCTGGTCTATTGTACTGCCACTACTCCTGTTGCCTGCCCTACAGATTCAGCTTGCTGCCCCTGCAACCTCCCTCCTGCCGCTACTATTCAAGTCTATGCCCTTACTGCATCCGTCCTGCCCTCCTTGGCCTATTGTGCTGCCACTGCCACTCCCTCTAGCTCTCAATGGTTTGTTGTGCTGCCACAGTCTGTCCTGCATGGTTGGCTTGCTGCCCTTGCCTCCCTCCCACCTGCCCTCCATGGTCTGTTGATCTGCTACTGGCCCTACCACCTGCCAGTGGTTCGTTGTACTGCCCCTGTAGCCTTCTCTGGCAAAGTCATTTTACTGCCTCTCACTCCCACCCACCTCCTGCCCATCATTCCCCAAGTCTGTACCATTGTCCCCTCCCTTCCCACAGTGTTCTAATGAACAACTTGAGCATGTACATTCTGTATTTATGACAAAAGTGTGGCACATTTAAAAGTCATCTTGATGAAGTCACAACCTTGAAACCTAAATCATTTCAGTTACAAATGAGAAAAATTAGGTTTTGATCCGCATAGAAATTACAGTAAGAAAGCTAAAATGAGGACACATTTTCAGAGTTTTCAAACAGCGACAAAGGGCTTTTAAACTAGTTGCTATTTTTATGTTTTTAATTGAGTTGATCAGTTGATTATTTTTTGCTGAAGTTGGTTAAGTATTTTACATACTTCCACTTATATCACTGGGCTATATCTGGGCTACATTTGGATGATATTTGGGCTACATTTTGGGTTCTTTTTTTCACCGGCGGCCAACTTGGGAGACCTTTTTGTTTTGAAGCTCCTTCATTTCTTCATTTACTGCTTTATCCTCTGTAGTAAATGATTTCAGTTTCACTGCTTTGATTCAATGAAGATGGCTTCAGGAGTGCCACACTTTTGTCATAAATAAGAATGTTAGGGGCACATGCATCAAGGTATTTTGCGATCGCAAACAGTGCATTCACAAAAATTGGACATTTGCGTTCATAAAATGGCCTTTTGCAATGCATGAAAGTTTCTGAGATTCACAATTTAGGTAATCACAATTTCTTGCGTTTACCTAAAATGAGAATGCAAATAGGGAATCACAATTTGTGGGCTACAGGCTACAGGTTTTTTTGGGGGAGAAGGTTTTCTTGTAAATTATTATAGCGTGTCCCTTGTCTTCTTAAATTGTCATAGCTTACCACTTGGTTTCACTGCTATAGTTATATTATTATCCCTTCAACAAGTCAAATCGGACATCCGAACCCTTCACAACTTTATCTTACAACAAACCAAGTCCACTTGCATTAAACAGGAACACAATCCGTTCCCTTCCCCCAAGATCTATAGTCGCATCTATCGTCTTCCTGCAATCTCCCAAGCTCGCGGCTCTCCACGTTGGAGCACAATCCCACTCCCTAACGCCACTTACCGCCCTATCAGGGGGTCAAACCCTCTAACTGACTCAGATCTAGGGGCCCTCCTCCGCTCTTACGAGCAGCCTCAACCTCCTCAGAGCGCGGAACTTTTAGTCAGTCCAGTTATCCCATTTACAGACCCCAGAATACCTACCATTCTGCTCAACACTCATAGAGCCACCAGACTCAATCCCAGAGGCATTGTGAAAATAACCTCACTAGAATCCCCATCACTGCTGAACTCACCACAATCATCTCCCAACCACAGATAAGCTGTATCCTCCTAAACTGCAGGTCCGCCTCTAGACATGCAGCCAATATAGCTGACCTACTTATCACAAACAAACCAGACATTATGATCCTAACAGAAACCTGGCTAAAGGAAACTTCTACTCCCATCATGGACATCTTGCTACCCCCTAACTATAACATAACCAGACTTGACAGAGCTGACAGACTTGGCGGTGGGATAGCCTGCATACACCAGATCGGCCTAACAGCGACCAATGCCAATGCCCCTGCTATATCATCGTGTGAATACCTATGCTTAAACATCACCAACAACAACAAACAAATCTGCTCTCTTCACGCCGTCTACCATCCTCCGGGAGATAACCTCACTTTCATAGAGCACTTCATGGACATTCTAGCTTCAAATGACAACCAACAATCTAAGCAAATTTTCGTAGGGGATTTCAACCTTCACTGGGATGACCAGAACGACCCAGGGGTAAACAGCCTCAAAGCCTTCCTCACAGACCTCAATCTCATCCAATTATGTAACAGCCCAACACACGACAAGGGTGCAACTCTCGACCTAATAAAATCCAAAGCGGAATCCACCCAGCTCGACTCGATACTACCTTGCGACTGGTCTGACCATCATATCATTACCTTCCAAATCTCGGAAACCATTACTCGACTGCCTACTCAACCCCTGAGAACCAAGATCTGGAAGAGAAACCTTAAAAACGTAGGATCTGACCTCACAGCACTAGATAACTCAAACCCTCTTAGTCCCCCAGGAAGACATAGCTGATGTTCAGGAGCTGACAAATCACTACTTTCACTCCATGAACAACCTCCTAGACATAATTGCCCCATTGCAACTGAAGAGAACCTCCTCAAAAGATTCCCAACCATGGTACTATGGGAGGCTAAATGATGACAGACGCTCTCTTAGACTAATCGAACAAAGCTGGAGAGCTACATCCTCAACTGACCTCCTCAAACTTCTCAGAACCTCCAGAAACACTTACTTTAGAAAAATCTGAAAATCTAAGACTGATTTCTTCAGGTCTCAACTTGACCTAGCCAATAACCGCCCCAAAAAAACTCTTCGATCTTATCAAAGCCCAAACCAAGAGCCTACCTAAGGTCATTAACACCAACCCTCTCGCTACTCCCACTTGTGATGAATTTGCCTCCTTCTTCACCTCTAAAACAGAATCCTTTAGATGAGATCTACTCAAGGACCTTATATCCATCTCAGGCCTGTAAGAGAGCCCATCACTGTCCCTTGCTGCTGCCCCAGCTAATGATCTCCCGCTATTTAAACTAAAAAACAATGCATCATGGTCCCACTTCCACACTTACAGTGAAGATACCATATTAATATCGCTAAACGCGCTGAAACCATCCAATCACTTCACTGACCCGCTCCGGGCAAACGACATAAAAGAATTCACTCCTCACTTACTACCCCTCTGGACCAAGATCATTAATATACTTCCCTTCTTCAAGGATCCATTCCAGACACCTTGAAAACGGGGCAGGTCTCGCCTATCCTAAAGAAACCCACAGCGGACCCCGCGGACGCTAATAACTATCGCCCGTTCTCCAACATCCCTATGTCAGCTAAACTCCTGAAAAAATGTGTTAATATGTGGTGACGGTCACTTATATTTCTTCACCAATTGGGCAGATCCTAATACTTGCCTGATTTCTCCTTGTGTTCTCTCCTGGGAATCCGGGATGATGCACCTTTGCCGACTGGCCCTGAGACCAAAGAAAAAGGATTAGAAGCGGGAATGAAGAAACCCTTGGCAAAATCCGGAACAGACAACAGAACTAAAACAATAATGTTGTTATGCTATGCTCAAGATTTATATTTTTATTGCATTGTGTTCCAGAACAAATACCACCATTAAGAAGCACATACGGCCTCAAAGATTTATTTTCTACCCATCCCTCACAGGGAGACTGTAGTAAAACATTGGGGAATCAATTGACAGGCTGCTGCTAATGTTGGAAGTACAAGTATTACTCAGAATGTCAGGCTTTGTTCTCACATTACTGGAGAAGACAGTGTGAATTTACAGAAAACGTGTTCTCATTTTAGCTTCTGGAGTACCTTCTAAAACCTCTTTTATAATATCAATAGAGAAACCAGATTTCTCTTCTATGTGGTCTATCAAATACTAGCAAATTATCACCATTTCACCTAGGTTAAAATCAACTTAGAATACACCACAACTCCTAAAGTTAATATGGTACCACCAACACATGATCTCTATTGTTACTAAAATCTGTTATCATTCTTTATATGTGGTCCTTGTTTGTGTCCTTTAAAAGCAGACTTTCACTACAATGCATTTTAATGTGGACTATGTCCAAGATTTCTGTAATGGTGGCCACGACAAGTTGTCGATGTTGTGGCCAGCCAATAAAGTGAGTGTTCCTTTCGGCACTCACCTCCATGTGCTCGCCGTACTCCCTCGTATATTTTTTCATTCATTTTCAGGAAAAAGGGACCATGTCCCTAAGTCTGTAATGGGCAGTCACAACATATTGATCAGGTTGTAACTAACAAATCAAGATTGACTAATCCCCTTTATAGTTGTCAATCAGAGCATATCTGGAAACCAATTTTCTATGTATCTATAAATTGTGAGCCTTATGTTTTCAAATATGGCTGACCAAATTTACACCAAATTAAAAAAGCACATTTTCTGAGTAAAGAACTGTCTTTCTGCAAAGTTTGGTGTAATTCTGTTCAGTTTTTTTTAATTTCATTGTCTAAAATTCTCTATGGAAATTGAATAGGGAAAAAGTGTTTTGCACCCCACTTTCCTAAGCCCCGCTTGACAGATCACCTCAAAATCTGCTAGTCAGGAGCTGAGATGAATGAACATTACGTTGAAAGGTTTTTGAAGTTTCATCAAACAGAGCTAAAGTTATTAGCAAAACAAAAATCTCTCTTCCTGTGATAGATAGATAGAGAGATAGATAGATAGATAGATAGATAGATAGATAGATAGATAGATAGATAGATAGACAGATAGATAGATAGATAGATAGATAGATAGATAGATAGATAGATAGATAGATAGATAGATAGATAGATAGATAGATATTGCAAATGCATTTTACTGCCACACAATACCTAACCAGCAACTGCTAGTCCTTAAATATACTAGGTTGTCTTCACTAGTGTTCCACAGTAACCAAGACATATATTGAAAGTTGCAATATTGATTTGTAACAACTTGAATTATTGTAGCCTTGTTAAGCTGACTTGAGAGGAATATCTAGTAATGTTATGAAGGGCTGCAGCCTTGCTAAAGACTTCAACCTCTTTCTTCTGACTGGAGAAGGACGTCTAGTAATGACTTGAGCTACTGTAGCTATGTGAAAGACCAGACCTGTTGGCTTTGCCAATTCTTATTTTATTATTGCTACCTCTCTTGAGTCTCCCATTGTCCCATATATTCTCTTCTTGATTTCATGTTTTTTCTCATGTTTGGTCCTTGTCTTTCTGCACGCAAGATCTTCACATCTGACAGATGAAATTATGCTGAGGTTATTAAATAAACACAAGGAGTTGAGGGACGGAGCGCTGAAACTTTTCAGACACTCACCCCCAGTCACAGATCTGTTCTTTTTGCATTTGTCACCACGAGTGAGACGGGTATGCCCAGACGTGGGTCCTGTGCTCTCCATGCCACTGGAGTCAAGCTATCCTGGCTGATGAGGGCTGAAAACCCGAAACCGGTCCTATGATGCTTGTTTGCAGTCCAGGGAGGACCTGGCCTGACAGTTCGGGCTGGACTGTTACCATTGGGCACAGGGTCAAGACTGATTTGCATATGGCTGGGTCCAACCTGGAATGGCATGGTGAGCAAAGAAACAATGGATTTAGGCCCAGATCTCTGTACTGGGGTGAATGTATGACATTGTTCTGCATTCTGCCCATCAACTGTTCTTTTTGCATTTGTCACCACGAGTGTGACGGTTATGCCCAGATGTGGGTCCCGTGCTCTCCATGCCACTGGAGTCAAACTGTCCTGGCTGATGAGGGCTGCAAGCCCGAAACGGTCCTAGGAAGCTTGTTTCCAGTACACTGAGGACCTGGCCTGGCAGTTGGGGCTGGACTGTTCCCATTGGGAACAGGGTCAAGACTGATTTGCATAAGGCTGGGTCCAATAGAAATGGCATGGAGAGCAATAAACTATGGATTTAGACCCAGATCTCTGCACTGGGGTGAATGTATGACATTGTTCTGCATTCTGTCAATCAATTGTTCTTTTTGCATTTGAGGTTAATATATGGCCACAGAATATTTTACAATCGTGAACCTGAGGCGTTTAAAGACATTATTCACAACTTTAATTTGAGTACTAAATAAAATCCATCTGACTGACCACTGCATATGTGCCTGGTGGACAGATGGCTTACCTTCAATGACTGCTACTTCCTGAGGACTTTGAAGTAAGGTTTTCACCAACAGAGTAAAATGTATGACTTTCTCCTATTAGTACGTTACTTTCTATCATTGACCTTCTTTAATTTTTGCTACTTGCTCCGTGCATCACCCACACAAATCTGTTCTCGGTCTTGCTCAATATTTTCATTATTACTCAATATGGGTCTCTCGCCTTTACTACTTACTTTCTCTTTTTCTCAATTGTAGGAGGGCAACCAATTTTCTTTGTTCACATTCAACTTTTCAATTTTGTTTACTTGTAGCTGAAGTCACTCTTTTGATTTCATTTTATTAATGCCACTTCATTCCACTTTTTTCCTTCTCCAATGAATCCCCAGATGTTGGTATCTTTTTTCATACAAAATATCCATTTATTAGAAATCCAATTTTCAATGATAATTAAATGGACCCAGCTATTGAGTTTCAGGGAATTCTTCAGGGCCTATGCAAAAAAGATTTAAAAGTAAAAAAATAATAATAAAAAAATATATGTACATATTTGTATATATATATATATATATATATATATATATATATATATATATATATATATATATATATATATATATTCCTCACAAATGTCCCCGTAGCAGAGGGAACTCCATTGGTTGGTGCACGCGTTTGGAGACCGGGAACGTGTCTCCCAGGTAATTTTGTAAACAAAAGGCAAGGACGCGGCACTCCTCTTGAACACGATAGTTTATTTTTAGGTCTCTTTGCAAAAACTCCTACGCGTTTCGAACTAACGTTCTTGGTCACGGCAGTGTTCTACAAGAGTCCCTTTTCACTTTCCACCATTTATACTATTCACTCAGGTTTACAAGAATGAGGAATTATGGGCCTTGTAGTTTGTACATTTAAACGTATGTTTTTCAAAATCAAACAAAACATTCATGTTGGGATTCACGTGTGGGTAACATTCCTTATAAGAAATGTTCTAACATAAATTTTATAACAATAAAATTATATGCTAATTATTAAATTAAATTCACAATTATAGTCCATGTTGTGCTTTCACAATAAACACTTTTCATCAAGGAGCATCAAGGTCTCCAAACGCGTGCACCAACCAATGGAGTTCCCTCTGCTACGGGGACATTTGTGAGGAGTGTTACAATACAGAGGTGAACCCGGCATCCCAGCAGCACAAAGCCAAGAACATCGAGTGGATCACTGCAGAACCAAACCAGCAGATCGGAACAACAACAACACGCAAACGCCCTGGTCGAGCGCCGACGTGCTCAGTCGGAGGACGCGAACACAGTCGGGAGTCTCCCGGGTGAGTAAAAGTGTGTTGAATGCAACGTATGAATACCTGGATGCCGAGTGGGGTTTAAAAGTTTGAAGAAGCTGACATAGCGACAAACGAGTGACTTGTGAAGCAAACAGAGTCACTGAACCCGTCTTGTCACCTAAGGGTCTCGCAAAACGGGAAACAATAAACCCGAATCCAAAAGACTATTGAACCCAGTGTTCCAATTATTTCCTACCACGAATATACTAAACAGTATTCACACAGGAGCAGAAACAGGTCAAGTAAGCATTGGTGAAAACAATAACCAAACTTACCAAAATGGAAGAGAGAACAACGCGAAGGATAGCTAAAGCGGAAACAATGTTTCAACGAAGAGACAGTTCCAATGCTGCAGGCGCCGAAGGAGGTGGAGAAAAAACACCACCACAAAGCAGCACGACGATAAAACAATTATTCACGAAATTAGAAAAACTAATGAGAAAGGAAATTTCAAGGGGATGGGAGATCCTAACTCTGGAAAAATATGTGGAGTGCAAAATGGTACCCAGGGGTCTCCGCATTTTCACTCTCCCCAACCATCCAGATACAAAACCCGAGATGTTGGAGGAATGGGGCAATAATAATATGGACTGCTCAAAGAGGATGATGTTGATAATTATAAAATATGCAAAACAAGAGGTCGAAGAGCTGATACAAAAAATAACAGATACTGAAAAGGAAATATCAGCACTGAAAGAAGAGAATGCCACAACAAAAAAACTGAGAACGGAGATGAATAAAAATCTGGACAAACACGATGACGAGGTCCAAAAAAGAAAGGAACGCAAATTCCATCGCGATGAGGATGATTATAAATTTGGCACAATCTTGACCTTCGCACGGAAATTTGACACAGCTAAAAAACAATGGGATGAAACGAAAAAGGGAACTACCCAACAAATGAGTGGATCGGAGTCGGAAATAAGTGATGGGGAACAAAGAGCAACAGGAATACGTAGGTTTTCTTTTTTAGAGGAACTAGAACTCTTGTACCACCAACAACAAACGCCCCAATACATTCCAAGTGGTCGCGGACAAGGGTCCCAGCGACAAAGAGCAAGAGGAAGGGGTACTTACTTCTCAGGAAGACAAAACACAAAACCCGAAGAAGCCAAAAACACAGGAAGCAGATACAACCTGAGATCGCGGCAAGCGAGAAGCTGAGTCGGAAAACCAAACAAACACCGAACTTAGTAATTAACTTGTCAAGATACAATCTCCAAAAAGAAGAAATAAACCTACTAAACAAAGGACTATCTTTCTGCCCAGAAACCCATCATGATGAAGTAGACACTAAAATTGACATATATAAATATGTGAGGAAACTGAAACTAAAGAAATTTTTCAGTAAAACGTCAAAAACAAAAGACAAAACATCTGACAAATCCGGCGAAACAAACAAAAACTCTGAACAGACAACAACGAGCAATGAATATAATATTGAGGATGTTCCCCACCTCCGGATTGCATACGAACTGGCAAATGAAGAAAGTGGATCCCAAATAACTTCCACACAAATACTAAATGAAATGGAAATAGTGACAGACAAGCATAAAAAATCTCCTTTCAAACCGAGATCCAAATTCTATCCAGTTCTCCATCCAGGCAACAAAATCGACCTGTTTCATGACCTTGTAATAGGAGACATAGAGAAAATGACAAACAACTACCCTCGGAAAAAAGAAAATCTGTCCAAAAAAGAAAGAGCAGCGATACAAACTTTGAAAAACAATGCCAATATCGAAATAAAACCAGCCGATAAGGGGGGAAACATCATCATAATGGACAAAGAACATTACATAGAAGAAGCCCTAAGACAATTGACTGTGAAAGAGAATTATGAGCCCTTAAACACGAATCCAATCCCTAAACTTATAACAGAATTGGAGAACAAGCTCAACACATGGAAACAGAACGGCCTTCTAACAGATGATGAAAAGAAATATTTAATGGTGGAAAATCCAATCATACCCACGATATATTTCTTACCGAAAGTTCATAAGACACTCAATAAACCCCCGGGAAGACCGATAATATCTAGCTGTGGCAGTTTGTATGAGAATGTGGCAAATTATGTGGATTATTTTATTGCTCCATTAGTTCCTACCCTGACATCTTACATAAAAGACTCTGGAGATTTTTTAAAAGTGCTCATGAATACTGACTGGCATCCAACCTACTCGTTGATAACGATAGACGTGGTGTCGCTCTACACCTCCATCAGCCACGAAATTGGGATCAAAGCCATAGAGTTTTTTCTGAAACAAAGACCCATTACAGAAAGAGAACATTCGAAAATGCTAACTGAAATGATCAGGATGTGCCTATACAACAATGTCTTCTTATTCAACCACAAAATGTACCAGCAAAAGTGTGGAACAGCCATGGGAGTTTCCTTCTCTCCAAGCTATGCTAACCTCACGATGGGGTGGTGGGAGAGGAGCATAGCTTGGAGAGAAGAAAACGACCAACATATGGCCAAAGTAGCACTTTGGGTGAGGTTCATAGACGACCTGTTTCTCTTGTGGAAGGGAAGCACATCGGAGTTCAAAACCTTCTTTGATGTACTAAATGAAAACGATGTTGGCTTAAAGTTTACGTACAACATAAGCCAGAAAGAAATTGAGTTCCTGGACATCAAAGTTTTTGTTCAGAACAACAAAATTGAGACAACTACCTACAGAAAGAAAACGGCAACAAACAGCATCCTGCACGGTTTAAGTTTCCATCCCCAAAAACTGGTTAAAAGCATACCCTAAGGGGAGTTTCTCCGTATGAGAAGAAATTGCTCAACAGAAGAGGAGTTGGAAATAAAATTTGATGACACGAAAAAAAGATTTCTTGAAAGGGGTTATAAACATAGAGATGTAACCATTGGGGAAGAAAAAGCGAAATGTAAAACAAGATTGGAAACACTAAATCTGGAAAAACCTAAAGAGTCAGAAGAAATTGAACAACCTGAAGAAAACAAACAAACAACAGAGCATGAAGAAAAACCGAGAATGATTGCAACATATAACAAAGAAAGTTATAAAATCCAAAAAATCTTGGCAAAATATTGGCATATCTTAATGAAGGATCCGGACATTGGAAATGACATTGGAACTGGCCCTCTAGTAACATATCGGAGAGCGCCAAATCTCTCGGACCATTTGGTAAACAGCCATTTCTCACTGACGAAACAAAAAGACTGGCTACAGAAAAGAAATATTGGATTTACCAAATGCAAAACATGCAAAGCATGTAGAATAGGTCAAAATGCAACATCCATCACAGATCCCTCAGGCAAAGACTTCACAATCAGAACAAAAATAACGTGCGAGTCCTCCTTTGTTGTATACATGCTCAGGTGCCAATGTGGGAAAGAATACATTGGGAGTACCAAATGTCCTCTCAAGAAGAGAATTTTAGAACACATTCGAGCAATACAAAACAGTGACAACAACTATGCCATGGCGAAACACCTGAAAACACACACGGACAAAACCTGGGAAGATATAAGATACTTGGGTTTAGCATCTATCCCCACCCAGGAAAGAGGGGGAGACAGACTTCTGAAATTGAGACGTTTGGAGTCTAAACTTATAATTAAGTTCAAAACAAGACAGCCAAGAGGGTTGAACGCAGACGAGGAGATGCATGTACACCTCTGAAAAACACTGATCATTGACCTTATGTATAATCCTGTGTGAAGGAACACAATACAGGCCATAACGTATAATCAAGGGAAACGTGTGGGACATGGGGCACTCAGCCCATTGAACATAGTATAACGTAAACGTTATATCAATAGCTCCTTGATGAAAAGTGTTTATTGTGAAAGCACAACATGGACTATAATTGTGAATTTAATTTAATAATTAGCATATAATTTTATTGTTATAAAATTTATGTTAGAACATTTCTTATAAGGAATGTTACCCACACGTGAATCCCAACATGAATGTTTTGTTTGATTTTGAAAAACATACGTTTAAATGTACAAACTACAAGGCCCATAATTCCTCATTCTTGTAAACCTGAGTGAATAGTATAAATGGTGGAAAGTGAAAAGGGACTCTTGTAGAACACTGCCGTGACCAAGAACGTTAGTTCGAAACGCGTAGGAGTTTTTGCAAAGAGACCTAAAAATAAACTATCGTGTTCAAGAGGAGTGCCGCGTCCTTGCCTTTTGTTTACAAAAATATATATATATATATATATATATATATATATATATATATATATATATATATATATATATATATACATGGTGAATATACATAATCTATACTGATCCCCTATTAAAAACATAAACGTTGTTTCATTTTTCATTACATTTTCCTTAATTTTTTTAATTTCTTGTTATTTTTTCAATAAATCGAAAACAACTTTTACCACTAGAAATGTATTTACAAACATTTCTATGAAACTCAGACCAAAAAAAGTGAATAATGTGTTCATGATAGCAACTTAATATCACGGAATCAGTATGTTCCTTATTACCAGATGACACCAATATTTGTAATAGTGATTTCAGTTACTCCATGTGTATTTCAGAGCTCCCAATAGTAGTAGCCCCTCAAATGTGCATACAAGAAGTACCCTAATTTACTTACTATTTAAGCTATCCAGCTACTGAAAATCTTCATGATATCTATTTATTATCTTCCTGGTCTCGTACTATCAAAATAGACAAGGGTCCATATTTCAGCCTTACCTTTCCCTTCCACATTGTTTATAACTTGTCTTAGCATGTCCTGACTTTTTATAAGCCATCTCCAGATAACATTGCTCCCCTCTAATATCTTCTTCTCATTCTTACCATTCTCCTGCCACAGCTTCCCCTTTTGTAAGGCGTCCCACCTGGGAAACATACCCCCCTGCATTTCTCTCAGTCAAATCAGTACCTCTCTTCATTAATCAAAGTGTTTTCTTTGGGTATTGTCCGTGCATTTCCCCATAGATGTCTCTCCTCTTGCCAATATCATTGGCCTCATAGTCAGATATTCTAACCTATTCTATGCCGAGCGAGTCTTGCGTAATACCCGTGCAGATCCCCAAAGAGTTTCCTCTTGTTACTCCTTACCTTTAATTCAGCCTCTCAGCAAGCGTTTATAAGCCTCAGCCAGTCGGTCTCTCTAACACCACTTGTGCTGTCCCTTAAATACTCAACCAATCATTGTAATCGATTACAGCTGCAACTCATCGTAGTCCCGGCTTCTGTGTCCTACTAATGTAGTCGCCATTTTGTAATGGAAATTCTGTATAAGTAATCTTGTGTCCCTTATAGCAATACCCTTTCTTCTTGGCTATTTTGTTAACACCTTGGCTGCTAGGTGTTTTCCCCCCCGGTGCTGAACTCATAGAGTTCCCATTGTTCATGACGAGCTCAGCTCGTCATCAGCACAGCTCAACCGTGCATCATGACGAGCTGAGCTCGTCATGAGCATCGAAAGGGTTAAATCTACAGTTTCAATCATAAAGGTCCAGATTCCGGCCTATTCAACTGTTTTTAAATCACCAATATCCGAAACTCATCTCTTAATCAGTGAAACCGTGGGCGCCATCTTGTAAGGGTTAACTGGTACAATCATATTCAGTGATCCCCTGTCCTTTGTGACTCTATTATCTGACTTATTCATCCTACCCCAAATGTATTCAGACATTTTTCTTGCTCCTCCTTTATATCCCCATATGTGTTGTTTGCCCTGCACAATAATTCTACGGCTACAGTTGCTGTCAGCCTTCCAATGCTGAGTAATACTGTTTAAAAAATTTTGTATCCTATATCTGGGCATGTACTATAGTACTTGTTTCGTCCATATTTACTTAAGGCATAAGTGATATCTACCACTTGTTTATAGACTTATGTGCGATTTCCCTTATTCTTTGAAAACCCATTCAATCAGTTGTGCAATGATTTCATGTATCATATTTATTTTCTATCAGTCACTGTTTATGCCTAAAAATATAATTTCCCCAATAAAATCTTTAAGTCCACTCATAAATCTACAAGCCCTCTTTTGTTCATACTAGTAATATCATTACATGTCCACTCAATTACTTAATATCATCATATTCATTTCCATCTCTAGATACAGGAGACTATTCTGCGTTTCCTCCTACAAACAGTCAGCATTATACTTTCTCCTGTGTATTAAATCACTGTCAATTTCTTTCATGCACTGTTTCACACAATGCGTTACTTCTTGAACCCTTCAGGAAGGAGTTCTATTACTATTAGTTTCAAATCTCTTCCTCCCCTTCTTTTTGAAGTGCAGAGCCCTGCTTCAAAATTAAGGAGTTCCCTAGCTAGCAGCTAGTTATTTAGGTACAGTGCTTTCAAAGGAAGTAGTGCAGTTCTTGTTCTATATTGACCCTGTTCTCTAAAACACTCAATCTTGCTATCGATTTTGCTTGTGTCTGTCTTAACCTCAATGCCTGATCTCCCCCCCAGGTCTTGGGTTCAGCCTTTGGATACCATGGAAAGTGAAACTCATACTGTTGGGATGCTTCTCCCACATGTGCTGATAGATATGGCCTTGCCTTCTCTTTTTACTCTTCCATTTGCAGCTCTGGGCCCGTATTATACAAATGGCGCATTTTCATTGTCTGCGCTGTGCACACGTTTTAAAAGGTGTGCCCAGTGCAAACAATTAAAAGGCTCTGCATTTTGAAGAATGCGCTGCCCCCAGAGCAGTGGCGAAGCCACGCTGGCCCCCGGGCAGCCCATTCCTGTGAAAAAAAGGAGCTGTTGCTCTAAAGCCGTTCTGTGTATTCACAGTGCAGGTGGCAACCCTTTGCCTCTGCGCCCACATCTTTACTATGGTGCAGGTGCAAAAGCAAAGGGATCGACCTCGTTTGCATGGTCCATGCCCCCATGCAAATGAGGGAACGCCCTCTGAAGATAGCGCTAGTGCTTTATGTGCACCAGTGCTATTAGTATTACAGAAGGGGACGCACAAGCATCTGCTGCTTCTTCTGTAATACCAAAGTGCCCCAGGGATGTGCAAAGCAGGCGCAAACACCTGAAATTCAAAATGCTAACCATCGCTCACCGGGCCCTGTATGACACTGGCCCCTTATACCTACAAAGGAGATTTGCCTTTTATGTGCCGGGCAGAGTGCTTCGGTCCTCTGCCCAATGGCTGATGCAGATTCCGAAGTTCAAGCGTCATCGACTTGGTGGAAACTCCTTTGTGCGTCGGCCCGGTCTGGCCTGGAATCTGTTACCTTTAGCCCTGAAGACTACTCAAGACCCAGTGCTTTTTAAAAAAAACTCAAGACCTTGTTGTTTTAATCTGACACACGTTCATTCTTTCTTTCAGGAGCTAGCGCCGGGACACTTTGAGTAGCTGCGCGCTTTATAAGCTCAATATAACATAACATATATTAAGCAGCCACATAAATTCCAAGATGCCTAAAACAGTGAACATTGTGCTTTATGAATTATCTGCAACATAATAAAACATTTCTGGACCCTCCTAATCTACTTCCTAAATGCCAAAACACTGCGGGCAGATTTATGTTAACTGGCGCATCCTGAGGGATGCGCCAGTTAACATGCGCCACAGTGCGCGACAGCTACGCCACCCATGGTGCGCCGCATTTATGATGCGGCGCACCATGGGGCAAAAACGGCACAGATGCGTGACGCATCTGTGCCGGAAATGTGGCGCATTGCTGGAGTTGATTCGCAAGCGCGACGCAGCTCCAGCAATGCTCTGGGGGGGCCTATTCTTTCAATGCTGCCTCAAGCCTTACGCCTGCTTCAAGCAGGCGCAGGGTTTTGACGCAGCATTGCCCTGAAAGTGACTGAGTGAAATTTCATAGATTTCACTCAGTCACTTTCAAGAGGCGTTCCTGCGCAGGAACGCCTCCTCATGGCGCAGTGCTGTACAACGTGACGCATCTCATAGATGCGTCACGTTGTAAATAGGGTGCAGGGATGCGCCACGTTTCTGCGCCGTTGCATCACGCAACGGCGGCGTAAACGTGGAGCAAGCCCTTCATAAATCTGCCCCTTACCGTTTTACTGGTAAGCAGTTGTTGGATTTTATCATTTAAACTGCTACTGTGTTTCTTTTTCTGCTTGGGTCTGGTGTTTGTGGGCTGTTGGTCCCTGAAAGGTAACAAAGCATCCATTTGAAACTAAACGTCCAATTGATAGCATTCACGATTGGGCAATATCACGAATAGTCTTGTCTTCAGACATTGCTTGAACTTTTCCATACAATACTAGCACTGGTATTGTTTTGCATTGTCTCGTTTTCAAAGGTTTTTATGTACAGGAGCCTAGTTTATCATTGTATTTGTGTGCATTACTAGTGGATTATGTATTGTGTACCTTTTAATCAGTTACCCTATTTCTACAGTACATATTTTGAAATATTATTAAAGTACTGTAGGTTCACAAAGACACGGCTCTGGCTGGACATTCACATCTGTATTGCAACTCTAATAATTGTATTGTGCTGTACCCCAAAACAACCCCTACACCACGTTCTATAGGATAGGTCGTGACTGTTTGTCCTGAACTCCTCAGAGTCAAAGATGCTTGGGAGGCCAGTTTTACACCACTGACCAAGTACTATGTGAAATGGTTACTACAGAACATCAAAGAACTTTATTTTGATAGAAGATTGTGTGTGAATGTAACTGCAAGTTATCGTGGGTAATGCTTAAGGGCAATTTATATCTGCCATTCATCTCACTTTCAAGGAAAAGTCCCCATTGATTTTGAAGACATCAATAGTAAAACATACCTATTTATTAAAATCCCCCAAACTTCCAAGACCCAAATGCAAGGCATATATTTTCCAGCAATACCTCAAGATTGTCTTTTCGTTCCTCTCTTGCTGCATGTCATCGAATAAACATTTGTTCGAACACGTTGACGAATAACTAGTTCTGAGCTGACTCGCTGGATGATGGTCTGTTCAGTGCTTTATTTTATTTCATGTCCTGTTGTCTTGTTCAGCACTCGGCTACATTTGCAGAGGCGGCGTTCTGTAAATAATTGAATTAGGAAAATAAAGGTCCCATGTTTAGAATAATTTTACCTAGGTTTGACAACCAATGCAATTCAGCAATTACCACTGATTCAAAATGAAGGGACCCTGAAAGAGTGCCATACGAGTCAAGCGACCAGTTAACAAGACATGCCACCTCCACTACACGTTTCAGAACTGCCTATCAGAGTTTGGAGTCAGATAGCAATGGACTTCTTCTGATCCATGCAATTCTGAAAAAACCTTATGATAGTCATAGATGAGTATTCCTGATTCCAACTGGTTCAGCAGTGCATTTGCGGTAGTGCTTGTCCTCAATGAAACATTCGCTACCTGAGGGAACAATGGTCAACCACTCAACAGACATGACTTTGCGTAGATCTCAGCACACCTCAGTTCAGGCATCAGAAAAACAAGTCACTGTAGCCTAAAACAAATGGTGTGGTAGCATGATTTATGGCCATTCCAAGAAAGACTGCTCAACAAGCAGAAATGGACAAGATGACACTTGCACAGGTTCTTGACACCGTCATCAGAGCTTGCCAGAACACTCCATTCAGCACCACAGGAAAGTGCGATGCACCCTACTGCACTCATGCTAGGGTGCGACATGTGGACCCCAATTCCATGGGGAATCCCACAACATGTGAGACATGAGAAACATGGAAACACCCATAGTGACACTTAAATGGGGTCAGGCTCCATGACAACAATACAACATGAAAAAGCATGCTCCCCAGAAGAGGAGAGCAAGAGAAGCAACCATAGATGTACAGTGTGCTGGTCAAGCAGTAACAACAGAGAAAGTTTGATGTGATATACCAGAGCACACCACAATAAATGACTAGTCAAAACAGAACAGTGACTGATAGAAACATGTGTCAAAACAGAAAAATAGTCAAAACAGAACAGTGAGTGATAGAAACATGTGTCAAAACAGAAAAATAGTCAAAGCAGAACAGTGAACGATGGAAAAATGCCAGTGACCTAAAACACCTTCCACTTTAAGAAGTACCATCCGTCAATCTGATCCACTGGCCAAGCCTCTGCAGAACAGAGCAGCCTCCCATCATCAGATGAAGATGAAGATGAAGATGACATCAGAGTGACCACAGAACGCTTCTTTGGAAGCAGACCTCAAAGATCCAACCCCACCCAAGAACCATAAATAATCCAGTGCATCTCACTGAGCAAATCTAAGAAGAGGGACTCCATGGACTTAGTTCTAGTGGGGGGCTGACATGTGGATGAAGGCAGGGAACTAGAATCTTAGGAGGGGCGTGTCCAGGGAAATGGTCTACATCTCTGTAGGTGGGATCCGATGTCCAGGGTAGGAGCAGGAAGTAAGACAGAAAAGAAAGTGAATTAAGTGAAGGAGGTCGACAACCAAGTGTGTTGATGTCATGCTGTGGTTGAAGATGATGGCTAATAAAGAACCCCAATGCTGATGCCTGCGTCCTCTCCATTCATCTAGTCTGCTCTGCAGTGGTGAGGCGCCCCTGACACGCCCATCTCACTTCATGGTAAGCAAAGGCGTAAGCTGCAGCTTTCTGAATAGCTTGCAGGATAAAGATTTATTTGGAAGGTATTGTCTTCATTATTTCCTACCGATTATTATCTTTTCTCTCGAGGTCTTTCTTGCAGCCCCTGTACTGAGCTTTGTGAAAATACAATTGCTCATTTAAGCCTAAATCACGAAATGTGTTCTTTCTCTCTCTTCACGTCAGTCACCTTTTTCATGCATTGTTGGCAGATCCTACAGATAAATACTTAGCCAAACACATAACAGGAATTGTTCTTTTTTTAGTTTAAAATGCTTTATTGAGGTTATAAAACAATGTAGAACATCAGTGCAAAATGATATCGTAATAGGAGCAAATAAAAACTTGGAAAGTAAGATTAAGCAGTATTGTAAAATGTCCAGTAAAGAAGACTATACTTAGTGAAAAAGCATTTTCGAGAATTTTAACTGATAGGGAAAGAGAAGAAAGAAGAAGAAAAGGATAAGAAGAAGAAAACGAAAAAAAAGGAGAAGAGAAAAGGAAAGGGAAGAGAGAGAAGAAGAAATGTCAATAAAACCAAGTATTACGCTTACAATGAACAATTAGAGATAATAATTACAAAATTCATGTTCACTTCCTAGATAAGAAAGTAGTTAAAGGTAACCACAATAAGTCTCTCTTAATTAACAAGGAAGTGGAGTTTGCATATTCTCTGTCCATTCTATGATGATAGCACAATAAATTCCACGATGCTTGGAAAGAGATATTAGAAGTATCCTTCCAGTTATTAGTAATAATTTGAAAGGAAATTGCTAAGAAAAGGTTAATAAAAGGACCTAATCTTTATGGTTTGCAAAAACAGGTGAAAGACTACCTAGGAAAATATGGTTAATGTGAAAGGGTACATTAAGTTGAAGAATATTGTTGAGTTTAGTCCAAATAGCAGTCCACATGGTATGAGTCCGAGGGCAGTGAAAGAACATACTCAGATGGTCCGAAGTATCATGAGAACAAGACCAACATTTAGGGGAATCTAATAAATGGAAACGGTGGTGGTCACAAGGGGTCAGAAACAATCTATTATAAAAATAATATAAAGATTGCGTTGTGCTGGCAGAGCGGGAAGTAGTGTGAATTCTGGACCAAAGCAATTCCCAGGTACGTATAGGAAGATCAAGATTAAGGTCTTTTTCCCATTGAAGTTCTAGGGGAGATTTAACTCTGAGGGCAAGGGGATAGGAAATCAGTTTATAGATGGTAGCTGCCTTAAATTGAGTTGAAAAATCAATAGGAATTAGAGAGGAAGGGAGTAATTCTGAAGAAGTAGTAAGAGTGGAGCGCAAAGGGGCGTAATAACTTGCGAGGACATCAGTAAGTGTAATGTAGTGAGAGGTATGTTGAGATGAGATATGATAAAGGGACTGAAGGGCAGAAAAGGGCAAAAAGGTACCATCATTCATCAAGTGTTGAGGGGTAAGGATGCCCTTATCAATCCACTCCTTCCAAAACAAAGCGCAATTATTAATCTTGAAGTGTTTATTATACCAAAGGGGAACATTCGTGGAGTAAGAATGAAAAGAAGGATGGTTGCAAAATGAAGAAAGAGCTAAAGCCTTAGAATGAGCGAAAGTAGGAAAGGACATACGTTGAGGAGGTAGAGTAATTTGAACGGCAGAAAGAAGAGAAAAGGGAGAATATTGGGCCTGTTCCAAAGCACTCCATGCCGTACAAGAGGAAGAGGCGGAATCAGAAAGGAATGTCCATATTTGCTTCAAGGTGAAGGCAGAATGATATCTTTTAAGATTGGGAAAATTGACTTCCCCTAAATCTTTAGGAAGTTGAAGTCGAGCTAGTAACAATCTGGATTTGCGATTGTTCCACAAAAATTTGATGAGGACAGTGTTAATGGTATGAAAGAAAATATTAGGAAGCGATATGGGCAACATAGAAGATAGAAATTGATAATGGGGAGAAGCATCATTTTTATTGTGGCCAATCTACCCCACCAGGAGAGAAAAAGAGGAGGCCAACTATCAATAAGGGCCGAAATCTTCTTACAAATTTCGGTATGAATAATTTTAACAATGTCCTTAATGTTGTTACAATAAAGAATGCCAAGACATTTAATGTGAAAGGAGGACCATGCAAAGCCAGACTCAGTGAACATAGAGGGGAGAAAAAATTTGTTGAGTGGTAAAATTTCAGATTTATCAATATTCAATTTGTAGTCAGACAGTAGAGTAGTTTTTTAAAAGGGAAAAAAATTCTGGTAGAGAAACAGATGGATTTGAGATGAGAAGAAGAATATCATCAGCATTTGCAGTGAATCTAATGTCAACATTACGAAACTGAAAACCCGTATAAGATTTGGAGCGTCTGATAGTTTCCAGAAAAGGTTGAGGGCAAGAATGAAGAGAAGGGGAGAAAGGGGGCAACCCTGTCTGGTACCTCGAAGAAGAGGGAAATAACTGGATTGACAACCATTGACCCATACGGAAGTGGTCGGAGCAGAATAAAGTACGTTAATTAATTCAATGAAAGTGGGACTAAAACCATGCCATCTTAAAGAGCCAAAAATGAAATCCCAATTTACCCTGTCGAAGGCTTTTTCAGCATCGAGGGTAATAGCTGCAAGTAGGGAGTCAGATTTTGAGGCAAGATGAATGATATTGAGGAAAGTGTGAGAATTATCTGTGATTAAACGACCCATCACAAAACCCGATTGATATATGTTAATTAAATCGGTTATAACCTTGTTAATACGAAGGGCGAGGAGCTTAGCGTAAATTTTGCAGTCGGTATTAATGAGGGAAGTTGGCCTATAGTTCTTACACAGGGTGGGGTCTTTATCCGTTTTGGGGATAAGTCAGAGCATTGCTTGCGTGAAGGAACCCTGAGAAACTCCAGAATATAGAGAGGCGTCTAAAAGTGACAATAAATGAGGGATCAGAAGAGCTTTAAAATGTACGAAGAATCGAACCGTGAAACCATCGGGCCTGGGGTTTTGTCTTTAGGCAGTAAGGATAACGCCTCAACCAGTTCCACAGCAGAGATGGGCGTATCTAAGGAGGTAAGGTCAGGAGCAGTAGCAGGTGATTTAGGAATGGATAAGAAAAAGGCATCTAAAAGGTCAGAAGAAAGAGAGGTTTCAGGTGTATAGAGGGAGGTATAGAATTTAGAAAAGCAATCAAGAATGGAGGAGTCAGAGAAGTGTAGAGTGTACGGAGAGTCTTTAATAGAGACAATTTTAGACTTTTGTTTCTTAATCTTTAGATAGTTCGCAAAAGATCTGCCGGCTTTGTTACGACCACCATACATCTTAGAATTAAATTTAAAGAGAGTGTTACTAGCCGAGTCCCAGGAAAGCATATTATATTGCATCTTAGTTCGAATAAGAAGAGGTAAAATATCAGGGGAGGAGACAGTGAAATATTTATCTTCCAGAGCTTTAATTTGCTTAAGAAGCGAGAGGGAGTGAGAAAGGGCTTTCTTTTTCTGTCGCGAAACATAATCGATAATAAAGCCTCTGGCAGAGGCTTTGAAAGCGTCCCAAAGAATATGAAATTGTGAGACGGAGGAGAGATTAAGTCGAAATAATTCATGAGCAAAGGTTAGAAATTGTTCAGAGAATTGAGAATCTAAAAGAAGAGAGTTGTTGAATCACCATCTTTTGGAAGCAGAGGAAGGAGAAGGATAGTCCATATCTAGAATCACAGGGGCGTGATCAGATACGAGAATGGAGCCAATATCCATCTTATTCAAGTGTTAGAGTGCAGGTTGAGTGAGGAAAAGGTAATCAATTCTGGAGTGTGATTTATGGACGGGGGAGAAAAAGGAGAATTCAAGGATATCAGGGTGGGAGGTGCACCATGCATCTATAAGTCCCCTATTGGCAATAGTCTTGAAAAAACCTTTTTGTATTCTGTTAGGGACGTATCTAGACTGAGATTTACGGTCAAGGAAGGGGTCCATCAGTTGGTTGCATTCCCCTCCCAGAATTAGGTGTTCGGCAGAGTGTGAGGCGAGGAGAGTGGAAAAATCAGCCCAAAAGGAAGTGTCAACACCAGTAGGACCATAAACAGTACAAAGAGAGAAAGGGTGATTGTTAACTGTAACATCTAAATATAACCATCTACCATTGGTATCAGCAAACTCATTATATAGGACAACATTTAACGACTTATGAAACAAAATAATAACACCATTCTTGTTATTAACTGCAGGAGAACAAAAGATCTCACCAACCAATACTTGCGTAACATAGATAGATCTTGGGTTGTAAGGTGAGATTCCTGCAGCATTGCAATTTGGCAATTCAATCTAGCAAGATGTGAAAGCACTCGATGTATTTTAATGGGATTGCGCAATCCCTTAACATTCCAAGTTATAATGCGTAGTCCTTTCATGAGAAAGGAGTAGAAAAGAATAGATAATTAAAAGATAAAATATTACGAAGAAAGAAAGAGGAAGTAGATGAACTCGAGTAGAAGACAGAAAAAGAGGGACCTGAGGTTGAATAAAAGAGAAAGGATAAAAAGGCTGAGAAAAAAGGAGAAGAGAACTATCCAGTACGAGAAACACGATAAGAGTGGAAATGTGAGCAGTTGTAGAGAATTGAGTGGAATGTAAAAAAATGGAAAGATACTTGCAAAGAGAATAGGAAGATGGATGAGTAGAATTTTAGGAGAGGCAAAATAACCAAAACAGAACGAGAGAAGGAAAGAAAGTGAGGCACAGGGAAGAGGAGAGAAAAAGGCAGTAGAGGAAAGGACTCCACCAGGATGAATAGCAAGAAGTAGATGATCAAGAGCCCATAGGCCCAAGTCAAAAAGCAACGCAAGAAAAAAGGCATTAGTGGAGGAGAGGGGCGACGAAAGACAGAACAGCCACATAGAAGAGAAGCATCGAGAAAGGAATGTGATAAAAATGGGACAAAAGAAGTAAAAGGAGAGGGTATATAGTGGGAGACAAGTTAGGTATAACAGACAAGGTATTACATGACAATAAATACTGAAAAAGGGAAGGAAAATAAGAGGGCCTACCAAACAATGGGGAGGAGCGGGGCCAAGGAACAATACAGCAAACTTAGAGCATACGTGAGGGCAGCAGATGAAGGGGTGGCACCTGATAGAGGAAGGGAAGCACACCTGAAAAGCAAAAGGGTAATGATGAGGAAATGGTCAACGAGTAAGAGAAACAAAACCGTAGGCAATCAACACAATGACAATAATAGGAAACACTAAACTAAGACAAACAAGGAGAAATAAGTCAATGATCATGGCTAAGCATGGGCAAATTTTGCGAATCTGGCGTTCGCGAATTTTGTGAATTTGCGAACTCGCAATCCACAAAATCTGCGAATTCTCGCGAATTTGCATTTTTTTTGTGTTCGCAAGGATTTCTGCCAGTTCGCAAGGATTTCTGCCAGTTCGAGAAGGTTTTGTACCAGTTCGCAATTGCGAACTTACATGTCGGCTCGCGGTCGCGATTATGTTGTTTCTACATCTGGTTCATCATCACAGGTTCCCAGCACCCTCTGTTTCACCCCTGCCACCCTCTGTTTCACCCATGCCACCCTCTGGTACATCAATGCCACCCTCTGGTTCATCATCACTGTAGATTATGGGGGGAAAAAGCAAGCAAACCTGCCTGCTTCAACTGAAATGAATTAATTTGGGGTTGATGTATTAATGTGTCACTGTTTTAAAATTCCAGTCTGGCACCTGCTTCCTTATCTGTAATTTGCTTTCTGTTGCAGTGCAATTTTTTTTCCAGGACCTTTGTGGCCTACTTGTAGCTATTCTATGAGCCTGCTGTGAGGGTCAGAGCAGGGTCATACAATTGTTGCAACTAGCAACTGAACTCTGGAGGGGCCCTTGTCAGGAAGCACTACAGGGAATGGTTACTAATGATGAGTTTGAACTTTTGAACCTGCTGAATGCTTTCACTTTTGCAAAACTCGTTTTTCTGCAGAACAGCATTACAGCAACTGTAATGCCCCAAACAAGCTTATATGAGAAAGTTGATTTCTAATCCAAAAGTTATCCAAAGAAAATCAAAAGGCCTCAAATTCAAAAAAGTGCAGGCAAATGTCAACCTGAGGAGTTATTCTGATAAAAATCATCATTTTCAGAAGGTCTATGCTGCTTGCTAGTAGATTTCTTGTGCAGAATTGCAATTTTTGTAATTTCGCGAGTGCGAGATTGTTGCTGCCCGCCGCACCTACATGTTCGCAATTGCAAACTTACACCGCACGCCGCAAAATTGTATCACCAAGAAAAAAAAATCCGCTGCGTGCGAATTTGCGGATTTTCGGTAAATTCGCGAGCGTTCGCGGATTGCGAATTTACCGAAAATCCGCAAAATCCGCGAGCGGAACGGATTTTCCGTCCATGCTTAATCATGGCTTGCTGAGTTCCATCTGTTATTCTTTATGGGAATGGATAAACTTGCGGAGGTCAGCAGGATCTTCAAAACTCCAGGATCTTTCTTTGTATGTGACCTTGAAGAAGCAGGGATGAATCAGTCCGTAGCGGGTAGTCATAGATCGAAGAGCAGTCCTCAAATCAAGAAATTCCTTCCGACGTGCAGCGGTGGACTTAGAGACATCTTGACCAAAGAAGATTCTGTGCCCGGACCAAAAAAGTTGTTTGTGCTGTTTCGCTGCGTTAATAATGGCCTATAGATCCGTATAAAGGAGAAAATAAGCAATAATGCCACGTGGTTTGGAAGAGGCAGAAGCAGTCTGAGGCCCAAGTCTATTTGCTCGTTGAATGTTGAAGTCCGTAGTTTTGGGAAGACCAACAAGCTGGAGAACTTGGGTTTTCAAAAACAGTATCAGGTTTATTACCTTCAGAATTTTCTGGAATACCGTATATGCGCAGATTATTGCGCCTATTACGATTTTCCAAGTCCTCTGTAGTCTTCTTCAATTGACTGACTTCTTTTTTGAGAGATTCAACAGTATTAACAACATCTTGGACATCGCTGACCTTCTGCTCAACGTCTGAAAGTCTGGAGTCAAGGCCTGTCCATTTATCCTCAATGCGCTGCAGGGAGGCGGCAGTTTCAGTCATGAAGGGTCTAATAAGGCGCAGCTCCTCCATAATGTCCTCCAAAGTAAGTGGGAGAGGCTACTTAGAGGCAGAAGGCGGATCTTGTTTAAGGCGTTTGCCAGTAGTAACCTTGGTGTCTTTGCGAACACCAGAAGAAGAACCCTGTGATTTCTGTGAGTGATCCATTTTTGCCCAGTGAAAAATGAGGAAATAAGTGTTGCGTCAGGGTTTGAGTGGAAGCGCCAGAGAAAATCCTCAATAAGAAAAAGGAATACTTCAACAAAATAAAATGGAAAAAAAGTACTTTCAAGAGGAACAGCGCAAAGAACTATGTAGAATAAAGACTTTAACGTGATGAATAGCTGTGCCGCATAGGAGCATGCAAGTATATCAAATACCGTATCAAAGTCATCAATAGCACTCATATAAGGCAAGAAAGAGTAAAGAAAAGCCTCCTGCTCCTCAGAAAATGTCCAGACAAAAAATTAGAAGGCAAAAAGTGGGGGCAGAAGAACAGAGGCCGCTTCATCACATCGCGCTGAGGGAAAGCATTGAAATCTGAGGTAAAAACAAGCAAAATGGCATACGCAAAGCTCTGAAAAAAAACGGGAGCTAAAAAGGAAGCATAATGACCTTCAAAAGGTCTGACACTTGCCCAGAATACTCTCCATAGGTTCCGACGACCGGAACAGCCCACAAAACAAGGCAAGAAGGCACAGAAACGGTCACTTAAACGAGTGAACGTTGCTCGATGCGGCGGGAGTCCTCAGGAGGCGGCCATTTTGTTGTGCCGCGCACCGCATCCCCAACAGGAATTGTTCTAACAAGGTCATTTGGTTTCCATTATTGTACATATCTGCTCAGTGTAGTAATGATTTGACAATGGTGCTCTACGTGCCTCAGTAATGCAAATTCTGTCACAACAAATGTTCTGTACATGCAAGGACAGTGTGATTTTTGGCATGATAGTGGTGCTTTACATGCCTGCATAAGGTGACCTCAGACCTGGCATGGTGTTTTACATATTGGGGCACTACTGAAACTACCCGCATTGGCAATGTGTGGTCTTAATACTGGGGTGATTTCGTTCCTGCATCAAAGCAGTACCTGTAATCGAATCAATAACTTAGGGGCCAATTATGATGGCGGGGAGCCCGCCACCGACAGGCTTACGGTAAACAACACAGCCCTGAATGACAGTCAGTGATCATCAGAGGCTTGTAGAGTTTTAGAAGCAGCTCCTTAGTGGTGGTGGTTAGGTTAATGCAGGCGCACACTTTCCTGGTGTTATCAATAGTATAGTTCCTGAATCCTTATTATAAAAAACTCAGAGGCTCCAAAGGGAACGAGTGCCCACCAGTTCATTAGTAAATAGGAAATGCCATAATATAACTCAAAACCCTCGAACTCTCTTTCCGGTTTGTAAATCGCCGGGATACTCCAGTGGAGTGGCCGTGCGCTATAGAAGTGTACAAATAACATAACATAACATAACATAACACATTATTAGTAGCACGGAACCTTTTGATGGGCTCTTAACAGCCATGAGGACAGCAGGGAGCAGACTAGTTTTTACTCATGATATAATATGTTTTATCAGCATTATATGGTGCCTGAGATAGCCACTGCATTCCACATGCGTTTTTTGTAAATGGCACATTGTTTCTTAGTAGATGCATACAAGATTTTCTGTTTTGGAAAGTTAGTTCTAGGTACTGTGGCAGACAATGAGATATTTTAATATGGAATGTAGAAAAAAATGTTTTAAAATTGTGCGGAAAATAGTCTTTGGAACACCTTTTAAACATGTTTCTTTTGCTTTGGGGGTAGGGCATGGGTTGAACCCTTTCCTCCAAACCTACCTGGAGACGGTGGAGGTAACTTAGTACACAAGCTCACACTGTTCAATGCAGGACTCATTTGAACACTGTTACCAGAGTTAATTTTGTTTCCAATGGAGTGGTGATCAAAAGATTGGCAGTCGGTGGCACCCTTTGCTTTTTTTTCCTGTTTTGTGTTGGGTCTTACCCTAAACCTTTTGCCTGCTTGCCTTCAATTTTGGATGACCTTAGGACTTAGTGCACTTTACCACTTCTGATCAGTGCTAAAGTGCTTGTGCTATCACCCCTAAAAATGGTCTGATTGGATTATCCACAACTGACATATTTAATTTACTTATACATCCCTAGTGCAGTGCACTACATGTGCCTAGGGCCTGTAAATTAAGTGCAATTAGTGAGCCTGCAGCACTGATGGTGCCACCCATTTAAGTAGCCCTTTAAACATGTCTCAGGCATGCCACTGCAGAGCCTGTGTGCAGTTTACTCTGCTGTGTCAACTAGGCATTTACAATTTATTGACAATACTTTAACTTCCTTCCCAATACATATACGTCACCCCCAAGGTAGGCCCTTGGTAGCACATAGGGCAGTGTGATGTGCAATTAAAAAGAAGAACACACACTTTTAAGTTTTACATTTCCTGGTAGTGAAAAACTCCCAAATGTGTATTTTACTACTGTGAGGCATACCCCTCACATCGGTTAACAGTGGGGATTCCTTGTTACATCCAATAATCTGTAATTCCCAATTGAAAGGCAGTAGAGCTGTCATGTTTAGTACCTATGGAATTATAATGATAAGTACTCTTTACTGGTAAAATTTAATGTATTGTTAAAATGTTAAAAATACCACTTTTAGAAGAATGTGAAGGAGGACCTGGATGCAGCCTCACACTTACACCTGAATAGGCTGTGCCTGGCCCCACACAAAGCACCGCTTAACCCCCTGTAGTGAGTATGGACTATGGAGCTAGGGCAGTAAAGGAGGACCTCTCTGCACTTCAAATCTCCTCTTTGAAGTCTCCCTCACTTCAAAGGCACCGCTGGGTATAAGAATTGGACTTCTGACCCTACCAATCCAGTACACCTCTGGACCTGTGGATCCCCTGCCAGGAAGAAGGATGTCTGTGCTGCCGAAGGACTGACACTCTGCTCGATTGCTCCTCTGTAAGAACTGCTATCTTGTTGTGCTGACCTGTTGCCCACTGCCCTCCTTGCCTTGGTGAGAAGGACTGAGCACATATCACTTGAATCCAGAACCACAGTGACCCAAAGTGCTTGCTGGCTTGCCTCCTGATTGAAGTCTCAGGGATATAAAAGACTACCACTGGCCTGCTACAGCACCTGGACTCGGCCATCTGTGAGTCTGCCCTACCAAGTTGCACCATCCTGTCCTAGACCCTTGGAAGTGGGTTTGAAGTGCTGCTCCAGTAGAATCCATGCATCACCGTCAACACAAAGATTTGGAACCAGCGCATCTCCTCCACTGCAGATGCATCACCACCGTTGTGAGGATCGACTGTAACACATCACCTACTTCGTGGCGCATCAACCCCATTCTCAATACATCATTGCCGTTGGAACCAATGAACTTCCTTCCTTTGTGGACGGACAACAACACATTGCCTTACCTGCACCCTGCATCTCGTCTTCAACGATGAAGCATCCAAAGTACTTTGCAGCAGACCAAAGCTGGTCCCTGTATGTGACTGAGCTCCATTGCAGTTGCCACTGACTTCTGGATTTGACCCGGTCTATTACTACCAGATAGCCTTGGTTGGTGCTTTATGCTTTTAAGCACTACTTTTCAGTTTATTTTTTAAACATTCATATCTCCAGCTCTACATACTGGCTTTTTGACGTTTTGGTCTTATTTTGTTCATTAAATGAAGCACTATGATTCTAACCAGGTGTGGTGTCTTTTTATGTGGTGTTTCCACTGGTTTACTGATTGAAGTGTTGCACAAATACTTTACACATAACCTCTTAAGTTAAGCCTGACTGCTCTGTGCCAAGCTACCAAAGCATGAATGAACACAGGTTAATTTAGGGTGTGTTTGTGACTTACCCTGACTAGGATTGTGGTTCCTGCTTGGACAGGGTGCATAACTCTGCTAACCGGAAGGCTAATTTCTAACACCAGGTATAGTCTGGTCTTTTCTTGATTCATTTTAAGATTAAGGGGCAGAAGAATGAGCATGGCTTGAAAGAGGTAATAGTAACCCCATTTATGTATTCCCTTGGGCTAAATTGTCAGCCATTAACTTCATGGAATTCCTTAGGCTATTTAGAAACAGCATGGGGAGATGAGTCTGTGAGCTTTGGGCACAAGGAGTTATGTCAAGTGGATTAACTCTGCTTTGAACACTGTGCTCACTTTCCAGACATCACAGTATGAGCTTGATTGCCCTTCTGCACCATGGTATAATGCTTCCCTGAAGGAAGTCAAACCTGGATGTGCAAAGCTTGGAAGGGCTTGGTGAATAAACTGTGCTCCGGAGGCCAGACTTGAGCTCAAGTTAGCTTTAAAATCTTATTAAAAAGTAGGTACTAGCTGCTGAGGCAGACTTCTTTGCAAATAAGATTTTGGGAACTTGCAATTCCTCCAAAGAGATATTTTCAGGGGTTTGGTCCCTGCCATATCCTTCACGCACAAGGCGCTCAGTTGAACACAAAAACTCTGTGTGAGGAATTGTCTAACGTCTTTGAGAAGAAATCATCTTATCTCTGTGAGAGTTTTGTATCTCTATCTAATACTTGAGATGGCATGGGCAGGTCACTTAATTTAGAGTCTGGCCTAATTCCTGCAGATACATTACAAACTCTTTCCCGCTTTTGATTTGCTAACCCCGGAGGAGATCATAGAATTGGTGAGTGCAAGTACATCAGATTCACCTTTGAACCTGGTTCTACCAAGAGTTTAGAAACCCTATTTTTAACAACTGTAATAAATCCACCTTAAAGCTTCAGTGCCGGATGAGTGGAAAAAAAACCTTGGTTGTGCCACTGATGCAAAAGGTCAAGTTTTGTGAACAGACAGATTTTTTGGTCTATGGCCCAGTTCAATCAGCTTTTCACCCTGCCCATGGACATAAATTGCTCTAGTTTCTATCCTTGATGGCATTTGATTGTTGGCAGACAATGGTCACTTATTGGCCTTGGTGCTACTTGATTTTTCTGCTGTGGTTGAAAAAGAGTCACATTTTGTTATTGATGTCAAGGTTGGACGAGATGGGTCTTTGGGCCCAGCTCTTCAATACTGCAGGTCATATTTGGAGGGTAGAAAGAAGACTGTTCCTCTCTCTTCCTCCCGCTCTGTTTTTAAGGTACTAATGTAGGGTGTTCCTGCTGAGCCTCACTTCATGAGATCATACCGGGCCAAATTCATGAACGACAAGGATGATACTGAACTGCTTATTTCCATTGACAATACAGTGACCAACCCGCGCTCTCTCTATCATGACTACATGCTGGTTGTGACCTCTTGGCTGTCTCACAATTAATTAAAATTAAATGCAGACAATACAGAAGTTATGTTTTTCTCTAATAGACACCTGTCACCAGCCATTCCGAAGACTTTCTGGCCTACCTCATTGGAGTGGCATAGTAAAACTTGAGTGGGCCCCCATGCAAAGTACATAGATGGTCCCCCCATCCTCTAGACCCAGTCAGAGGCTAGCAGCCGCTTCCTGTGTATAGTGCCGGAGGGGGTCCCCTGGAGGCCACAGCCCGCACAACAGTGGCTGTGGCGGCTATTGTCATGCCACTTCCTCATTGGGCCCTGCACCCAGTCTGGCTGAGAAAGTTCGCATTCTGGGGCTTTGCCTGAATGATAAGCGTTTCCTCAATGGACCAGTTAATCACTTATCTGCCATATGGTTTTTTTTTTCCTTTCGTGATTGTCTGTAAAGTGCTTCTGTGTGACCACTGGTGGTCCAGTTGACTCTTCTAAGTCAACATGACAATTGTTATTCTTTGTTCCTTGGTTCATCAGCAGGGGTTCTAAAATGACTGAAGCAGGTTCAAAATGCTGCTGCTAGACTTGCATTACAATGGTCGTGTCACACTTGTTCCTCAGAGCCTTTAGGCTCCCTACTGTGGCTACTGTTGACAAAACGGTTTAGTTTTAAGTCAGTTTGCTGTCTACATAGAGCCTTCTATGTAGCTAAGGACATTGGTATCTTCAGCACAAGTTTTTAAATTATGTTCCAAACTTGAAGCATGAATAGCTGGGGGCAGTACACTTTTGGAAAGAGCTGGTTGTCTCCAGAACTCATTACCCCCCTTCTCTGTGCAAATTGCAAAATTTGTTTTCATTTTGTAAAGGCTTAAATACCTGGCATATACAATAGTGCCTATTCTTTTCCCCACGTTTTCAGTGATCATTTTACAACCCCTCAGCACCAGGACACCTTTTCAGATCAAGCTGCACTCTATTAGATTCTTAACATAACATAACATAACACAACATAACATAACAGTAATTAAAACATTTTTTACAAATGCCCAATAAGGATGTTTTTCACTTCTGTGCATTACAGTTTTATAGTAAAGTTTCAAAAGTCCATTGGTCAGAATGGAATTTGGGCCATTTGCAACCGCTGTAAAGAGTTCTAGCATGTACAAACCCTATTATGCCAGTTGGTAACCCATACCAACTTGCACAATATGGTTTGCAAGTCATTATTAGGAAGGGGGTACCAAGGGCATCTCTTCCTAATAGCTTCAGTGCCCACTCTAAGCACGAGTTCCCACTATGCAGCTCTGGGCAACAAGCTTGCTTAATCTCCACAACGGCCCCCCCGCGGCGGGATGCCTGGCTTTCACCTTAGGGATGCCCAGCACGGGTAATCTCACAGGGAAAAACCAGGACGGGTTCCCAAGGCAAGCGCCGAGATGCCCAAGGGTACATCGAGCGCTATATAAGAACTCACATACATACATACATACATAGCGATTTGCAGGGGAATGTACAATTGTTTTGCGACCGAAAATGCAGTTGCAAAACAATCCCAGTACCATCAATTTCAAATTGGTGGTAAGCCAGTCGCACATGGGAAGAGGTCCCCAGAGGACCCCTTCCCCTTTGCGTTTGGCAGCAAAAATATTTTTTAAGAGCTGGCAGTGGTCCCATGGACCACTGCCTGCCCTTAAAAAATACTTTTTCACTTTTTTCTTTTAAATGCATCACGTTTTCCTTTAAGTAAAACAGGCTGTATCTGATAAAAAAAGTTTCTTTATCTTAAAAGACTTTGTGGTCTGCTGTCCCCAGCAGGCCCCCCTCCCCATTCCAAATGGGTCACAAATTGCGACCTGCCTTGTGAATATTGATGAGGTAGGTCATTTACGATTCGATTGGGAATTGCTAAATATGTCTCAACACATTAGTACAGTCCGTTTTGTGAGACTCAAATTGCAAGTCACAAAGAATCTCAATTTGCGACCCGCAAAACGGAATAGTCATATATCGGGCTCTTTTTAATTGACACTGTAATTTGGTACGCAGTGTATCAGTAGTTTATTGCTCACTTCCAGTTGCAAACTATTGCAAACTATTGGCTACTTACTGATACCACAAAGGAGGTGATTGCTGATTTCTAAATGGTAATGGTTGGGAATTGTGATGGCAGCTTGAGAGACTTGAATGAATCTGCATCACTGGTAATCCACTGGTATTTTGCACACCATGACAACTCAATTTGGTCGCAGCCATATGCAAATCAGTCTTGAGCCAGCTCCAATAGGAATAGTCCAGCCCACAGTGCCAGGCCAGGTCCCCCCTGAACTGAAACAGAAGTTTCAATCCAAGTGTGAGAAGTTGGCCTGATATGTAGTGTTTCCAATTCTGGAACCACTTGGTATCAGTCCAAACAAACCCCAAAGGTGTCTGGTTGTAAGTCAACCTTGTTAGACAAGCTATCCTAGTGGTAGCATGGACTAAGCAGCCTTAAAGGCTTAACTTAAGAGGTTGTGTTAAGCGAGCTGTTTTACCACATACAATCCTGTAATCAAATGAAAGGACACCACACAAGTATATATTGATAAAAATATATGTGTTTATTTCTAAATTAATCCCCAGTACTCTTTATGAGGAAAGGGGCACACGCGTTAAATCAAAAGCACAGTATAACATACAAAGTTGCACAATTATGGATGAGGGCGGGTGGCCACTCAAACCATATACTAAAAAAATGGTATAAGAGATACCAATCGAACAGTGGTTAGGCCTAGGGCCTAGAGAATCGCTGGGAGCAGTCAGGACTAGCAATGCTGAAGTCGGGAGTAGCCCACGGGATTCGGGTGCAGCACGGAAAGTGCGGCTTACACCAATGCAATGTCAATGGTGCGTAAAAGTTACACAAAGTGAGTTTAAAGATACTTCCGCTGAACCTAGAGGAAATAAACTTAAGACACAGACCCTAGAGGTGTGTACCAGCATGGGCACACCGGCGTTGCAATGTTACCTCACCCACAGGAAGTGGGTGCACAGGGTCGAAGTGGCGTTGGGTTTTGACACGCAGGTTCTTGGTGCTTGGAGCTGAAGAAGCTGCAGGCGATGGGAAGCAGAAGTGTCCGGTGTGATCCAAGGGTGGATCGAAGTCGAGATGTATCTGAAAGCAGCGGGGACAGAGTCTGGGTCACTCAGCAGTGACCAGGATGGAACCAGGACGGAACCAGGCAATGTCAGGCGCAATCAGATGGTTGTCGAGAGGCTTCTCTCCGCTGTCACGTAGGCTCTGGGGCATCTGCTACGTCCAGGAGCAGGTCACGATCTGTCCGACGCAGGCTCTCGCCGTCAGCACCGTCGGCTTCAAGATTGCAGCAAACAGCACTTGGCAAAAGCAATCCACGCGGAACCGGGAGATTGCTTCTCACTCAGACCAGGAGGGTCAGAGTGGGGGCTCCTTTTTACAGGAGCTGGTGCAGACCTGGAGCAACCAGGAAAGCAAGTCGTTTTCAAGTTTTCGTTGGCACAGGGGCCACAAGCCAGCTGGCAAGTGACCGGGCCAACGCGTCAAACCAACACAAGCAGAAGGGCCCCACGCAGCACTCGTCGAGTGTGGAGGGGGTAGCTTTGGTGCAATTGTAGCTCGGGGTGGGGGCTTCTCAAACCCTGGTGTACAGCTTTGAGGGTCACTCGTGGGCTGCACGGTCAGCGTCTCGTGGCCTTTTCAAGATGGCATGCCCCACACTTCCGGTCGCCTCCACTGGTCTCAGCTCTGCAGGGACTGTGGATCGGGCTGGGAGAAGGCAGGCAAGCTTGATCTCGTCGATCTCTGTCGCTCGAGTTCCGGCGGGAACTGCAACAAAGCAAGGGTTGAGGGCTGGATGGTGCCTGTATGCACACGGTGGTCACTCCTTGACCACGTGGGAGATTCTTCAGTCTTCTATGTTGAGTAGAATGTCGAAGGGTCCAGAATTCGTTTCTTATGTTTCTTCAGGATGATCTGAGTTGCATTGGCACTGCTCCCACTCTTATTCCAATCTGAGGGGTGGATCTCCTGCTAGGTCCCTCCCTATGGGTGGGACCAGGAAGGGGGGTGGTTACACCCCCTTTCCTTTGTACAGGTCGCCCTGGAGCTGGGACTGGGATGCCCCAAAACCGGTTTGACCGGATTATGCAAGGAAAAGCCTTGTGCTCCCCAGGCACTGTCTGGTTTCTTTCAAACCTCCCTGCTACAATCCACTATCTCCTGTCTGGGGTGGTGTGACACCTCCCTGTGACAGGAAATCCTTTGTCCAGGCCTCCTCTGCTGAGTTTCGGTCAGCAGCAGGAGGTCAGACATGTGTCTGTGGCAGAAGCATCCATTTTGTGGATTGAGGCTCTTTTAAAAATCAACCGTGTTTTAGCAAAAGTAACATGTTGTCCCCTCTAGAGGGGTGGAATGCTACCCCCGTCGCCAGGACTGGCGAGGGGGTAGTATTACAATTCGTATGACACCTTACACGACATGTTTTGATAAAGCCAAACCAAAGTTGACATATAACCGCGAGGATTATAATGCACTTAATAGTATATGGTTTGGCATTATCCCGGAACAGCTAAGGGAATTGGTCCCGACAGCTGCAGACAGGCTCAGCTCAGGCTAGAGCACCATCTCACATTAAACCACGCACTCTGCCTTCAGGATTGTTAAGGCCTGCCATAGGAGTGGCTCACAGGTTTATATGTGTCCAGACAGGTTTAGATATAGGCATACTATATCTAAGCAAGGGGTGATTACACCACCTTGCCGCAGCTGAGTGATCAGCCAGTTGTGTCAATTTTAGATAGCCAGCCAGGGGTGGCAAAAGATATGCTGCAGCCCCTGGTAGGCCTTGGATGCACCTATGCCCTGGGCACCTATAGTGCTCTGTACAGGGGCTGATAAGGTGACCCAAGCCAATCTAGTTATGCACCTAGGGTACATGGACTCCATTTTACAGAGAGAGCAGATAGCCTGGGGCCTTGATTAGCAGGGAACCAGGCCAACTAAGTCGAAAACCAGCTAAACACAAGGCAAAAAATCTGGGGTAACCATAGTCAGGTAGCCACCTTCCTACACAACCCCCCCAAACGAAAGGAGATAAGGCTATCCTTGGCCAGGTAAGCCTATATTGCCTGAGTGGCCATATAAGGAAGTACCTGCACTAGCATGGGTACCCCCTGTCTCATGGTCCACTAAGCAGTCCCTCACCCTAGGGGTATTAGAGGGTCTCCACCATAGGGAATAACTACCTTGGGTGTGTTTATGCAAAGTTAAAGGCTGGTTTGGATATGGAGTATTGAAGTGAGGCTCCACTAATTTTGGGCTCAACTTCCTCCAATTATCTTCCACCATGTGTGCCTTTCTTTCTTCAACTGAGTTGCACTGAGCTCTCAGGGTCAACCTCTGGCTACCTAAAGCTGGAGCCTGGGTCCCTCTGTTTGGCTTGCTGGAGGGACAGTTCAGGTTTGGGCCCTTTGGGTCCCAGGTTTGGCTGTGCCCAACAGAATCCATCTGTGGGAGGTCCCTAACTACTTTTAAGGGGGCTCCCTCAGGAGTTTTTAAGGTTTTCACCTTACTAGGGCTACTAGTTTTGGTGCCCCTAATCCGTTGATGGGGGTGCTTTATTTGACAGGGGGCCCTCTGGGTCTCACTGTCCTTCTTGTCCTCTGCAGCCCTGGGCTGACTAAGGCAAGGTAGAGAGGGGCAGGTTACCTGCTCCAGACTGGATCCCACCTGAGAAGGGTCCACTGCCATCAGAGGCTCTGTCAGGCCAGGCCTAACAACCTCTGGGGCAGTTCCTTCATCAGGGGTAAGATCAGTTCCCTGAGGAGGCTGATCCTGTCCTACTGTCTGGTGAGGGGGAGATTTTTCTTCCTCCTCCATGCTCTCAGTTTGTGTGGAGTGATCCATCATTTCAGGCTTCACAACACACATATCTGTTTGAGTTTGGGCTGTGGCCATCACAGCCCCACCAACCTTTTCAGGAGGAGACTCAGTTTGGGTTTCTGCTGTTATCATAACAGCTTTGCTATTCTGTTTTGGAAGAGCTTCTGGTAAAGATGGGGCAGAGAGTTGCTCAGCCCTACCAACCTTTTCAGGAAGGACATCTTGGTTTGGGGCTGGAGCTATTACAGCCCCACTAACCTTTCCATTGGAGTTTACCATTCTAGAATGGATTTCCTGTTCAACCTCAGCCCAGGCTGAGATTTCTAAATTATTACCCAGTAGACAGTCTACAGGCAAGTTTGGTGACACTGCCACTCTCTTTGGGCCAATGACACCTCCCCAGCTGAGACTTACTACTGCCATGGGATGATTTGTTTGGATGCCATCAATGTTTGTTACCTGGTATGTGGCACCAGGGAAAAGTTGCTTAGAGGGGACTATACAGTCAGTCGCCATGGTAATGCTAGCCCCTGTGTCTCTAAAGGCTTCAACTTTCAAACCATTGATGATGGGTTCTTGTCTATATTTGCTCAAGGTATTTGGGCAATCAGAGAAGTTGGCAAACCCCATGCCAGTCTCATAAACAAGATCATTTGGGATGGGACCTGGATAGGCCAGGGTCCTCCTGGGCTCCAAATGTAAACCCACCCAGATTCCTGGGTGTGCTCCCACTTCCTGGGGGATTGCTGCTGACAGTAACAGGAGGTGTTGGAGCTGGCTTTGGAGGTATATTTTCTTTATTGCCATTCTTGGGACAACAGCTGTCTGTTTTGTAATGCCCAACCTGTTTACAGGCATGACAATAAGGCTTTTTCTCAGTTGATGAAGTGCCTTGGGACCCACCCCCATTCTTGGAGTTTTGGGGCCCTGGGGAAGTCTTTTCTTTACTTTTATCCCCACCCTTATCTTGAGGCTTTGTAGACTCCTTCTTCTGGTTACTGTCCTGATTCTTAGGCCTAATCCTGGTTCTGACCCATTTATCTGCCCTCTTTCCCAATTCTTGGGGAGAGGTCAAATCTGAGTCCACCAGGTGCTGGTGTAAGAGCTGGTTCTGACAATTACTTAGGATCTGCTCCCTCATAATCAAATTATACAATCCTGTGAAGTCATGTACTTTGCTGCCATTTAGCCAACCCTCCAGAGCCTTAATTGCACAATCAACAAAATCAGTCCAGTCCTGAGTCTGTGTCTTCTGGGTGTCTCTGAACTTTAACCTGTATTGTTCAGTGGTTAAGCCAAACCCATCTATCAGAACACTCTTCAGGGCTTTGTAATTGTTGGCATCCTCATGTCTGACAGTGAGGAGCCTATCTCTCCCTTTCTCTGAAAAGGAGTACCATAAGATTGCTGCCCACTGTTCCTCGGGAACCTGCTGTACCATGCAGGCTCTCTCAAGAGCAGTTATCCATTTGTGGATGTCATCCCCTTCCTTGTAGGGGGGCACAATCTTTGTCAGGTTTCTACTATCATAGGACCTGGTTTTCTCTTTAGGAATATTGCTGCCACCAGTGGAATCTAATCCACACATTTTTCTTTCTCTTGCTAAAGCAAGTTTAGCTTGAGCCAAGGCTATCTCTTCCCTCTCTATCTGGAGTTGGACAGCCCTCATCCTGGCCCTATGCTCTTTCCTCTGGGAGAAGTCATTCCCCTTTGAGATTCTCTTGAGACACTAGAAACATGAGAGTCCCCTGATGAAGATCTCCTCCTTCTATTGCCTGGGAGAATAGGTTATGGGATCTGGGGAGGTGCTGGCCCTCTCCACCCCCATGTAGGTCCAAGTTGGCCTGGTTAAGCCTACCAACCTGTGCCTGGGTTACCCTCTGATCCTGATCTTCAGGCTCCTCTACATCTGAGCCTTCTTCCTCCTCTTCTTCCTCCTCCACCTCTGGGGTGGTCTCATTCTCAGGGGGGTTCACTCCATCTTCTGACTCTAAGGGAGCCTGACTCACCTTATCTAAGTCATCCTTTTCCAGGATGGCTATCAGGGAAGGAATGGTAGGGCCTCTGCCCCTTTTTAGCCCTCTTGCTGTGCACAAGGCACTCAAGTCTTTGTGGCTAAGGTTGTCATATCTGGTAGTTGCCTTGGTGGGGTCAACTATCACAGGGGTAGAACCTGAGGCTCCTCCTGTGTCAGACATGGCTGCTAGTGAGGTGTAAGTGGTGCACTTACCTACACTAAGTGTTTTCCTACTGTACCTTGCTAGTGAGTTGTAGTCAGGGTGTGCTAATCCCTTTAATCTACAACTACTAAGTTCAGTAGAACTTAATATGCTAAGCTTTTGATTTTATATGTACCTAAGGTACTTGATGTGATCTTTCAATTTGATATAAAGATTGCAATGGTAAAACAAACAGCAAGCTCAAATCCGCACCGCTGCGCACCAATGTGAGAAGTTGGCCTGATATGTAGTGTTTCCAATTCTGGAACCACTTGGTATCAGTCCAAACAAACCCCAAAGGTGTCTGGTTGTAAGTCAACCTTGTTAGACAAGCTATCCTAGTGGTAGCATGGACTAAGCAGCCTTAAAGGCTTAACTTAAGAGGTTGTGTTAAGCGAGCTGTTTTACCACATACAAACCTGTAATCAAATGAAAGGACACCACACAAGTATATATTTATAAAAATATATGTGTTTCTTTCTAAATTAATCCCCAGTACTCCTTATGAGGAAAGGGGCACAAGCGTTAAATCAAAAGCACAGTATAACATACAAAGTTGCACAATTATGGATGAGGGCGGGTGGCCACTCAAACCATATACTACAAAAATGGTATAAGAGATACAAATCGAACAGTGGTTAGGCCTAGGGCCTAGAGAATCGCTGGGAGCAGTCAGGACTAGCAATGCTGAAGTCGGGAGTAGCCCACGGGATTCGGGTGCAGCACGGAAAGTGCGGCTTACACCAATGCAATGTCAATGGTGCGTAAAAGTTACACAAAGTGAGTTTAAAGATACTTCCGCTGAACCTAGAGGAACAAAACTTAAGACACAGACCCTAGAGGTGTGTACCAGCATGGGCACACCGGCGTTGCAATGTTACCTCACCCACAGGAAGTGGGTGCACAGGGTCGAAGTGGCGTCGGGTTTTGACACGCAGGTTCTTGGTGCTTGGAGCTGAAGAAGCTGCAGGCGATGGGAAGCAGAAGTGTCCGGTGTGATCCAAGGGTGGATCGAAGTCGAGATGTATCTGAAAGCAGAGGGGACAGAGTCTGGGTCACTCAGCAGTGACCAGGATGGAACCAGGACGGAACCAGGCAATGTCGGGCGCAATCAGATGGTTGTCGAGAGGCTTCTCTCCGCTGTCACGTGGGCTCTGGGGCATCAGCGACGTCCTGGAGCAGGTCACGATCTGTCCCACGCAGGCTCTCGCCGTCAGCACCGTCAGGTTCAAGATTGCAGCAAACAGCACTTGGCAAAAGCAATCCATGCGGAACCGGGAGATTGCTTCTCACTCAGACCAGGAGGGTCAGAGTGGGGGCTCCTTTTTACAGGAGCTGGTGCAGACCTGGAGCAACCAGGAAAGCAAGTCGTTTTCAAGTTTTCGTCGGCACAGGGGCCACAAGCCAGCTGGCAAGTGACCGGGCCAACGCGTCAAACCAACACAAGCAGAAGGGCCCCATGCAGCACTCGTCAAGTGTGGAGGGGGTAGCTTTGGTGCAATTGTAGCTCGGGGTGGGGGCTTCTCAAACCCCGGTGTACAGCTTCGAGGGTCACTCGTGGGCTGCACGGTCAGCATCTCGTGGCCTTTTCAAGATGGCGTGCCCCACGCTTCCGGTGCCTCCACTGGTCTCAGCTCTGCAGGGACTGTGGATCAGGCTGGGAGAAGGCAGGCAAGTTTGATCTCGTCGATCTCTGTCGCTCGAGTTCCGGCGGGAACTGCAACAAAGCAAGGGTCGAGGGCTGGATGGTGCCTGTATGCACAGGGTGGTCACTCCTTGACCACATGGGATTCTTCAGTCTTCTATGTTGAGTAGAATGTCGAAGGGTCCAGAATTCGTTTCTTATGTTTCTTCAGGATGATCTGAGTTGCATTGGCACTGCTCCCACTCTTATTCCAATCTGAGGGGTGGATATCCTGCTAGGTCCCTCCCTATGGGTGGGACCAGGAAGGGGGGTGGTCACACCCCCTTTCCTTTGTACAGGTCGCCCTGGAGCTGGGGCTGGGATGCCCCAGAACCGGTTTGACCGGATTATGCAAGGGGAAGCCTTCTGCTCCCCAGGCACTGTCTGGTTTCTTTCAAACCTCCCTGCTACAATCCACTATCTCCTGTCTGGGGTGGTGTGACACCTCCCTGTGACAGGAAATCCTTTGTCCAGGCCTCCTCTGCTGAGTTTCGGTCAGCAGCAGGAGGTCAGACATGTGTCTGTGGCAGAAGCATCCATTTTGTGGATCTGAGGCTCTTTTAAAAATCAACCGCGTTTTAGCAAAAGTAACATGTTGTCCCCTCTAGTGGGATGGAATGCTACCCCCGTCACCAGGACTGGTGAGGGGTAGTATTCCAATTCGTATGACACCTTACATGACATGTTTTGATAAAGCCAAACCAAAGTTGACATATAACCGCGAGGATTATAATGCACTTAATAGTATATGGTTTGGCATTATCCCGGAACAGCTAAGGGAATTAGTCCCGACATCTGCAGACAGGCTCAGCTTAGGCTAGAGCACCATCTCACATTAAACCACGCACTCTGCCTTCAGGATTGTTAAGGCCTGCCATAGGAGTGGCTCACAGGTTTATATGTGTCCAGATAGGTTTAGATATAGGCATACTATATCTAAGCAAGGGGTGATCACACCACCTTGTCCCAGCTGAGTGATCAGCCAGTTTTGTCAATTTTAGATAGCCAGCCAGGGGTGGCAAAAGATATGCTGCAGCCCCTGGTAGGCCTTGGATGCACCTATGCCCTGGGCACCTATAGTGCTCTGTACAGGGGCTGATAAGGTGACCCCAGCCAATCTAGTTATGCACCTAGGGTACATGGAATCCATTTTACAGAGAGAGCAGATAGCCTGGGGCCCTGATTAGCAGGGAACCAGGCCAACTAAGTCGAAAACCAGCTAAACACAAGGCAAAAAATCTGGGGTAACCATAGTCAGGTAGCCACCTTCCTACTCCAAGTTAATCCTTATTATGACTCATTTGTTTGGTATAGGTCGGTTCCAGTGGCACAATGTGACAGGATCCACGTCTGGGCATATTGGTCCCACTTAAGGCATTGCACTAAAATATACCAAAAAGTGATGGATGGAATGCTTGAATTAATTTTACCCCCTGGTATTTACTTGGGCCACATCCCAGTCCATTGTTATTGGTCACACCATGCCACCTCAGGTTGGACCCAGCCTTATTAAATTCAGTCTTGACACTACTCCAGTAGGAACAGTTCAGCCCTAAATGTCAGGTCAGGTCCTCCCAGAACCAGAACACAAGCAACCCAAGACTGGTTTGACCATTTTAGGATTAATCAGTCGAGTATAGCTTGGTTCTAGTGGCACAGTGTGCAAGGAAAGAAATGTGGTCAGGTACATACCAGTCACACTTCTCTGTATTCCTTAGCATCTATGATTTAAAAAATGTTTGGGGTAGTTCATTTTCATGGAAACTGGGTAGGGAGGGCAGTCATTTCCCAGTCATTCATAACTACACATCACATCAAATGTCTGTCAAAAAGGATATCAAAAGATTGATTTGACATTGCTGCTGTTTTGGCCCATTCCTTTCTGTTGTAAATTTGCTCTTCCTGCAGGGTCACCCAGGATTATTTTTGCCTTTTTATTGAACCCTATGTTAGTTGGCTGTAGAACTCTTTGCGATGTATCCCTGTTAACCAGTGGTAAAGTGCATGTGCTCTCTATGTTAAACATGGTAAAATTAGTATACACCAGATTGGTATTTTTAATTTAATTATAAGTCCCTAGTAAGTAGCCCTGCATGTAACTTGGGTCTGTGTATTAAATGCTACTAGATACCTGTAGCATTCATTGTACCAAACACTGAAATAACAATATAAAACATGTTTCAGGCTTGCCACTGCAGTCTGTAGTGCAGTTTTAAACTGCCATTTCTGCCTGGTAACATAAACCTTTTACTCAGCCTAAACCTTCCTTTTTAATCCTTATAAGTCACCACTAAAGTAGGCCCAATCTACTCCTAGGTCAAGGTTTATTATATTTAAAAAGTAAGACATGTGTATTTACGTTTTACATGTCCTTACGGTGAAAAATTCCTTAAGTCATTTTTCATTGTTGTAAGATTAACTCTCCCAGAGACTAATACTAGGTTACCTTATTAAATGTAATAAGTGATAACGTCTGTTCGGGAACAGATAGAAAAATGCTTCTTCCACTCAAACTAATTGTAATTTAAAATCCTCTTTAATGGTGAACGTGGATTTTAAGGTACTGTTCTGAAAATGGCACATTAGAAAGCACCCTGCTACTAACAACTGTAGCTTACACCCAGACCTGTCTGTCCTGTGCTACCTTGATCAGTTTGAAGCCAAACTTAGGAAAGGGGGACGGTTAGAGAAATGAATATCCCCCACCCACAGGCTGGAACTGGGGATAAACATAGCACCTTCAGAATCTCTCATCAGAACCAATACAGCCAACCCAAACGTCCAATTTCTGGGTGTAAATGACATGTGAAAATAATGTGGCACAGATTGGAGTGGGGCAGATGGTTTTGGATCGAGTGTGGCAGAATGTTTTGGATTGGAGTGAGGCAGTTTGGAGTGAAGCAGATTATTTTGGATTGGATAGGGGCAGATTGTTTTGAATTGAGTGGTGCAGATTGTTTTGGACTGGGACTGGAGTGGGGCAGATTGGAGTGGGGCAGATTGGTTTGGAGTGGGGCGGATTGTTTTGGATTGGAGTGGGGTAGAGTGTTTTGGATTGGAAAGGAGTTCAATTGGAGTTTGGCAGATTGGAGCGGGGAGGTTTGGGAGGATTGGAGTGGATTGGATTGGTGTGAGTGGTTTGGATTGGAGGGTTGTCTATTGGATTGGTCTGGAGTAGACTGGATTGAGTGGGGAGGATTGATGTGGGGTGATGTTGGGTGAATTGGAGGGGGGTGGATTGGATTGGGGCAGATTGAAGTGGGGCAGATTAGAGTGAGGTGGATTGTGGTGTACTGCACAATTCTGTGTGAAAGCATCCTTTCTAGAAATTACACATAAGAAAGATTGTCACTTTGCAATAACATAATCCTCATCTTTTGAGGACAACGCCCACAAGCAAATACAAAAGAAAACATGAGTGCAAAGTGAGAAAAGAAGACTTGGCAATATAAAAAAAGTTAACTGTACAAAATAAATCATCTTTATAACTTCAAGCCAAAACTTTGGGGCTAATTAGGATGTCAGTCGGAAAGCCTCTGACCACTGGTCTCCAGAAGCCAGTCGGCCAGTCTGAAGGGCAGCATAATCCTGTGAGGAAGGTGTTTCTGACTTTGGGGTTGTGACGACACTTTCTAAAAGAACAAATCCATGTCGGCCTTTTTTGACATGAATTTGCTCTTGGGAAGTACTTTTGGGGGCCCCTAGCAAGGTCTGCTTCCCCCCTTCCCACCCGGTTGGGGGCTTTGCCCCCATCGAATCCCTGCACCGTGCAGTAGGCACCACGAAGTGCCTGCCGCACTGTTCAGGTATTTACACAGGCTCACATTTCTCTTTGGGAGCTTGTGCTACACCCGGTTTATGGCCACAGTACTTGCTCCCATAGAGAAATGGCAGAATGCGACTCCACCATGTGCAGTCGCATTGTAATTGCGGTGTCGGGACCGCCAAACAGAGGCCTGTCAGTCACGAGATGCCAACGGACGTCTGCCGGACATCGAAATCACGTCCTTTAAATTTTTATATGTTCTCTTTACCCTTCTTCCATGTTTCCTTTAATTGTATTACTGCAACAAGAGCACCTAATTCCCATATTTCTTTTGTGGTTACTGTTTATGCAAATTAAATTACGTTTAATAGGTTTAAATATTTGGCGAGCATTCTCTACCTGTGCACAAATTCCTCTTTTCTCGTAACTTTAGGTAAAATTTGTATCCCTTTAGCTACTTTCCTAAATGTACAAATTTAGACAAGTTTTCCTTGTGCAAAGTTAGATTCACTTCCTGTCTCACTATAAACTCCAACTTCGTAATAGTCTCTACACATTTCTATTGCGATAGAAATCTTTCATAACTTGTCAGCAATAATAACATACATGTTCCCCCCAGGCGTCTGAGGAATCAGCCTTTTTCACTGTTAACTTCCCTATTTCTGCGAGGATATATCTCCCAAAAATGTTTTTGAAAAATGAAAGAAACAAGATGTACCAAGTAGGTTGTTCTAAAAGCATGTAGAACCTCATTTTTAACGGAATATCGCTCAAAAAGCATATTTGTAACAGTTGTGCCAAAGAGAAAAGTATCTCGATGGAAAAATGAAAAAGTACAATAAACTAAAAAATGATGTCACTCGCGTATTTACCGCATCTCTCTACTTTTTTACTTTATTTCATTAAACCGAATAAAATGTTACTTTAGCTGTGCAGCTAACACCACGCTATCCATGACTTCTAAAGACATAACATTGTAAAAAATCTACTCCCTAACTTCATATTTTTTACTTGGTAAAAACAGCTCGGCTTTCTAATGGAGCTTGTCCTCATTAGAGTTCAGGATCTGTCACATATGTAGGGCTTAGCACGTGCAAAATAAAAAAATACAAGAAAATAAATAAATTGATGCAAACCTAATTTCATAGTCAAAAGGCACTTTTAAATCCCACATGATATTAATATATAATGTATGTATAAGTCATTATTAGGCATATACCGGATACTTTGGAATTCGTTGTTGGAATGTTTTTTGGGGGAATTCAAATAACCCCAAAGGACAACATGAGCATTTGTATAAAAGTTAAACATTTGTCTATATGTGCGGCTCTTAGAACTTGTGAATACAGTTCAGTCAAGAAAACTCCCTATTAGGCAGGTGGTGAATGAGGCAGTGATCATACATTTGCAGGTCAAAGATCAGAAGACAGTTGAAAGGCCAAGTCCACACATTTAGATATTCACAATCTTTATAGACCTATTAAAATAGTGACCTAGGAGGACCACGGTGAAAGGATTTTCAGCCCTCCAATCAAAAAATGAATTCAACTGCTGGAGCGCACCCTATAGACTAATGTAAGGGTCATATTTGGCCGTTTTGCAGAAATGCTGTACCACCACGAGGTATTACCCTAAGACAGCATCTTCCGCTCACATTTATGAGGGTCCACCCTGGCCAAAGGAGCATACATCGACAGAGATGACTAGCACCTTCAAAGTTAGCTTTAGAAGACAAATCTACTCGTACTCAAAGGTCAGGATGGCTACAAATCCAGTGGCAGCAGAGCAAATGTGCAATTGGCAACTCCGCCGAGCCTGAGAATGGCCCCAGCTTCTATGGGAGAATCTACCAGGGAAGTCATCCCTGATCGTAAGCTATATCAAATGCAAATACTGGTAACACTTTTTAGAGTCACTAGCTGTCTCCTCACCGCAGAGACGCTCAAGGTGAACCAGAGCAACAAAGTGAGTTTTCCATACCTTTGTGGCATGCAGGGAGAGTTGAAAGGGCAACCGCAGGGACCTGGTTGAATGTCCAAGTGTATGTTAAACACTAAACAAGTCCTGTATCAGTGGATTCTTTGAGGGGAGACACTTCAATTGATTTAAGTCAAATAAAGTATAACTCCTGAAATATTAGGTCCTTCAACAGTTTCAACTAATAGAACACTGGATGGAGGAGCTCTTTACAAGGTTGAATTTGTTCCATATTGTCATGTGCTGAGTCATTGTGGTTTGTGATTCGAGGTTGAAGAATAGCAGGCATGCCCGTATTAAAAGTGGAAGTTCTACCCAATATATATTTTTGGGATTTGATTCTCTCCAATACAAAATCTCAGGATCATACAGCAATGGTATTTTTTCTGGGGCAACAGGTCAATGATAAGTTCAGAGTTTATTTAATACGTGGCTGCAGCTTCCTCACCCCAACAGACCCTGTGCCCTAGGAGCTCTGTTCCACCCGTAACCTTAATTCAATAGACCCTGCTTCCTGGTGGTACTACCCAACCCCCACTTTAACCCCAACAGACTCTGTGCGCTGAAATATCCGTCCTACCTCCAGTGTTGCTGAATCAACCCAATTCTGTCTTTCTACTCTCCTATCCACTTCCTAACCCAAACAGACCTCCTGGCGCACCTGCTACATCACGGTACCTTTCTAGTTTTTTGGTGGTTGGCTCTCCAAGTATGGGAAGGAGCTGGGGGAGAAAGGATGGGTCGCCCCTTCATCTGTAAGGAGAGATTTAGGAGAACTGAGGCAAGTGTAAGGAGAGGAGCACAGAATGCCGATGTTGCACCACTCTCCTAGAAAGTCTCATTTGTTTCATAACTTCCAACACTTCAAATACTACTTGCACATCACCCATACCGCTATGTCCAGTGCCTACTTGAAGCTCAACTCAACCAAGACACAATTCTTGTTATTTGTCTAGGACAATAAACAAAATACAGAAAAACCCTGGCTCAATAACGTGAAGATGGACGGCTTCGAGCTCCACTTTCCCTGAATGCCATGTCACTTGGATTCACCGTGGAGACCAACTATACCCTCAATGAACACATTGCCAAAAAACATTAAGACATCATGGTGCCAGCTGTCTCTCCTAAAAGAAGTCAAACAAGTTCTTCCAGAAAGCAAACTTAGAACTGCTGCTTATGAACTGGTACTCTCACACTGGCACCTCTTGGGGCAACATAAATGCTGCAGCACATCCCATCCAGTGCCTACAAAAATATGATCACATCACCCCGATTCTAATGAAAAATCCAATGCCTCCCGTTGCCATCCCACACCATCTTCAAAACCAGCTGCATCATTTACAAAGGTATCACAACCATCATACCCACTTATCTTGGAGAAAAGCTCACCATCTCTGGTGGGTTCCGCACACCCATAGCCAGGACACCATCAAATTGCAGATTAAGAAGTGTAATAAAGAAAAAGCTAAACAGCAGGCCTTTTCCATCTTTGCACCCAGGATCTGGGATAACATCTTCATATCATTCAGGACTGCCCCAATGCTACTCATATTTGTAAAAGTACTGAAAACTCACCTCTTTTTTCATAAATAAATGCTATTATTTGTATAAAACGTAATAAGTATAGTGCTATCACAGAATAGAATGTTTATCAAATGCCAGATCCAGTTCGTTAAATTAGTCTCTGCAGACCATAATAGTTGCACAATTCCCCCCCAAAATTGTGATATTTATGAGACAGCCTTTCACCACAGTGATGGGCTCTTCTTGCTTATTGCAACAGCCCATTGCGAATCGCCATTTGATGACTCACCTCTTAAAAGGACACAATGCATTAACCGTCTTCTACCCCGCTCCGACTCCATTTACTCGTTGAGTTTAGCTTGCCTTTGACCATGTACAGCGCTCCTCTGACTTTTAGCTAGGTTTGTCCTATAGAAATGCCATATTCATACATACATACAGAATTCAGCCATCTGCGATAATGTCATCTCCTGCCTATCCAGGAGAGTGGATATGGACTGGAACTCAAGATCAAAGAAATCATGTCCTTTTTTGACTGATTGATGGGGAGGTTTTATGTCATTAACCTATTTAAGGTGCAGCACATGCCTCATCCCTGTTCACCTCCCTTTCTAACTGAAGGATTTTCCTTCTTTCTGACGTTCCTGATGTCAGACTGTATTGTAGCTCAGGCATACAGGAGTTGACTCTGTCCCCAGAATTGGCCTTATCGCCGTCTTCCAGAGTGGTCATCCTTTTGTCTAGTTCCTCGAATGCATTAGTCTTTGTAGTCTACCGAGGCCTGTTCCCAGAAACAGCTTATGATGCTGTAGGTGCACAGTTTGCCTTGAACTTTCTGACTCTCCATCCCTTTCAAATGCAGGACTGTGTCTGCTGGCCGAAAACCCTGCATCATCCCCCGTGTTCTTGCCAGGGATCATTGGGATGGTATAAATTGACTGTAGATGGGCAATGAACTCCTCTATAATGTCAATGGCCTTTGCCACAAATGGTCTGTAGTATGTAGTGGCAGCAGCGGGTGGGGTTATGTCACTTGCTGACATAGTTGTGGGTGGCTGGGAAATGGATGGTCCCTCATTTGCATTTATCTCAAATGGCTCAGATGCCAAGGTGCCAATTACATATGATTTGTAGATTAGTGCATGGTGTATGCATGTACAATTTCTGGCACATGCATGATAACAAGCAAGTTTGTTGAATGGAAGTGCACCTCCACTGGAACAGTCTTTGCACCTCCTGATAACTCAACAAGCCCAAAGAGATGTTCATCAGCTGTCCCTTCCACTGTCACAGGGCGAGCTGTCGCCCACTTACTGTGCCCTTTAAGTTTTGCCTGTGTACCACCCCCACCTCACGTGTCTGGCTCGAATGAATAAATTAATAGTGCCTTCCTGAAACACAACTGCTGCTCAAAACGGGGCTTCTTGGCGCTGAAAATCAGTAATTAACTGCGTGGGAAGAGAGCAATAAGTGAAAGTGTCAAGTTTTGGCATGTTTACAAAATGTAGATTAAGAGGTCACCAAGAACATTCGCAAAGGTAATGACTTCCAGAATTTAGCTGCACCACTTACAAAGTATCGACCACTGATATGAGATCTGTGGAGTGATAAGCAGTTTAGGCCTCGATTATTGCAGGGTTCTGGTAGGAGCACACAGGAAAGTCTTTGCTGAAGGTAGACGGGACCTTTGTCCTGAACTGTTCTGCAAGCCAGGGAGAGAAACCAGTGACGTAGGAAGGGGGGGGGGGGGGGGGTGCGGGCCGCCCCAGGTGTCATCACTGAGGGGGTAACAAAATGGAAAAAATATGGGTTTTAAACACACATTTTTGCCATTTTGTCAAGCCCGGGGGTGACAAGAAATGTTCCACACCGGGTGCCACTTGCGTCATTTGCTTTTGCGTACTTATGCAAAATGTTGGAAAAATAAGTACCCTGAAATTTTATGCAATTAGTCAAAATGCAAAATTGTCATATAGCGCTTTATTTTAGCTTAAATGCCCCATCCTGTTCACTTTGGATGTGAGGATGCATTTCGCACTACAAACAGTGCTCAAAAGCACCATGAAGAGCAGCTCCTTGCACACTGCTGTTAGCATTGTTCCTGTGGGTTCATGGTCATTTTTTACAGCGACCAACGCATACACTGTATATTTTTATTGTGAACTGAGTGTAATTACACAATGTAGCATAATACAGTAAATTCTGGAATCTGGTGTAACAAGAGTAATGCGAAATTACTGAAACTGCGCTAAATAAACTGGTGTAACTCAAATTTTATCCGCGCCTAGTCTTGAAGTGTATAAGACATGAAGTTGAATATTCTCCTGTGTGATCTTAACAGCAACAAATAAGTGGCAGATAAACCCACAATCTGTGGGGTGAGAGAACGATTGGCGTCAATCTCCATCAGGGATTAAGGACGAGGACTTTAAACTGAATGTGGATGTGGATGAATCGGGTTGTTCAGTGTCTTTATAGATTGTAGAAATGTTATCTTGCAAAAATGCAGCCAGGTTATTGCAATACTCTTGGGTCGCTGGCATTTCTGACTGCAAGCAGCAAATTGAAGAAAATAATTTACAATGACAAATATTTTCCTGGGGACAAGTTGAGAAGGTCTAATGGATTTGATTAAAAAATCTGCACGGGTTTACAAACTAATTTGAGGTAAGATGTTATTGTCTTTTGTAAATGTATTTAGCATGTATTTAGCATCCGGGTCATAAAAGCAATTCCAAAGGTGTTTAAGTTGCTTACAATTATTTTTTGATTCTATAATAATTTCTTAAAAACTTTGGCGCTCTAGTGGAAGGTTATTTAGACTTACACACTTTAAGACAGGAAATGCAATCTAAGGTTTGATAAATCCAAGAGTTCACATTGCTGCCGTCAGCGGGTATACTCTGTGAGGGGGAGCATGAGTGATCGCTCAGAGCTCCATTAAAGTTAATATTGGTAGCTTTGCTCCAGACCCTCGAAGGTTTAGTAGGGGACAATGAAGGATATAGTGGCATTTAGGGTGAAAGAAAATGGAATCGCAGCATGGTCAGTATCGCAGCATAGCCATCATGTAAGCGGTGCATGGCTATAGATATCTGGTGATTTTGAGAAAATTAATATTTTTTTATGTCAACCAATTTTTATTGAGACAAAAAGATGAGTATAGGTTGAATATCAAGTATACACATTAGGACTGCTCTTGATGAGCTAACAATGACATGGTGTATGCAATCATGATATAGTACATTTTGGCATGTTCGGCTATGCTGGTAAATAAACATAGGATCATATCGAAGAGTACATGGGAAGCAGTGAAATGAGTGGTACTGAGTGTAACGCATTTGAACTAAATAAACAAGTGAAGAGTGTTGGGGTGGAAGCAAGGAGGAGAAGGAGAGCGCGAGGAAGGGAAGGAGGGAGGAGGGGGGAGATATTAGTTATGATTGCAAAGTTGGTCGATCTATTCAGCAGCTGTTGGTGGAGCGTAGGTCACTCTGAGTAAGAGGTGCCATGGGCATAGGCTGCTTATGGGGGATCCACCTTCTGGAGGTATTATCAAGAGCGTTCCATAGGCAGCCAGTATGGGGTGAGCTGTGTAATTTCTTAAATACTATGGGTCAGATTTACAAGAAATTGATGCATCTGTACAGATGCGTCAGTTTCCCTGCGCCTCCATACGAAACCCTTGCGTCACCATGGATGCTCTGTACTTAAATAAGGCGCACCATGGTGCAAGGATTGACAGATGTGTCAGAAAGGCTGACGTATCTGTTGAACCAAAAGTGACGCATTGCTGGAGTTGGTCATGAAAGTGACGAAGCTCCAGCACTGCACGACAACAGATAGGTGAGTCCCATTTAAAAAGCTTTGCATCATTCCTTAAGCCTGGTCTGAGCAGGCGTAGGGATTTTGATGCAGTGAAAGGCGTAGAGTGACGCGGTGAAATGTTGTAAATTTCAGTGCATCAGTTCTACATGACTTTTTGCATGAGAACGCCCACCCTGTATACAGTATACATGACACAGGTATAATGTAGCGCAGGGCTTTACAACAGGACGCATCTCCCTAGATGCACCACGTTGTAAATGGACCACAATGTGACGCATTGTTTATGCCACCTCTGCGCCACAAAAAGCAACACAACGACGGTGAAAAAGTTTCGCAAGGGTCCTGTAAATCTGCCATTATGTTGTCTATGCTTCTGGTAAGCAGAATATATTCCACTATTGGTTAAACGGTATCTCTATGGAGGATTTTCAATCAAAATGGATTACCTTTTGTGCCCAGGGCTAGCATCAAGTCCAACAACAGGAGGTCCTGAGGAGGAAGGGCAATATTGTGAGGGCGTGCGATCACACCTAGCGTTAAGTGAGGAGCAAGCTTTTCTAGGATATATGGGGATCATTTCTGTGGAGATGTAGTCTAGGTGGTTCAAGAAAAGTAAATTTAAGGTGTGTCCAGCAGAGTGAATATGGTCCTTAATGAGTTGAACAAGATGTGCGGCTGAACTGGCATCCGTAAGAGTGGTAATATATCCATGTGCGTGTTAAAATCAACTGAATTACAAAATTTGGTATTGAGGTGCTAGAATGTTGGCAATATTTTCTTTTAAAAAAAAATATCTTTATTGGATTTTATATTTACAGAGCAACCCCTCCCTCCTGGAGAACCTGACCTTACGGGCCAGGCGGCGCAGGGCACGCCTAAGATCTCCGGGTTCACCTGCTTTGGCAGACAGAGACACGTGACACTCTGTTAGGGTCATGAAAAGCAGATTTATTAGCTGCAGCTAAGCACAGTGGTCCTGTAAGTACACCAACTGGTAGGTTATCAGGGGACTGCCACTTCATTCCGTGGCGCACAGACTATTATAGTACACAAGTTTACAATGCCAACTCCCAAAACATACAAAACTGATGAATAGGAATAGTTCGAAAACAAGTTATCGAATGTCTAAAACACACCCTCCTTTCAGACCCTGTGTGCTCTCCTCCCTTCAGGTTAATCAACACTAGTGCCGGTAATTCAATTTTGCAGGTGGTAGAACATGTTGAATGCCACAAAGGACAGTCTATGTAACAAGAGGACAAACGAAGAGAATAGCGAAGGCCAGTTAAACAAGATAAAGTCAAGAAAAATGGTGGGACCCAAACAGTGGAGTAAGACATGGATTAATCAGTCTAGACATGGATTTACGAAACTCGGGAGACCCTGACATCGGTTTCATAAACATAGGCAGAAGTTATTCTTTAACGGGAAGGACACGTAGCAGCTGCAAAAGCAAAAACATCGTGTTTACCACGTCCGCCGTGCCGCCTGAGTGAGGCAACACAAAATGGCGGTTAAATACAAAATGGCGGCTGGATACGAAGCGAAGTCGAAAACCACATAACCTCAGACCCTCCTTTTGCCATACTCAGGCAAAGCACAAAAGACTTATGTTAGTCTGAATCGATATCGATGGTCATGAGGTCATTTAGGTGTTGCTGCAACATCATTCTGATGTTCTTCGTTTCCTGTGTTACCGGCTTAGAAACACACACAGTGGCACAAAGTCCGCAAATAGCTGGACCGCACTGTAAACAGAGACAACAGGAAAAGATGATTGCCAGAAACGCTCCAAGGAAAGTTAACACCTTCCATCCCATGTGGACAATAGTCCCCAAAACCATCCCATCACAGACCAATCTCCAGTGTCCTGATGAATGGACTCGGAGATGACATGTAGCTTAGAGATGGCTTGGTATATTGTAGGGGCATTATCTGGAACATAAACGCAGCAAGTGGGCCCAATCAATTTACAGACTCCGCCTCTATCAGCCAAGACAATGTCTAGAAACATTCGATTCTGCGAGGTCATAAGGCGATCTGCCTGCAGTTCAGCTGTCAAATTATTCAATGCTCCAGAAGTTATATTTATGGTAGCATCGACCACACAAACCAGGCGTCTGATGTTTCTACTATTTGCCATTGGACCTCAAAAAGGAAGAATTCCTTTCAGGAAATCTCCTCCTTCTTGTCCGGCCGTGTCTTCCGCATCAATAACCCCTCTACCCAATCTCTTTCTATGGTGATCTGTAGGAGCAGTATATGTCGGAGGAAGAAGGAAAGCTATAGAACATGTCCCCGAGAAATGTGTGGGAAGCCATGTATAAGCTTTATCATGACAGATAACGTATGTGCCTTGTGATGGAACTAACGGTGAAAGAGTCAAAGGAGTATAGACATATATGTGAGAACAATTACTCCTTTCTTGCTTAACTTTGGTATTCTGGTCATTTATTTGTAAACACAGATTACCTCTCTGGGGTAAAACCCAAATTGGTGCAAATTTCTTCTGTTTAATCTTATCAGTGAGACTAGTGACATACCGGGTCACATTCCATCCATCATATGTTCTCTTTTCGTCTTTGGGAATCTTGATAGTATCAGCTATTTTTGCCATGGTCACTATTCCCTTGATCAAAGAGCTATGACTGAAATCCACTCCACCATTATAGGACCCACCAGGAGGATATCGGAGTAGGTTCTGGTATGCATTAGAAAACATATAAGCCCAGGCAAAACCTTCGTACGTAAATGGAAGACCGAAATACGGCATCCCTCTCTCTGTATTACGTGGTATGAGCCCACAAACCCAACAATCAGTAGTATTCACTACCAATTGATGTTGATGAAAGAGTTGGATAAATGAATTGTTAAAATACTCCATTCTTCTTATCTGCTCATGGTCTGGGAGTGCATAAAATTTATGTGGAGAAATAGTAGTAGAGGGAATCAAAGAAGTAGAAGTAGGGACAGGTGTTGGCTGCATACTGTGTACAATCCATCCTACACATGCTAATAAACTGCATAAACATACTGAAATACATAATGCTACGCCGCAATGACTGGATAATAATTTCTTATAATGATTTCTTTTCATAATTTTAACATCATTCTCTTTTCCTGCGTTATCCATTACTCTAAAGTCGTTGCTCACGATAATCTTCCTTAATCACTTAGCTGTGGTTGTTAGCCGTCCTATGCACTGCAAGTCCTGTTGACCTAGTCACTATTCAGGTCACAGCCTAAGACTCCTACCGTGACCCTGCAACTTGATGGATAGTGGAAAGATAATCTTTTTCTTTTTAACACAACACAAGACAAGAATTATAAAGCACAACTTTAATTGTTCTTAGGCAACCTCTCTCTCAGGTTGTATCGTGTCTTGCCAGGTATCCTCTCGTCTTTAAATAAAGTCTCTGGATCCGATGTGTTTAATCGTAGGTGTGGAGGTACAGTTTCCTGCAAAACGTTGTCGTCCTCTCTCTCGGAACTAGTCCAATCCAGGCGTGCACTGCTGAAAGGTACGAATCTAGGTACCTTTTCACACTCACTGTCACCAACGCCTTCTCGGACCCACTGGTCGTAAGGTAAAGGCAATGGTACCCGCTTACAGTGCACGCCGTGGATCCAATTTTGTTTTCCGACGACCTTCAATGCTGTACGGGTGGTGAGTAGGACTTGTCTTGGCGGCCTCCAACGAGGTTCCAAATTTTTCTTCCTCTGGAAGTTTTTCAGACACACCCAGTCACCGGGTTGGATGGAGTGTCCTGGATCTGAGGAGGCCTCTGGCAAAGTGTTTTGGACCTGTTGACAAATAACACGCAATTTAGTGGTGAGGTCGTGCAAATAGTCAACCAACAATGGATACGGAATGTCTGAGTACTTTTTGGGGCGAGGGACTCCCCAAACATTAGCAGGGCGCCCGAAAACTATCTTGTATGGGCTAAGCCCCAAACGAGAATGGACAGTCGTTCTTGTTGAGAGAAGTGCCAAGGGCAAGGCGTCAGGCCAGGAAAGGCCTGTACTAGTCTGAATCTTTGCTAACTTAAGTTTGAGAGTGCCATTATAACACTCTACCAAACCTGCTGACCGAGGATGGTTTGCCGCATACATACTTTCTGCATGATCTGACCTACAAATTCACTCCCATTGTCACTCCAGACAATGCGCGGCAAACCAAACCTCGGGAAAAACTCTTTTAGAAGGACTTTGGCAGTAGACAAAGCAGTATTGTCCTTTAGGGGGTAGGCCTCTATCCATCTAGAAAAGGCACAAACCGCCACCAGGACATACTTAAGACTATTGAAACGCTCCATATGGATGTAGTCTATTTGTAGTACCTCAAAAGGATACGTAGGGGGAGCACAGTGACCTGCTGGAGTTGGAGTTCCCTTTCCTGGATTATGCATCAAGCAAACACTACAATTCTTTACTACATTTTCTGCACATTTAGGAATATTTTCATTTTGCCATACTGGAACTAGGAGTTTACTTGTACCCCTTGCATTATTATGGGCTGGTCCATGAGCCATAGTAACCACAGGTAACACATACGCATCAGGTAACAACCATCGCTGATGCTCTGACAATTCCGTCCAACACCCCATCGTATACAACATCCCTGTACTTTCTTTCCACTTACTCAATTCTTTCTCAGTTGCTTCTTTCTGAATCATTTTCACGCTTTCTACTGTATCCTCACACATACCAGCCTCTGGCACCCAATTTGCCAGTCCTGCAACTTAATTCGACCCTCAACATTCCGTGCCGTTTCTTTCGCTATTTCATCCGCAAATGCATTTCCCCGACCCACGTCATCAGTAATTTTTTGATGCGCACTACACTTCACAATCGCTATTTGAGTGGGCAAGGTAAGTGATTCAAGAAGGTCACTCACCAACTGACCATGCTGTATTTTAGTGCCGTGGGAGGTAAAGAATCCTCTCTCTCTCCACAAACGGCCGAAACTGTGGGCAACGCCAAACGCGTATTGACTATCTATGTAAACAGTCACTCTTTTTCCTTTCGCCAACACACATGCTCTTGTCAATGCAATCAACTCTGCGGCTTGCGCTGAATTCTGTGAAATGCGTGCAGTTTCCACTATGGTATGTAAAGTCATAACAGCGTAAGCTGCTGTCGTCTCGCCATTAGGAAGCTTAAAGCAAGACCCATCTACCCACAAGATCCCATCCGGATCCGTAAGTGGTGTATCTTTCAAATCGACTTGACCTTTAGTTTCTTTTTCCGTACGAAGACAACAATCATGCTGATCTTGTACATTTTTCTCATCCAAAATAGGCAACAATGTTGCTGGATTCAGAACATTACATCTCCTGATATGTATATGACTTGCCAATAACATCAACTCATATCCTGACAAACGAGCACTCGTTAAGTGCTGGGTTTTTGTCCTATTCAAAAGAGTATCTACTGCGTGTGGCACCATAACATTAAGAGTATGATCCAACACCAATCCAGCAGATTGACGAATAGAAATCGCTGCAGCGGCTGTTTCTCTAAGACAGCTAGGTAACGCTTTAGCAACTGGATCTAACGTTGCTGAAAAATAGGCACATGGCCTTTGTTTCCCTCCAAATTGCTGTGTCAGAACTGATAATGCACAACCTTTCTTCTCATGAACATAAAGTGTAAAGGGTTTACTGTAATCTGGAGTACCGAACACAAAGCAATACGTAAATCAGAAAAACTCTTTTGACATTCATCAGTCCAAAGAAACGGTTGGGGCGTATCTTTCAGAGTGAGTGCCAACAAAGGTTTCGCTAGTAGGGAGAAGTTTGGAATCCATTGTCTACAATAAGAAGTAATGCCTAAGAAAGCACGCACCTCTCTTTGTGTGGATGGTACAGACATTTGCGCAATTGCTTGAATACATTCTGGGGTCAATCGCCTTCCCTCCTTCGACAAGAGATGACCTAAGTAGGTAACCTCTTGTCAGCAATATTGTAACTTAGAAAGCAACACTTTGTGATGTAGATCAGACAAATGTCGCAGAAGTGACACAGTCGCATTTTTACAGACATCTTCCGAATCAGCAGCCACTAATAAATCATCCACATATTGGATAAGAGTAGCACCAGACGGCAAAGAAAAGGTGTCAAGCTGAGACTTCAAGGCTTGACTATAGATGGAGGGAGTCTCACAATAGCCCTGAGGTGCACGCTTAAATCGAAAATTTCGGCCTCCTAGAGAGTAACCAAAGAGATCCCTACTTTCCTCAGCAATGGGAATGCTAAAGAAAGCATTTTTGAGATCAATGACCGAAAACCAAGCTGCCGATGCAGGAATCATAGTAAGCAGGGCAGTGATATCTGGGAAACAGGAAACTGCAGAACAACAATTTTGTTGACCTCCCGGAGGTCTATCACAAAACGGTACACAGGTGGCTGAGAAGGATCAGTACGCTTTAAAACAGGCAGAACAGGACTGTTACAAACATTTCCTCTGGTCTCCTCGACCACACCCTTCTCAACCAGGTCATGAACAATAGCCAACAGCGCTCTCTCACCATCGTTAGATATTTTATATTGTGAAATGCGTGGTAACATCAGGCTTCACAGTAATCACATAAGGTGGTATTTGAAGCAAACCAACATAATTCGAGCCCATAGCCCAAAGCGTAGCAGGGAGCGAACGTAGTTCGAGCGGCAGTTGGTCTTTAGATACGTACATCGGAGAAGTCAATTTAGCACCTAAAGTAAGATGTACACCAGTTGGTGAGCAATACAATGTGGCATGCAGACGTTTCAATAAATCCAAACCCAATAAATTCTCTCCGTAACCCGTCGTCAAAAGAAGTGGAGATTCTAAATCGTACGGACCAATGGAAATAGGCAAAGGACAAGAAACAGGGTTGCTAACTGGGGTGCCAGAGAATCCTACCGAAACATTTGTTAAGGCAGACAAAGGTGCCCCAGGGAGTTTAGAGTGCATAATAGAACTTCTCATTGCACCAGTATCCAAAAGAAATGGTTCTGTAACACCCAATGTTACAACATTAACATAAGGTCCCTCCTGATCCACTGGAACAGATACGACTCCCTGTCTATGGCTGTCCTAGCAAGTGAGGAAATCAGCATTCTCACCATCTGCGCAATAATAATCATTGTAATACTGTGCAGACTGAGAATTCCGCTGGCCAAAATAATTCGTAGAGTCCTGAGGGGGAGAGGGACGTCGTTCCTGAGACGACGCACCATGCCCTCTACCTCTGGACACTGACCGAGAATCTCCACGACCCCATGGCTGTGATCCGCCATAACATTGTAACAGAATCGGGCAACTGATCTTAAAATGACCTTCCTCTTTACAGTAAGCACATTGATTAGGACCCAATGGAAATCGCGGAGCTGGAGACTCAGGTTTTTACAACAGCTTCTGAAACTGTGGGAGCTGTTGAAATTGGGGCTGCGCAGAACGAGGAGGATAAGCCTGTTGCAGAAGAACCTTCGTTTTTAATTCTTTCATTTTCTTCTCCGCTTTCTCCTTGTCTTCCTTATCCCTATTCTCATAATATTGAGCAGTAGCCAATATCTGGGCAGTTGAGGAAACAGCCCATGCACTCTCAGATTGTTTCAATTTATGCGATAGTTCTGGAAGCAAATTAAAAACGAATTTATCTACAAATATTTGCTGTCCACCTTCAGTACTCATATCTTGACCACTATGGTCGATGAAAGTCTCTTCAAAACGAGTAAAGAAATCAGAGACACTTTCATCGACTTTTTGTTTGCACGCTGCTAACTTATCCCAGTTAACGCGTACAGCAGGCATCATGGTTTTCATGAGATCTATTATTCTACCAGGCAACTTCGTGATCAAATCGTCAGGTTTGGCACCACCTACTTGTGCTGTATCTGCGGCCGCAATAGCAGCCCAATTACCACCTAAAGCTTGATCATGGTCTTGTCTACGAATTTTAGCCCATAGAGCTTGTGGGATTACATTTCCCATAAGAAAATCAATATCTGCCAAATTCATAATACACGTGTTAACAGTCTGAGACAATTCTTTATAATACCCAGCAGGATTCTTACGAGGGTCCGGTAAGGACTGCTTAAGTGCCAACACGTCAGATCTTTTCCAAGGATCATGTACCCATATGCCCTGAAAATGAGCGGGGACAGCTGGATTAGCGTTCGGGTCTGCCTCTCTCCATATTGGAGGAACTTCTCGCATAGGATACTGTGCCATTTTACGACGAACCGCAGGATCAGGCTCAAGAGAACTTTGAGAAAAGAAGGAAGATCGGAAAGTAACAAGCTTCTGAACAGCAGATTCTACATCAGGACCTACAATAAGTCCCTTAACAAATTGATCTCATATCTCGGATAAACCTTGAGGAGGTGAATCCAAATCCATATCTTCCCACCCTTTGATAAGAGTGTTGCACATAATATTAAAGACATACCTCTGCGTAGGCGCATTCCATTGCAGAAATGTGTTTAAAACATCACGCACACTATACTGTGTCCGTTCTTCCAAATCTGGGATCTGACTACAAGATTGTCTTCGAGATGAAGCAGGAGAAAAGAAAAGAGGTCCAAGAAAAGGTGACAAAAGACCAGAAACAGTTTCAACTAAACGATGTCGAGCTGTAGGGGAATCTGACAATAAAACAGGAGATAAAGTATTCTGTACAACGGGAGAAGAACCAGTAGCAACAGAGGGTAAAGGAAACTGAGGCACAGGAGTTTGGGGCACAGAAGTCGGTGGCAAACGGGGTGGAAGTAGAATCACAGGAAGAAGCAACTGTGCAGGAACCAGAAAAGCTGGATTAACAACAGGTTGTAATTGAGGTGCATTAGCGCCTAACACATGAGGTGGAGGTAACGTCAAGAGGTGGGACAGGAAAGATTCTTTGTCCCTTACTCTTTAAAGCAGTAGGTAGTACGGGATAGCATCTGTCTATTGCCATACAATGCTGTCTCTCCGAAACCTCAATCATCTGATTAGCCTTGTCATCTTTAAACTGTTGGGCAGCCTGTAAAATCGTCATATCCTGCTCTTTCTTGTCTTTCTTCATTTGCTTAATTTCTTTCTGTTTAGATTCTTTACGCCAGAGGCGGAAGGAATCAAACATTGCCGGCCGGGCTTTTCTTTTAAATAGAATTGTTTCCAAATTGTCTAATATAGCAGGCTCAAAGGTACCATTTTGTGGCCACCGTAAAACACCATCCTTTTCAGTATACAGAATCCATGTTTCATTAAAAATAATAGGACCCAAACCATGTTTTGAATAGAGCTCATAAGTAGGAGTTCCAACCGGAAGAATCGGACAAGAATCCTCTAGCCGGTAATCGCTAATACAACCAAAACAACAACATTTCCTAAACTTACTAAATCCAGGCATTTCTTAACGAACTGGACTACTTACAAACGTCAAGGGATTTTAGACAATATAGTCACAGCACAAACGTACTTACCCCTTGGCTTCGGTTAGTGCACTAATCGAATAACAAAAAAACAAAAACAAAAGGGTGGGCGCTACCCACGAATACTTAACTAAATGTTTTCTCACGCCAACAGATGTCCGTCAAAACGTCTCGCGATACTAATCATCACCAGGGGGCCAAAGCAGGGCGACAGTCAGGGCAGCAGTCATCAGCAGCCGTCGGGAAGGAGTACCCGCGCCTCAAAAGACCTTCGGTCCACTTCGACATACAGGGGTCGCTCACGTGGTTCTCAAAATCCTCCAGAATTTTCTTGCGAAGCTCCTCACGACCTTCGGGCAAAACTACTACCGCTGAAGTCGCCCACATGTTGGGCCGCCAATTGGAGAACCTGACCTTACGGGCCAGGCGGCGCAGGGCACGCCTAAGATCTCCGGGTTCAACTGCTTTGGCAGACAGAGACACGTGACACTCTGTTAGGCGTAGAAAAGCAGATTTATTAGCTGCAGCTAAGCACAGTGGTCCTGTAAGTACACCAACTGGTAGGTTATCAGGTGACTGCCACTTCATTCCGTGGCGCACAAACTATTATAGTACACAAGTTTACAATGCCAACTCCCAAAACATACAAAACTGATGAATAGGAATAGTTCGAAAACAAGTTATCGAATGTCTAAAACACACCCTCCTTTCAGACCCTGTGTGCTCTCCTCCCTTCAGGTTAATCAACACTAGTGCCCGTAATTCAATTTTGCAGGTGGTAGAACATGTTGAATGCTACAAAGGACAGTCTATGTAACAAGAGGACACACAAAGAGAATAGCGAAGGCCAGTTAAACAAGATAAAGTCAAGAAGAATGGTGGGACCCAAACAGTGGAGTAAGACATGGATTAATCAGTCTAGATATGGATTTACGAAGCTCGGGGGACCCTGACATCGGTTTCATAAACATAGGCAGAAGTTATTCTTTAACGGGAAGGACACGTAGCAGCTCCAAAAGCTGCAAAAGCAAAAACATCGCGTTCAAGACAAGACAAAAGAAAAAGGAAAATAAACAGAGAATAATTCGGATACAAACATATAGGGAGGATATTGGATTAATAGTTCATACAATAATAGCTTGATGCATTAATCAATCAAAACATTTCCCTTCTATTTAGGGTAATACAAACATAATCTGATGAGTTATAAACTCCAAATAATTTACAAACGTTACAAATTGATATTTACAGTTTTTAAATCAAGCTGATTGATACATCATTTTACAAGGAGTTACCTTGGGATTGGGACCATTCGATTAAAGATTTCCAGATTTTGAGCCCCCTGGCTCTCCGCCTCCTACCTTTTCTTTTGTATATAGCCATTTCTAGGTTGAATATGGCTAGCAGTCTAGAAAACCATTGTTGAAAAGATGGGGGATTAGGATCCAGCCAGGCAGATGCAATACCGTTTCTTAAGATTGCCATAGCAATAAATACTAGTTCATGTCCTGGGCGGGGTCCGTTCAATAAGACTTGTTGCCCCAAGCATAATCACTTCATTAGAGAGAGCTAATTCAGTTTTTAAGACGCTCGTTAAAAACCTTTCAATGCTAAGTTTCAGGGAGGATAGGTTTGTACGGGAAGAAAATATGTGTATGCAATCAGCATTAGGGGTCATACATCTAAAACAGCAAGTCCCCCTCCCACTCCCCCATTTAGCGATTCTGTCTGGAGTATAATACATAAAAAAGCAGGTTTTATAGAACTGAGTTTGCAGTTTTGTTGACATGAGGATAGTTCGGGACAAACCATACGCATAATTAAACTCTTCCGTAGTGATAGCTATTTTTCCCTGCCACTTCTGCGCCGTTTTCTCAAGGTTATGCGGAAAAAGAGATAGTAAGAGAGAATACATTCCCCCAATGGTGAATTTCTTGTTTTTTTTATGCTACAGCTGCAAATATTTTATCAAATGCGGTATTTCCCCTGATCCGTTGTAATAAAAAATCTCTAATTTGAAGATATTTAAAAAAAATCTCTCCACTCCAAAAGATATATCTCTCTTAAGGTTTCAAAAGAATGTAGCCCTTCATTAGAAAAAAGGCATCCAATATGCGTGATTCCAGCTGTGATCCATTTATCAATACAGGCACCTCTAAAGATTTCAGGAAGGGCCGGGTTGTTGCCTAAAGGAGAATAAAATGAAAGTTGTCCTATACCCAACAGTTTCCTCACTTCTTTCCACGCTTTAAACCCCCCCCAGCAAGGTTTTTAGGCGGACCTTTTTATGGTAGCTATCATAGAGAAATCACCATAAATAACCCTTACTCTTATTACCCAATACTAGCTGATGAATTAAGGGTTGGTCTTCCCCTGAGGTTGTCTCAGTGCCATCTAATAAAAAAAGTTTGTGATTGTATAATAACATAGATGCCCAATAGTATACCTTAAGGTTAGGGAGGGCTAAACCTCCTTTTTCTTTGGGAAGGGTCAAGAACTTGTAGGCTCTTTGGGGTTGTGAATACGCCCAAATGAAACTAGTAAAGGTGCGTTCCATCAATTTAAACCAATGTTCCGAAATTTCCAGATTAATTGCCCTGAACATATAGAGTAATTTAGAGAAATAAACCATTTTTAATGCGTTTGCCCGACCAATCAAGGATAGTTGTAGGTTATCCATGCGGCGAAGATCTTTCTGCATTTTATCTAACAATGGGCTCATATTTAAATCAACAACTTTATCGTGCTTGGATGTGATACATGCCCCCAGGTAGGTCGCTTTTGCTGTTACACGAGGATCTATCATAGTGCATTTATCATTTAGGACCACTTCGGTTTTACTCTGGTTGAGAGCGTAGCCGGCCATATTGCCAAAGTTTTTTGCCTCAGTTTCAATAATGGGTAAGGCTGATGCCGGATCAGGTGTGACTATGGCAATGTCGTCGGCGTAAGCGAGACTCTTGGTCATGTATCCTTGGGTCAAGATGGGAATAATGCCAGCATTGGTTTCCAGGCTGCAAATAAGAGGAACGATATAAATTGCAAACAGCAATGGGGAGTATGGGCATCCCTGTCGAGTTCTCCTCGATATTATTAGTTCTTTGGAAAGATTGCCATTAACCATCACCACAGCTTTAGGATCGATGTATAATTTTTGTACCGCCTGGATAAATCCCTGTTTGAATCCCAATCGACCCATTGCCAGCCACAGAAAAGACCAGGAGACCCTGTCAAAGGCCTTTTCGGCATCTGGAAGAATTAGCGCCATTGTGTCTCCTGTCACCTCTGTACTGTCAAATAGGCTGATCACTCTATGAATGTGATCTGTGGTTCCGCTTCCGGGCACGAACCAGTGCTGGCATTTTGAAACAAGTTTGTGGATAAATGGTGCAATACGGTTCGCTATTAATTTGGAATACATTTTAGAGTCTACGTTTATTAAGGTGATGGGGCGGTAGGAGCCCATCTGATCTGGAGGTTTATTTTTTTTGAGGAAGACGACTATTTTGGCCTTTGACCATGATCTTGGTGGTTGTACCCCACGAAATATGTAAACACATAGATCTAGCAGAATCTCTTTTATTTGGTCTAGAAATGTTATATAGAATTCTAAAGGGATAGAGTCCAGGTCTGTTGCCTTTCCTCGAGGTAGATCTTTAACTGTTTCTAGAATTTCTTCGAGGTCTGGAATCTCCTCTAGAGCATCTCGATCTTCTTTAATAAGTCTACTTGGTGTATCTTGATCCAAGTATTCGCTCATGCTTTCTATATCAGCCCCTCCTTCCTCCGAGTATAAGGTGCTATAGAAGCGCCAAAATGCTTCTCTAATCTTATTGCTCTCTGAGACCAAACCTTCCACTGGGTCCACTATTTCTCGTATGAGGTTCTGAGATGTTTGTTGCCTTATACGTATAGCCAATTGATGGCCAACCAATTTGCTTACTTCATAGACCTTCTCACTGTGAGTGGTAGTTTTTTTAACAGCTTTCGTGGTAAATGAGTTCATGATAGCTGCTTTATTAATTGCCACCTGATATTGAATTTTGGTCAGTTCTTCTATCGGTAAAGAGTCACGAGTTGCCCTAATGAGTTCTTCTTCAGACCCCTTTAATTTCGCCAATACCAGTCTATGAGAGTTTCTAGCCAGTTTATTAACCCTCATTGAATATTGCATGGTTTCCCCGCGGATCCCTGCTTTTAGAGCATCCCACACCATTTCTATCGTGGTGCTCCCTACATTATCTTCTAAGAAGTTGGGAATCCATGCTCGCATATGAATACAATAGTCATCTTCAAGGAGCAGGGATTTCTCAAAGGTCCAATTTCTTGGTTCCTGTTTGTGTTAGCCCTAGAGTGCATACAAGGGGGTTGTGATCAGAGAGTACGCGGGGTAGTTTTTCTATCTGTGTAATAGATCTTAATGTCTGTGACAAAAGTAAGTAATCGAGCCTTGCATGAACACGATGTGGGTTTGAAAAGAAAGTGTAGCCAGGATCCTCAGAGTTAGAGATTTGCCACCCATCCAGGAGTCCTTGCATATGACATAGATGTTTTAAGGCTTTGAAGACTTTAGGTTTCCGCCCATGGTACACCAAATTCTCACTTATTGACCAATCAGAGGGTATGTTGATATTAAAATCCCCACAGATGAGTAATGGTAGCGGCCAATGTGCGAGTTCACTAGAGACCTCATTGATCATGGTGGAATCATCACAATTGCTCCCATAGATAGAGCAAATGGTAACTAGTTGTGAGTGTTCAACCTGAGATTCTGCGTTTGCCCATCTGCCGAATTTATCTGTTTTGCATCGGTTGAAGCTGAATCCTCCGCCTCTAGCTAATATTGCCATACCCCTAACCCGTGCTCCCTGAGAGGTGGCACAGACTAATTTGTACCCCAGTGATTTTAAAAGATGTGCCTGTGAGCCCTCGATATGCGTTTCCTGCATACACACTATGTTGGCGCCTGCAGTTTGTATGCCTACCGCGACAGCTTGTGTCTTCTTAATATCGTTTAGGCCGCAAAAATTAAATGACATAATCTTCAGTGCCAGCAGCGTTTATGATGGGACCCCCTCAGAAAGATAAATTGTGGCCAAGGAACAGAGGGGAACGAAAAAACATCACTGTAAAGGGATTGTTCCTTCAATGGCCATACATTTCAAATATTGGTATACATCCTACTTTTTCAAGCTTGGCGACAAAATTATTCTAAACAGTCTTTATTCAACAATTACTTTATTTTCATTTTATATAGTTTCTTATTTGTAAAAATTATTTCATCAAAAGTACATTTTTTTGGAGAAAATATTTTTTTCTTAATACATATATAAGCAATTATAACAAGATAGGCTATAAATATATACAAAATCAATAAACACAAATTATTTTAGAAAACACCACCTGATATCATACACACCAATTCAAAATACTAGCATTCTCACACCCATACCACAATCAAACCACAACAACAGGGAAAAAGGAAAAACTGAGTTATAATTGGCAAGGTCTCAGTGCCAATTCTAGGGCCTCAAGATGCAATTCTAGGCCCCTGCACCAGGTCGACGCGCGTTTCGGCGGCTCTAGGCCACCTTCCTCAGGACCTTTTTCATCACACTTTATTTGTCAGATATCAGGGGATCTACAAGATATATATAAAAAAAGAGGGATTCAAAATCAAATATAATGCCCAAGACATCAAACAATTTACATCTAAATACGAAAAATGGACAAAAGAACAGCGCACAATAGTGTAGCATATTTACAAGAATTAGTGATATAGGTGAAGGTACAGGTACTGACTAGAGTGAATGGGAATATCTTTACTTGGTAACATACCAGGATATTTCCTCATTCAGTCCTCATTTAACACTATCCAGATAATATATCCAGAAGGTTTCACGTTTCTTCCGGGTGATTTCGTTCAGTTGGCCCATTCTGGGTACTACCTTTTCCAGGATAGACCACTTGATTTCATGTTCCGTGTGGGACTTATCTAGACAATGTTGGACTGGATAGTGTTAAACGAGGACTGAATGAGGAAATATCCTGGTATGTTACCATTTAGATGTAAATTGTTTGATGTCTTGGGCATTATATTTGATTTTGAATCCCTCTTTATAATTATGAAAAGTAATAAAGAATGGTCATGAGTGTAAATCACCATCAATTGCACATAGAAAAAATGACTGTTTATATTAAACAGGTTTTTTTCTCTTGTGGTTTTTGTATTTGGGACTTCTGATAAATAGCGATTTATTTAGAGATTTCTCATTTTGTTGTAGCTTTTTTTCGCTGAGATTCTTCCTTTTCTTGTAGTTTGGCATAAATTGTCCTTTATCAGTTTCGTCGTTTTATTTGGTAGTTGTTTATGTAGGGGATATATCTCAAGCAAGATGGAAACTGTCGCGTAGTCCACTTTCTATGGTAATTGCGTGTGACATTTTGGATTACATCAGGAATATGGGAGTTACCGCGAGATCTCGTGCTCCCGTAGAAGAGTTTAAAGCCGGATATCGTATCACGTATGCCGTTTAACGCGAATATCTGAAGCAGTGAGGGAAGTTTACACGGCTACGCGAGACGCCAGGTAAGCCAGAATTACGGGCCATGTGAGACCGTGTCGGTTTTAAATGCGGTCGGAATACGTAATGACGGGACGTTTTGACTTTTGTGCAATATCTGATCGTAGGCTCCTGAGCCTGATTTAATATTCCTGTGCCTCGACATGGGTTATTCATCTATCTTGAAATCGTATGATTCAGTGCATGTTTTATTATTCATGCTTTCTCAATTTGGGAAACTGATACTACTCTCATATTTCAGATGGTCTTATGGAATCTATGATACTGAAATCTTCACAATTTACCCGCAATTGAAATATACCACGGCGCTGATAGAAGTAAGATAATGTTTAACAGATACATGCCAAAACTATTACTATGTAGACAAAAACAATTCCCAACTGGTATCATGTAGAGACAGTTTCAATTGTGTATGCCATGGGCATTACAAAGAACAGAAACAAGGAGTCAAATGATTCAGGAAAAAGTGGTATTATTCACCAAGAAAACACATTTTTCTTTCATATGAAATTACAGTTAGGAACAGCACTGTAAAGATCAGATCTTATAACAACCCGGTGGCACTTGGTGCAAGGTGCTATATACAGTTTAGTGAGGTGAGTGTGCAAGTGCTTTAAAAACAGCATAGACGACGCATTAAACAAAGTATATACATCAGGTAAAACTCCACATCACAAGTTACAGTCACTTGGAAGAACAATTATTCCTTGTGGGAGCTTTAAGCGCGGGATGCGTCATATGATTCAGGCTGTGTGGTCGACGGCGTTTCGATCCCCTTTAGTCGGGATCCTCATCAGGACAGGGTTGTTGATGGGTACAGCGCTGTAGGCAAAGAAGGGCAATTTAGGGAGGCTGCTGGTGGTGGGAGTGGGTGGTGCGAAGGTGAACAGTGGCTAATTAGGGCTGTATCACTGAAGGTATACTGTGCTAATGGAGTGGTAGTAGTGGTGGCCGGAGAGGGAAGGAGGGTGACAATTGGGGGTGCCTAGTGTGCAGATGTGGCCGGTCTAGAATCAATTAGCCGGACAGTGGAGGGTGAAAATCAATACAACTCAACACTCACAAGGTAGCCAGGCAGGAATGCGTGGCTGGCGGCACTTCGAAGTAATTTTGATCGAGTGCTGGGGGAAAAAAATAATGTTTACTAGGAGGCGCGAGGGCGTCTAGTAACTTGGGTCAAGGGTAAATACAACATGCGGAGAGTTACCTGATCGCGGTTCTAAGTAGGACTGCTCGCGTGGTGTTGGCTGCGTCTGTACGGGCAAAGGGAGAGAATTGGATCAGTGAGATACACGCCGTCGCGATCTGGAAGGCGTGAAAAGACCGCGGTCGGAGCTCGCACGCTCTGGGAGTCAGAGACGCTCTTACCTGAAAATTCAGGGCAACAGAAGGCAATGGCTCATCTGGCGTCTCACGGCAGTGAATGCTGGAGCTGACCGTCGCGTCTAGGTGCCAAGAGTAATAACCCGGCAAACGCGAGGAGGGGGCGGAGTACGTGCGGAAGCGGGAGGCGGAGTTTTGGGAGTGTCTAGGTGGTGTCAGGAGGCCATAGGTCGTGGGCAGAGCGGGGGGCGTGGACTGGGAGGGCTGGGGGGGGGGCAGGAAGACAGAAGCGCGGTTGCCGAGGCAACCTGGACAAACAGGAAGTAACTAGTGCAGAAGACAGTCGGGACCGGGGAAGATTGAAAAAATGCGGTCGGCGTTGTATCGGCCTGTCCAGCAATTAGGGACGAGGTTGAAGAGAAGGCAAAACAAGGTGATGCTTTTCCAGTACATCCCTGAAGGGGCATATGAACCATATTGTAATTACATCAAATATGGACGAAGTTGATAATACATGCATAGAACCCATGAGGGCGCGGGAAAAACAAAGTCTGGTTACATTCAATGGTGTAAGGTTTGAAACCGGGCAGTTAATTACAGGGAATGGTCTATACAATTGGTCAAAAATACATGAGCCCGCTTAGTTAATTGTATCAGTTATACAAGTCCTATACACATTATATATACTCTACTGTGCAGTATAAATACAGGGTAAATGGAGACAGAGAACGATTAAGGGGCAATGACATTAGATGGAGATAGTACTGGTCCATTCATCAAGGGCTACTTTGTTACTATCCGGGCTGAAAACTGAGACAAAGGGGATCCTATTCAAAGTTTTTTTGTTTTGATTGGGCCTAAGTAGATCCTCCCGGTGGTTATACCATGCTCGTTTCTTTGCTTGTTTCACCAGGCGTCGTGGGTAGCCTCTGTTAATCAGTTTTAAGACCAGAATGTCCGCCTCCCTAAAGTAATCCTTGCGCCACTTGCAATTTCGTCGGATCCGTTTTCAGCCCGGATAGTAACAAAGTAGCCAAAATAATTAAAAAGAACTGGAGTGTTCTACGATCTGAGGAACAATTTACTACACCACCCTTGTTTTCATACCAGAGAGGAAACAACATCGCTAACCATCTGGTTCGTGCCATTACTTGGCCGACCCCCACCGCTGAGAAACATACCATCACAGCAGCATGGGGCATGCCCCCAGTCATCGGACATTTCAAATGCCAATCCTGCAGCGTCTGTGAACTGACACTGAACACTAAGGAATTTACTTTCAATGGGCAGACACACCAGCTCACTCATCATTCTAATTGCAAAACCCAAAATGTTATTTACGCTATCCGCTGCCCATGTGACCTCATTTACATTGGGCAGACCACCCAAATGGTGAAACAACGGATCATCCAACACAAAAGCAGAATCAACTGCAAAGTACTCACAGCGCCATTGGTCTCTCACTTCCTTGAGCAATCACATACAGACACAGATCTCAAGTGGTTGGTAATTGACAAACCTACTTTACCCCTCAGAGGAGGTAACATGGCTGCTCTACTCAATAGAGCTGAATGCAAATGGATCGCCAGAGTCGATTCGGTGAACCATGGGCTTAATACCCTTGATGAATGGACCAGTACTATCTCCATCTAATCTCATTGCCCATTAATCGTTCTCTGTCTCCATTTACCCTGTATTTATACTGCACAGTAGAGTATATATAATGTGTATAGGACTTGTATAACTGATACAATTAACTAAGCGGGCTCATGTATTTTTGACCAATTGTATAGACCATTCCCTGTAATTAACTGCCCGGTTTCAAACCTTACACCATTGAATGTAACCAGACTTTGTTTTTCCCGCGCCCTCATGGGTTCTATGCATGTATTATCAACTTCGTCCATATTTGATGTAATTACAATATGGTTCATATGCCCCTTCAGGGATGTACTGGAAAAGCATCACCTTGTTTTGCCTTCTCTTCAACCTCGTCCCTAATTGCTGGACAGGCCGATACAACGCCGACCGCATTTTTTCAATCTTCCCCGGTCCCGACTGTCTTCTGCACTAGTTACTTCCTGTTTGTCCAGGTTGCCTCGGCAACCGCGCTTCTGTCTTCTTGCCCCCCCCCCAGCCCTCCCAGTCCACGCCCCCCGCTCTGCCCACGACCTATGGCCTCCTGACACCACCTAGACACTCCCAAAACTCCGCCTCCCGCTTCCGCACGTACTCCGCCCCCTCCTCGCGTTTGCCGGGTTATTACTCTTGGCACCTAGACGCGACGGTCAGCTCCAGCATTCACTGCCGTGAGACGCCAGATGAGCCATTGCCTTCTGTTGCCCTGAATTTTCAGGTAAGAGCGTCTCTGACTCCCAGAGCGTGCGAGCTCCGACCGCGGTCTTTTCACGCCTTCCAGATCGCGACGGCGTGTATCTCACTGATCCAATTCTCTCCCTTTGCCCGTACAGACGCAGCCAACACCACGCGAGCAGTCCTACTTAGAACCGCGATCAGGTAACTCTTCGCATGTTGTATTTACCCTTGACCCAAGTTACTAGACGCCCTCGCGCCTCCTAGTAAACATTATTTTTTTCCCCCAGCACTCGATCAAAATTATTTCGAAGTGCCGCCAGCCACGCATTCCTGCCTGGTTACCTTGTGAGTGTTGAGTTGTATTGATTTTCACCCTCCACTGTCCGGCTAATTGATTCTAGACCGGCCACATCTGCACACTAGGCACCCCCAATTGTCACCCTCCTTCCCTCTCCGGCCACCACTACTACCACTCCATTAGCACAGTATACCTTCAGTGATACAGCCCTAATTAGCCACTGTTCACCTTCGCACCACCCACTCCCACCGCCAGCAGCCTCCCTAAATTGCCCTTCTTTGCCTACAGCGCTGTACCCATCAACAACCCTGTCCTGATGAGGATCCCGACTAAAGGGGATCGAAACGCCGTCGACCACACAGCCTGAATCATATGACGCATCCCGCGCTTAAAGCTCCCACAAGGAATAATTGTTCTTCCAAGTGACTGTAACTTGTGTTGTGGAGTTTTACCTGATGTATATACTTTGTTTAATGCGTCGTCTATGCTGTTTTTAAAGCACTTGCACACTCACCTCACTAAACTGTATATAGCACCTTGCACCAAGTGCCACCGGGTTGTTATAAGATCTGATCTTTACAGTGCTGTTCCTAACTGTAATTTCATATGAAAGAAACATTTGTTTTCTTGGTGAATAATACCACTTTTTCCTGAATCATTTGACTCCTTGTTTCTGTTCTTTGTAATGCCCATGGCATACACAATTGAAACTGTCTCTACATGATACCAGTTGGGAATTGTTTTTGTCTACATGATACACCCATCCCAACGTGGTATATGGGTTTTCTCCTGTCATTCCTATAAAAAAAAAAACTATTACTATGGCATAACTTCTAAATTGCAATATGGCTTACACTGGCCCAGGGACACTCATATTCTGCCTTTGCGTCTCCTCCTATGTTTCAGATTACTTAGAATCAGACTAAGTCCCCTCACCGCTTAGAAACGCTGTATCGCTTAATTCCGTGCATAAGAGGACTGGTAGCTTCCAACTGACTAAGGAGGTGTGTGTTTTATCATTTGCTCCTTTGCCACATAGATCAGCTCGTTACCTTTATAAGAACCGTTTTGACCATAACATCGTCATATCTCTGTTTCAGCTGCTCGGACTGTAGGAAGAACTTTCATACATTAGCATGGAGTCCTGAGCCATCAACAATAACGGACCACATATTGCATCTTTTACCGGTAAGTTTCCATTATGGAGAACGAACTGGTCTTAGTTAAAGCCTTTTTTAGCATATAAAGAAAGGGTTTTCCTTGCTTCTTACTCAGGTGCTGCGTGTACTTCGTATTTCTCCAAACGAACCAACTTTCATGATCTTAAGCGATAGGAAATATCTGTTTTAATTGTAAGTAGATTAACACCCGTGTATTTGTGTTGTGATGCGTTTTTAAATGTAACAGTATTTTTTGCAGGAATAGGATACTTGTTTGTTTCTGTCTGCTTAGTGGAATGTTAGACTTGACACTAATATATCATCTCTGATGAGACGCTATGATGTTTATATGTAAAGAACTCCTTTTTCAGCAACTTATGGTCACGTTGATGAGCTCCTGTGTTAAATCTGAACAAGTCTTTTATTATGAATAAAAAAATCACATGGTGGTTGTGCTGTTTTGGTGACAGATTTTCCCTTTTTTTATATATATCTTGTAGATCCCCTGATATCTGACAAATAAAGCGTGAGGAAAAAGGTCCTGAGGAAGGTGGCCTAGAGCCGCCGAAACGCGCGTCGACCTGGTGCAGGGGCCTAGAATTGCATCTTGAGGCCCTAGAATTGGCACTGAGACCTTGCCAATTATAACTCAGTTTTTCCTTTTTCCCTGTTGTTGTGGTTTGATTGTGGTATGGGTGTGAGAATGCTAGTATTTTGAATTGGTGTGTATGATATCAGGTGGTGTTTTCTAAAATAATTTGTGTTTATTGATTTTGTATATATTTATAGCCTATCTTGTTATAATTGCTTATATATGTATTAAGAAAAAAATATTTTCTCCAAAAAAATGTACTTATGATGAAATAATTTTTACAAATAAGAAACTATATACAATGAAAATAAAGTATTTGTTGAATAAAGACTGTTTAGAATAATTTTGTTACCAAGCTTGAAAAAGTAGGATGTATACCAATATTTGAAATGTATGGCCATCGAAGGAACAATCCCTTTACAGTGATAATCTTCAGTGCCCCCATTCATTTGTACAAAACATCCTAAAAGAACATCCCCCCATAGGCAAAGTGTTAACTATAACCTTGTAACTTTTTTTTTCCCCGTGACTTTTAGAAATCCTGACTGACCTTCCTCCTGAACCCCCCGCCCCCGTTTCCCACCCCCCCACCCACCACCACCAATGGAGGTTACCTGGCCCCGGGAGGGCCAGGGACGTGACATCCGCCGAGAACACCCCAGTGAGCCCGCCGAGCTCCCCCCGGAAAAAAAAGAAAGTATATAAATCAAACAACCTGGAAAAAAACAATCCCGACACGCTTTACTTGAGGTACCATCAATACAACACAACACAATAATACAAATCTCTATTAGCATAAAGTCTAATACACTCTTTGTATCATTAACTTGTGAACCTGCTAGATTTGCTATATTACATAATCCTTCATAGGACATAGATAGTCATCTTAAGGGAGTAGGGATAGCCAGTGTTGATTATGGTAGGAAAAACAAAGTGATGAATAAAGAAAACCAATACAAAAACATCATAGTCTGTAAGATCTACCCCACAGAATTGTAGATATAAAAAAGAAAATAGAAGAAGAAAAGAGAAGAAAAGCGCAACATTCCACAATTTTTGTCAATCTATCTTATGCATTGCCCGAGCTAGTTGTATGTATAGTTTTATCTACATTCATAGGATTTTACTGAATATATATATATATATATATATATATATATATATATATTCACTGAAAAAACCATAGGTTTCACACCAGTTATAGTTAGGAATTAGCATTTAAAAAACCTATTAAATTCACTGAAAAAACCATAGGTTTCACACCAGTTATAGTTAGCTGGAAATTTTACTGATATAAAACCATTGAAATTCCCACGTTATAGTTAGTCGGACTCACTATAACTTGCGCGTGCAATGCACTGCTGATGACATCACATATTACATCACTCATGACATGGTCAGTGACATCACTCATGACACCATCCTTGTGACATAGTGACAGACCTCCTTTCACTATAATGTAACCCTTGAGACACATATTCAAAAATAGAAACTGAAATTTTTAATAAAATGGAGATACCTATATCAGTTACAACAAGCAATTCAGTAATTCCACTATCTATATACACATCCACTCATTCACCAACAGTTCTATATAGTCACTCATACATATACTCACTCATCATATGAAGTGATACACCTATACATCCTGTTACACACCGACATTCATCCAAAAGTTACTCACACACATATTCACACGTGCAAATAAACTATTGGACATCCATTTATTTGAATATAGAGTTATACACACACTTCCACCTTACTTCTATTTAAAATTACACATATTTATTCTCTTAAACAATCACTTATAGAAACACATACTTATTTAAACAGGAACTCTTACAATCTCTTACTCTCACATATACTCACTTATATACATCAATATTCATATATACTAGATTAAAACATATGTAGTTACTGATAAAGACACTAGTGAGACAGTCATTCACTCACTAACAAACACATATAGACACTCATCCACCCATACAGTCCTGTACATATGTTGTCTTCAAAACACATACAAACAAAGAGTCAGTCACTCATGCATCTATGTGCTAAGTAATACCCCCACCAAACCATATAGACACTCATACTGATACTAATAAAAATATCTAATAACCCATATACATACACATGAGTGGATGTGTATTAGATGGTGATATTACTGAATTGGTTGTTGTAACTGGTATGGGTATATCCACTTTTTTGAAAATATTAGTTTCTATTTTTGAATATGTGTTTCATGGGTTACATTACACTGAAAGGAGGTCTGTCACTGTGTCACAAGGATGGTGTCATCAGTGATGTCATGAGTGATGTCACTGACCATGTCATGAGTGATGTAATATGTGATGTCATCAGCAGTGCATTGCACGCGCAAGTTATAGTGAGTCCGACTAACTATAACGTGGGAATTTCAATGGTTTTATATCAGTAAAATTTCCAGCTAACTATAACTGGTGTGAAACCTATGGTTTTTTCAGTGAATTTAATAGGTTTTTTAAATGCTAATTCCTAACTATAACTGGTGTGAAACCTATGGTTTTTTCAGTGAATTTCATAGGTTTTTTAAATGCTAATTCCTAACTATAACTGGTGTGAAACCTATGGTTTTTTCAGTGAATTTCATAGGTTTTTTAAATGCTAATTCCTTTGTATATCGAGTTTCTAACCTTTTTTTTTTTTACAATTTGCTGTTTTTTTTTAAGTATTCATTTTTTCTTATAATTTTTTTCTTTTGCGCTCTGGGTGCGCGCTCCGGGAAGCTTTCAGCTAAGCTCTCCTGTAAGCTTCTCCGAGAGCTCATCTGAAAGCGCACCCAGAGCGCAACTGTCGTTCGTGAAAAAAAAATATGAATGAAAAGTTAATAATAATGCAAAACATTTCGTACCATACAAATAAAATTAGTTTTTTTTAATATGGAAAATGATTATGCATTTCTATAAAAGATTGATGACGTCACTTCGGCGCGCAACGTAAGTGCCCTCGGAAGCGCATACGTGCGCGGCGCATAAACGCACGGAAAAGCGCCTACGATCGCGCCACGTTTGCGCCCCGGAAGCGCCTACGATCGCGCTGCGTAAACGCACCCGGAAGTGCTCCGGAGCGCGCAGCGTAAACGCGTCGGGTCATGTGACCCTCAAATAACACTTTTCATTGGTTGCTAACAGTTTTTTTTTACAATGAATGAAATCCCCACCCATTTCCTTCACTTCTTCTTTCACTTTTGTGACTGAAAGACCTGCCTTTTTTGCTGCTCCATATTCCTGGATTCATCATGGCTGCCAGACCATCCAGCAGTGAAGATGACTTCATTGATGAAGAGCCTCCTACCCCAAAGGTGAAGGAACATTTCATTTGGAAATTTTTTAAGTTTCCAGAAGGCCAGAAGAAGGTGAATGCACCAAAAGTAGAGTGCAGGATCTGCAAACAGGTCCTGTCACGGGGTAACCCCCAAAAAAAATACTCTTTTGGGAACTTTACGATGATCCGACATGTGGAGAGGAGGCACCCCCAGAATTTTGCCCGGGAAAGTGTCAGGGCTCTGGCACAGGAGGTTCCCAGAGATGGGGCCTCTACATCAACAGGAGGAGCAACTTCTTCTGGAAGAGAACAATCTCAGGGGCAGGTAGCAAACATTCAACCTGCATTCAACCATGGGGTCGTCAAATGCAGATACTGCAATCAACTCCTCACCTATGGGGAGCAAAGTGTCCTGCTCATGGTTCGGGCATTGGAGAACCATCACTGCCCTTCCCACCCCTAATTTTTTTCTTTTCTTTTTGCTCCTGTTGAGCAGTTTCTATTCCCTGTTTTTGTTCCTCTTCAGTTAAAAGAAGAAAACCAAAAGTTCTTTTCAGAACTACCTCCAATTCTCATCAAAGAGCTATAATCTTAAAAAATGAAGAGTAAGTGAAATATAGTGCATTGATAATTGAAAGGAGAATGAGTAAGAAAGAACAGAAAGGTATGAGAGGTGAAAGGAAGTGAAGTAGGAGGAATGAAAGAAGGTGAGTGTTAGAAAAGAAAGTTATGACACAGTGAATAAACTGGAGTATTTCTGACATATCTGTAAACACAAAAGTAACGCATTGCAGGAGTGCGTCACAAAAGTGACGCAACTCCAGTAATGTGTCCTTTCACATGGAAAAAGCACCATGTGAAAGGTTTGCTGTGAAGCAGGCGCAAGATTTTGGCGCAACTGCATCCTAAAAGTGACGCACTGCGTCATTATTACCAAGCTTTTTGCAAGGAACACCCCCTCTGCATGCATTATACCTGACACTATTTTTTAAAAAGTGACGCATCTAGGTACATGGGTCACTTTTTAAAACTCTGCGCCATATTGTATCTGCATCAGGTATATTGTATGCAGAGGGGCAATCCCGCGCAAAAAGCTTGGTAATAACAACGTACTGAAATCTATGAGATTTCCCTGCGTCACTTTTAGGATGCTATTGCGTCAAAATTTTGCGCCGGCCTCGCATCACTTTTATGTTTACACATATGTCAGAAATACTGACGTATCTGTAGCTCCTTGCAACATGATTCGTCATACATTAAATATGACACATCTGGAATGTCATAAGGACTGTGGACAGAAAAGTGACGCATCACACCAGCAGTGTAATAAAATGTGCCTCGTTGCACTATATTTAAAGGATGCAACAGCATCCTAAAAGTGACGCAGTGAAATCTCAAACATTTCACTGCGTCGCTATTACAAAGCTTTTAGTGGGAGAACACCCCCTCTGCATGCATTATACCTCACGCAGATATAATGTGGCGCTTGATTTTAAAAAGTGACCCATCTACCTAGATACCTCACTTTTTAAATATAACGCAACGCGGCACATTTTTTTACACTACTGGTGCAATGCGTCACTTTTCTGTGCGCACTCCTTATGACATTCCAAGTAACGCATTGCTGGAGTGCGTCACAAAAGTGACGCAACTCCAGTAATGTGTCCTTTCAAATGGGGAAAGCAGCATATGAAAGGTCTTGCCTCAGTCTAACACCTGCTGTAAAGCAGGCACAAGATTTTGACGCAACAGCATCCTAAAACTGACGCAGTGAAATCTGAAAGATTTCACTGCGTCGCTATTACAAAGCTTTTTGCGGGAGAACACCCCCTCTGCATGCATTATACCTGACGCTATTTTTAAAAAGTGACGCATCTAGGTACATGGGTCACTTTTTAAAACTCTGCGCCATATTGTATCTGCAACATGATTCGTCATACATTAAATATGACACATCTGGAATGTCATAAGGAGTGCGCACAGAAAAGTGACGCATAACACCAGCAGTGTAATAAAATGTACCTCGTTGCACTATATTTAAAAAGTGACGCATCTAGATAGATGCGTCACTTTTTAAATATTGCATAACAATGCGCATTTTTTTACACCGCTGGTGCGTCACAAAAATTGACGCACAGGAAGCGCAAAACTAACAGCGCAAGGCCTTCATAAATATAATCCTGGATTTTCCCCGTGCTTCGCCGGTGCGCGTACCATGCGCTTCCCCCGCGCAAAACGAAAAAAAAATTTTAATGCCCTGCAGGACCCTATTTTAGTCCCTACATCAAACCTAGGGGGTCAGAGGGGGTCTACTCTTCCCCCTTATGGTCATTTGCCCCTTTTTTTTTCAAACCCCTTGTGTCTCGATTTTACCGAGACACAAGATGGCGGCCGCTCCGGACTGTTTAGAATGTTTACAGACAACTGAGAGCCAATCAGCTTCCTGCGCGCAAGTCGCGTGCCGCGCCTGGAGCGCACTCGGGTGCGCGCACGGGAGAGCGCCTATAGATATATATATTTTTTTGAACCTAAATTACTCAAAATCCACTGGAGCACATATCTTGAGACATAGCAAAGGCACATCGGGCTACCAGTCCCTACAATTTTGCCAAGTTTGGTGGAAATCCATTCAGCCGTTCGGGCTAAAAGTGAAATCGACCGCCCTATGGAAATTAACATGGGGAAAACGCGTTTTGGGACCCCCCTTTTATCTCGGCCCCCGCTTGACGAATCCCACAGCGCAAGGCCTTCATAAATATAATCCTGGATTTTCCCCGTGCTTCGCCGGTGCGCGTACCATGCGCTTCCCCCGCGCAAAACGAAAAAAAAATTTTAATGCCCTGCAGGACCCTATTTTAGTCCCTACATCAAACCTAGGGGGTCAGAGGGGGTCTACTCTTCCCCCTTATGGTCATTTGCCCCTTTTTTTTTCAAACCCCTTGTGTCTCGATTTTACCGAGACACAAGATGGCGGCCGCTCCGGACTGTTTAGAATGTTTACAGACAACTGAGAGCCAATCAGCTTCCTGCGCGCAAGTCGCGTGCCGCGCCTGGAGCGCACTCGGGTGCGCGCACGGGAGAGCGCCTATAGATATATATATTTTTTTGAACCTAAATTACTCAAAATCCACTGGAGCACATATCTTGAGACATAGCAAAGGCACATCGGGCTACCAGTCCCTACAATTTTGCCAAGTTTGGTGGAAATCCATTCAGCCGTTCGGGCTAAAAGTGAAATCGACCGCCCTATGGAAATTAACATGGGGAAAACGCGTTTTGGGACCCCCCTTTTATCTCGGCCCCCGCTTGACGAATCCCCCCCAAACTTTCAGGGAAGGACCGGACCGCCATGAGACCATTTTCCTGAAAATTTCAGGCAGATTCGTCAACCGGCGCCAAAGTTATTCAAAATAGAATGTTGAGATTTAACATTGAAAATTATCCTAACTATAACTACCTACTGGCGACCGCCAGTAGGTAATATATATATATATATATATATATATAAATCCCCTCCATTTTGCCTTATTTATGTCCTGAGATCTCATCTAGGTAGTTTTTTGCTTGAATCTCAGAAACAAAGCTGCAAGTACGGCCTTGATAGACAATCTTTAACCTTGCCGGGTTCTGGAGAAACACTGAGGCTCCTATTTTTTGGAAGAGGTCAAACAATTGTCTCAAACGCCACCTTCTCTACAACTGTAAAATTTGGCCTGGTAAAAAGGTTACCCCTTCAAATGTTCTCTTACTGGTGGGTCGGGCTAAGTCATAAAGAGCCTGTCGGAGTAAGAAGTTTCCAAAAAACAGAAGCATGGCTCTAGGATGTTGTTGAGATGCTGTTTTATGGTTTTTGATCATTAAGGTAAACCTATGAGCCCTTTGAACCTCTTTCTCCCAGTCCCAGGATTGAAGTTCCGGGAATGCATTTTTGAGGAGGGTAATCATGTACTTCCTTGCATTGTCCTTTTCAGCCCCCTCGGGTATGCCGAGGAAGCAGAGATTGTTCCGCCGTTGTCGATTTTCCTGTTCTTCAAGTTTCCACATAATGTGTTTGACGGCTTCTTCATGTTCCTCAGATTTAGCCTGCAGTGATGTAACATTCTCCTCAAGTTGTTCCGTCCTTTCCTCAACAGCCGCCATCCAATCTACGATCTCGGCACAGGTTCTGCCCACCTTCCTCACTGCCCCTTGAAGTTTTTTTGCTGCCAAGCGGGACCTGCGGCTGTCTGCCTTGGCTTCAGCTTGAAAGCTTTTGATGGACCCCAAGATATCGGCCAGGGCGGGTTCTCTGCCGTGCCTGACTTGCAAATCCTCTGATTCAATGTTAGCATTAATGATAGTGTGGTTCCCCCCAGACAAGTCAGCAGAATTCGAGTGTACCAACAGAGGTGGAGTTCCGCTATAATCCCATTTTAGTTCAGGAATGGCCTCTTTATCGGAAGAGTCTGGCTCTTTGCTGTGGCGTACTCCATCCCTTTTTTCTTGAATAATTTTTTAGAGGACGCATGCTGCTCCTGCTGCCCAGAATTCGAGCTTTTATACCAGTTTCCACCCCCCTCCTCCTCCTCGCTGGATAAGGAGATGCTCACATCTGACATTACAGAGTCGTCGGTGAGGGAATAGTAAAGGTCGGTGTTATCCGGTATGTTCATCAACCCTCCTTGTGGCTCTTTCCCCATAGCTTCGGATAGTTGCCAAAGGACCGTTCCTTCAGCTCTTGGGCATGTGCATGGGGGGGATATGCGATGGGGTGGCAGTAAGGGGCTTCTGGCTGCTAGATGGCAGGGGGTTTGTAGGTGTATCCAGGCATGAGACTGTAGCCGTATTGATACCCTGCGTGGTCGAAGTTGCTGTGATTTGCCGTATGTTGGTTACTGTCCCCCCCAATTGGTTTGTCCAATCTTGCTGAGGCCATCTCGCCATACACTGCCTCAAAGCTAGCAGTGATTAGAGGCTGGCAACCCATGGGCTTTTTCAAGAAAGATGAGGTAGGGGCAGAGGAGCTTTCGCCAAGTGGTCTGGCTGCTGCTATGTCTGTTTTTTTTACTTTATCCATACCTGCTCTACCTTTAGCAGCCGGTAACTCTGGCTTCGAGACATCCTGCCTGAGTGCGTCGGGTTTCCTCTGCCGGAGAGGCACAGAAGTTAAGCCCTGTTGAATAGCAGGGTTCACATTGTTCACAGAATTAGCTGATCACTCGGCCTCCCTTACCAGACATATCCAACGTTGAGTCTGAGACACAGATTCTGGGCTCGATGATTTCTTTTGGCTTTGCTGTGCTTTGCCCGCCTTTCGCGTGAGAACCACTACCCAGACCTTCGCTCTGCCAGAGCTGATGCCGATGTGAAGAGCCTGTCAGTTTCAGCCTTGACGTCTGCGTTCTGCTGGATCTGCTTGGCTGGCCTATGCAGGTCTTACTCAGACCTGCCAGCATCCACGAAGTCAGAGGCCAGCCAAGATCGTCACGGAGGGGCAGTAGCAGCCACTGGAGACTGCAGTCGATCTGGAAGGAGCAGGTAAGGACCACGAACACTTTTTCCCTTTGTTGTGCGTTCCGTATGCCTTCTCAGATTGTATCAGTTTCCATCAGTTTCAATCAGCGTGTATCAGGGCTCAATGACCGTGTAAATGATAGAAGATCGAGGATGCTCGGCGGAGCATCACTGCCATGAAACTAGCCGGACGCCATCTTGCCTCCGCCCTCATGTTGGCAATATTTTCAATGAAGGTCAATAGGTTAGAGTCCAGATAAACTGCAGGATAGATTAAAATGAATAGAACAGATGTCTTCAGCTTCAGAGACAGACATTGATTGCAAAAAGTGCAAGTGAACTGAGAGATGAAAATAATAGCAATCCCTTTCCTGGGTGAGTGGGGTGATCAAGATAGTAGAGGTTGTGCCCCTCAGGGATAGCCAGACAGATGTGGTGTTAGTAACTACCTTTTAGCCATGTTTAATATCCGGAATTTTTGATGAAATTGAGTAAAAATTGAAACCCAGGGTTTGAATAGCAACCTCATATTTAGCAAGCAGCATGAAGGCGAAGGAGTTGGGTTACTGGGAATAAGAATGCAAATTAAAACAATATTTCCACCCGCTACATGAAAAAGGAGGACCCTCAACACTCGAGGATTTAGCTTTAAGGGCGTATTTACCTTTGAGTTTAAGATTATGGAGAGTTTAAAGGAATAGTTCTCACGTCCCCATGAGGCTGGGTTTGGGAGTGGTGGGGGTCAGGGGTTCTCAGGGTCAGAAACAAGTTTATGTGGACATTTATCCTTAAAACATTCTAAAAAACACACTTAACAATTAAAACCTTTAAAAGAGCCCCACTCCTAGCTGCCCCGCCCACCCAACCCATTACATTTCATCTTTACAATTCGGTTTGACAGATCGTAAAAACCGAGCAATCAAATTTGCCACATCTAAATGTCGCATCTCAGACAATAACACCGCCACTTTGTTCCTATGAAGAACATCATATTTTAAAAGCAGAGGTCTTAAAAACGTTATTCAATTTGCGAGATAAAAGACGCAGTCCATAAGGATATGCATAAGGGTACATTTAACTTTCAAAGGGCAGGGACAGAGACCACTATTATTCTGCACCCTGGTCCTATGTGGGTGGGATGAATACATTGGATTACATCCCACCCTAATAGTTAAGATTTTGTTTCTTATGCCTGGGTCTGGTAACTGTGATAAATAAAGGAAAATACTAGCCAGGCACCTTCAAGGGAATTGCCTTCAAGGAAATTAATGGTAAAACAATTGCTGGGAAATATTAAAAACAAAGAGTAGCTTACACGTGAAAAAACGGAATGCCACCAACTATTTACTAATCTGGCTTGACAGCGTCAAGCAGTCCTTGAAAGCATGCTGTCAGTCAGTGATGCTCTGCCAGATTTTTTACCATGCATTGGGGGTTGTTTTAGTCACGAGGTGACCAAGGGGCAGATTTACAAGAAGGTGCCGCAGCGTGGCACCGCAAGCCCTTTTGCTGCGCAATGCTGCAGCACTTTCAGATCACAGGAATGCGACATATTTACAATGATATGTCGCATTCCTGTGCTCTCCCCAGCGCTGGCGTACAAACAGTTGCCCTGCGCCGGCGCAGGCACCCTAGGGTGACCAACTGGCATCGGTGCAAAATCAGGATGGTAAGTATAAAAAATCAAGATAAAGGGTGAAAATTCAGGACAAAAATTCGAGACAGGAGGTCAAAATTCAGGACGAAAAGGTACGTTTTACAGACACATCAGAAGAGGTCACAAAATAGTATATTAGTAAGTAAAAAGACAATCAATTAAGTACAAGTGAAAAGAAGTTTATATTAGGTTGAGACACGGTACACCATGATACATTGCTGTCGAGACTGGAGGAGGTGGGGGTGACAAATATGGCTTTGTGCTGTTTCAGTCTAACTTGACAAATAGGTGGCAGGCCGTTGGCCTCCCCCTTCCAGTCAGTCTTTATTACCAACAGGTTTGGGGTACAGCAGGGGTCTTCTATCAGCCCAATACTATTTAATGTGTATATGCGGCCGCTGATGGATGTCATCAAAGCCCACAGTATTAGTGTGGTTAACTATGCTGATGAAACCCAATTGATAGTGTCCCTGGATGGTGATCAGGCAGACTCTCAGAATATTTTCCACAAGTGTATGCGGGATATAGTGTTGTGGTTAAGAGACAATGTTTTGCACTTTTATTATGAAATAAGCTTAGAAACACAAAGTATACTGATAAAAAATAAGTCACAATTGTCAAGCTGATGTGGTAAAACAAAAAATGTCTTCAGAAGGTTGCAAAGTGTTTCATAGACTTTCACAAACTTTGCAACAAATTATAAATGTTCAGCGTTGCACACCCCTAAGTGTGTTCTTCATGTCCCATTTGTAGCCATAAACGTGTAACTCATGCTCCCCTGAATGGAGAGGTGTGTTTTGTTCCTCAAAAATTATTTTTATGTGACACAGTCCAGCAACGGAAGTTATTAACGTGAAAGCAAATGATTTGTAAATTCATCCCAAAAACATGTGCAATGCTGACGTTCTAGATTTCACACTGGCGTCAACAAAATCATAAACAAACACAGAAATACATTTTGTGTCAAAGTGTATGGTATTTGTCTTTTTATTTGGGAGCACTTCATGCAATTATGTATTGCTTGTTGATAAAGCGGACAATCAGTGTGTAATTTGTGCTGGTGTTTGCCTGTACTTAGCACCGGCACTAATTCATGACAATCAACCGCATGGTGGTGCTGTCTGTCTATTTGTTTAATGAGCACATTGGTTACGCAAACTGTTAAGATTCAAATGAATCGAATAAAGGGGCATATTACCAACAACTAGCGATAATTATCGCTATGTTGGCTTAGCGGCAATATTTTTATCGCCGAGCTGCGGCGATTTTTATCGCTTAGGAACCTTGCTATTATCAAGGTTTATCTCCTAAGCAATAAAAATCGGCCGAAATGCATGAATATCGCTGAAAAGTCAGCGATATTCATGCATTACCGAGCTAATGTCCTATTACTTACCGGTAATCTTCATTACTCCGGGTCCCGTTGTCCTCGTCCCCTTCATTAAACACAATTGAGATTAACCATCTCGCAGACAGAAAAAAGAAAGCAGGAATGCTGGTATGCCCCTCCCTCTCCCTATAGGGAGTACATAAGGGTACAGTACCCAGCATGCCTCCTGAACCACCAAGCCCAAGATGAGGGCCGGAAAGCCCGGGAGGGAGGGAGGGATGTAATGAAGGGGACGAGGACAACGGGACCCGGAGTAATGAAGATTACCGGTAAGTAATAGGACATTACCCCCAGGTCCCTCTTGTCCTCGTCCCCTTCATTAAAAACAATTGAGAATACCCAAGCAGCAACCGGCCATCATCAAACAACAAACCACCAGGACACAGCAGAACAGCAAAACCCAGCAATTTATTGAAAACAACAGCACAGTAGAAATGAAAACAAGGGGAATCAGGAACACACAGCCCGAAGAACCCCCAAACCAAAGTTAGTGTCATCCCCCAGAACATTCTGGATACGGTAATGCCTAAAAAAGGTATTAGCAGAAGCCCAAGTGGCGGCCCTACACATTTCGGAAAGGGACACCCCACGAACCTCCGCCCAGGAAGCAGCCATCCCCCTAGTAGAACACCCCTGAACCCCAGCTGGGGGAGGGGAACCAGAAAGGGAATAGGCCAGAACAATAACCTGCTTCAACCAACGCCCAATGGAAGAAGAAGAAGCACGGCAACCCCTGGAGACAGCACCAAAAGAAACAAACAGGGAGTCAGAAAGCCGAAAGTCCCGGGTCCGATCCAAATAAACCCGCAAAGACCGGCAAACATCCAGCAAGGACCAAGGGAGGTCGTCCCCGTCCACCGGAGCCGAAAGCAAAGCAGGCAGGACCAGCTCCTGAGAGCGATGGAACTGGGAGGAAACCTTAGGGACGAAGGAGGAATCCAAACGAAGGACCACCCCGTCAGCAGAAAAGGACAGAAAGGGCTCCGAGCCATCAAGGCACCCAGCTCCCCCAGGCGACGAGCAGAAGTGATAGCCACCAAAAAAAAAACCTTCAGCGTGACAAACTTCATATCCACCTCCTCCAAAGGTTCAAAGGGAGCGGCAACAAGAACCTTCAAAACCAAGGGAAGATCCCAGAGAGGAAAAGAAGGTCGCACCACAGGGCGGGAATTAGAAAAACTATGCAACAGACGGGAAACCAGACCATCCACATCCGGCAGATTCCACCAAGGAGCCTGAAACGCCCTGATAGCAGCCCACTGAGCCCGCAAAATAGAAACGGACAAACGCTTTTCGAAACCATCCCAAAGGAACTGGAGAACACCCGGCAAAGGGCAAACCAATGGCGACAAAGCCAGGCCAAGACACCAACGCTCAAAGTTGCCCCAATGCTGACCGTAGGACTGAAGGGTAGAAGGCTTCCGAGACTGCTGAATAGCCAAGGCTAAATGTTCCGGGAGACCCTATGCCTCCACCCCTGCCTCTTAACCGCCAAACCGACAGCCGAAGCCGCCGGAGGGGCAACATCGGAGAGGACCGCAAGGGAGACGGAAGGAAGGGGAAGAACCATGGACCCTGAAACGCCAACAGCATCAGCGTGGGGAAACAAGACCTGCGGGGCCAGAAGGGCACCACCACCACCACCTCCCGATCCTCCCGCAATAGCCGGGACAGAAAGCGAGAGATCAGAACCAGAGGAGGAAAGGCGTACAGCAGGCGAGACGGCCAGAGAAGGGACAGAGCATCCACTCCCCAAGACCCCTCCTGAGGAATCCGGGAGAAGAAACGGGGAAGCTGCGCATTGTGCCGGGAAGCAAAGAGGTCCAGAAAGGGCTGACCAAACCTCCAGCTCACCAGACGAAAGGCCACCGGAGTCAAGGCCAACTCCAGGGAGGCAGGAAAAAAATGACTGAGGGCATCCGCCACCCCATTGTCCACCCCCCGAACATGTACAGCCACCAGGGATAAAAGATGGCACTCCGCCCAGCAAAACAACGGGCACACCACTGCGTTCAGGGACCGAAAACGGATACCGCCCTGGTGATTCAGGTAGGACACCGTCACCGAATTGTCCGAACGAACCAACACATGGCGGCCCATCAGAAGAAGCCGAAACCCCCTGACAGCTCGACACACAGCAGACAACTCCCGCCAGTTCGAAGACCGACGACCCTCCAGAAGGGACCAACGACCCTGAAGGCAGTCCGACCCCAAAGTCGCTCCCCAGCCCAGAGCGCTGGCATCCGTCGTAAGTATCACCAGAGGAGGAGACTGCAGAGGCAAGCCCTTGTCCAGATTGGAAGACAGAGACCACCAATGCGGGGCAGGAAGGATTGACAGAGACACAGGAACAAGAAGGGACAAGTACCCCGATAAGGGATCCCACCGAGACAGCAGGTAGGACCACAGAGGACGAAGATGGAAACGCTCCCAAGGCACTGTGAACACAGTGGCCGCCATCAACCCCAGAAGGCGCAACCACAGCCAGACCTGAAATGACCTCCCCACAAGAAAACGATGAGCCAGAGAACACAGGGTCACAGCACGATCCACCAGCAGGAACACACGATTCAGATCCGTGCGGAAACGGGCCCCAATGAACTGCAAGTCCTGAAACGGAGAGAGCCGGCACTTGGGGAGATTCAACAGGAACCCATGGTCCCTCAACGCAGCACACACCACCCGCTGATCCGCCAACAACTGCTCCGCGGTGGGAGAATGCAGGAGCCAGTCGTCCAGATACGGGTAAACCATCATCCCCTGGAGATGCAAGAAAGCCACCAAGGGTGCGACCACCTTAGTAAACACTAAGCATGGGCGAATTTTGCAAATCTGGCGTTTGCGAATTTGCGTATTTGCGAACTTGCAATCCACAAAATCTGCAAATTCTCGCGAATTTGCGGATTTTTTTTTGTGTTCGCAAGGGTTTCTGCCAGTTCGCGAGGGTTTGGTACCAGTTCGCAATTGCGAACTTACTTGTCGGCTCGCAACGGTCGCGACTATGTTGTTTCTACGTCTGGTTCATCATCACAGGTTCCCAGCACCCTCTGTTTCACCACTGCCACCCTCTGTTTCACCCATGCCACCCTCTGGTACATCAATGCCACCCTCTGGTTCATCATCACTGTAGATTATGGGGGGGAAAAGCAAGCTCACCTGCCCTGCTTCAACTGACATAAATTAATTTGGGGTTAGTTTATTAATGTGTCACTGTTTTAAAATTCCAGTGTGGCACCTGCTTCCTTATCAGTAATTTGCTTTCTGTTGCAGTGCAATTTTTTTTTCCAGGACCTTTGTGGCCTACTTGTAGCTATTCTATGAGCCTGCTGTGAGGGTCAGAGCAGGGTCATACAATTGTTGCAACTAGCAACTGAACTCTGGAGGGGCCCCAGTCAGGAAGCACTACAGGGAATGGTTACTAATGATGAGTTTGAACTCTTGCACCTGCTGAGTGCTTTCAGTTTTGCAAAACTCGTTTTTCTGCAATTTTGCGGGATTCGCGGGGCGCGAACTTGCGCAAGATCAAATTCGGAAGCCGCAAATTCGTGTGAATATGCGATTTGTTTTTTTGCGGCGTGTTAGTTCGCAAGGTTTTGTGCGTTTTAGCGAGCCGCTTGTAGCGCAACGGCGCGAAGTTACCCGCGCGGTCGTTCAAGGGCGCGGCCATCTTGTTTGCATGACGTATTTCCGTTTCCGGCCGCGATGTGTAATCTCGCAAAGTGTGCGGCTCGCTAGTACAATTTTGCGTGTGTTCGTGAGGAAAATCTCGCGCGAACTTACCCGCGCGGTCGTGAACGGGCGCGGCCATCTTGTTTCTCATTCATTGCTATGGTTCTGGGCATGCTTTTTGTATCCTCTCTGAATCTCTGCCATCCTTTGCTTGTTTGAAGTTTTTTTTGATCTATTTTACTTATTATCTATCCCTCTATTTTTCTAGCTCTATATTTTTGTGTTTTCTGCTACTTTTGGTTAATTTTAAATACTTTTTTAAACTCTTTTCTTTTCTTCTCTTCCCTATTCCATTTTCTTTATTATTTAGCTTCCTTTCTGCCCAGACCATGGTAAAGGGAGCCGGGAAGCATCCCGAGAAGGGGAAGGGTCCTGCACCCCGTGCCCGGCTCCCGTGCAGTCGTTTGAGGGGGGAGCAGGTCGCACCCCGGGAGATCTTAAGCCCGGAGGAGGTGGCCGCACTAATTTTTTATGTTCAGCGCCGCCTCCCCAGGACCATCATGGCAGGCGGCAAGATCGCTAGCGGGTACGGGATCCAGGAGCGCCGGAAGCGGTGGGAGAAGGTGTGCCGTGCCATGTACCACCACTCTCTGGTCCGGCGCACCTACAACCAGGCCACCCACCGCTGGACGGATGTCCTGGACCGGGAACGTGATCTGCTCGACCTGCTCGGCCTTGAGATCCCCGGGCTTGGTGAGTAGTAGTAGCTATTTCTTTACTATGTTTTCTCCTGCTCTGTGTGTTATTATCTTGCAAATTTTTGTTTTTTACCAAGAGCAATAATGCTGCTGATTACATTGTAGGTAAATTATATTTCAAAATCTTCTGTGCATTTCAGGTGCACTGCTCTCCTTCTCAGTAGCGCTGCTACTATGCTTATTTGTTTTCGATTTTGTGCTCATTTCATTGGCCTGTGAAATTATGCATGTGTAGTTTAAAGAACTGCCTAATGCTAGACACTAAGGGGCAGATTTTTAATTACCGGCGCATCCCTGCAAAGTAGCAGGGATGCGCCAGTAATTGTGGGCCACACCACCACCACCTATGGTGCGCCGTATTTACAATGCGGCGCACCATGGGCCCAAAACGTCACGAAAGCGTTACGCATCTGTGCCGTAAAGGTGGCGCATTGCTGGAGTTGCGTCGCAACGATGGCGCAGCTCCAGCAATGCTCTGGGGTGCCCCATCTTCCCAATGCTGCGTCAAGCCGTACGTCTGCTTCAAGCAGGCGCAGGGTTTAAGTCGCGCATCATTGTCCTCAAAGTGACTGATTGAAATCTTGTAGATTTCCCTCAGCCACTTTTAGGATGCGTTCCTGGGCAGGAACGCCCTCCCTTGCGCCGGAACGCCCCCTGATGGCGCAGGGCTTTACAACGTGATGCATCTCCCATATGCGTCACGTTGTTAATATACGCCGCACCATGGCGCCTCTTTTGTTCTGCCGCTGCGTCACAAAAGTCACGCAACAATGGAGCAAAAGAGCCGCAAGGGGCTTCTAAATCAGCCCCTATAGACTCAAGTCCAGTCCTTCCTTCGTACACATGGCGATAAGAAGAAATAGTGGTGGTGGATTGATAGTTTGAGTATTTTAATGACTGGTTAATGTAGTAGGAAACTTTAGTGTTGTCGCTGATCTGCAATCACGATGGACTTTGTCTGTCACTTCGCGTGCTGCGGACTGCTGCCTGCCAGTCCTAGGCAAACCGTTTTAGTACTTTGTTTAGTGAGTTACATAAGCACTTTCCAAGTCGACGGTCCGCAAATCAAGCAATACTAATAACGTAGTAGACCACATGGGATCGGTCAATATATCCCATGGAATAGTTGTCTATTTGCTATTTCGCCAAAATATTTTGTTATTGTTCTTTTGAAATGTTTGATTTGGTTGACAAATCTCATCCATGTTTTCTGGTCTTTCTTTCTTTCATGTTGTACATCAGCTCCCCCCAGGGGCAAGAGGACACAGGAGGAGGAGGCTGCTGTTCGCCAGGATGCAGGCCAGGATCAGGCAGGCGAGGGCTCCTTTGCTGGCCTCGGTAAGTTTTAATTTTAACCACTTGCGTGCGGGGCGTATTCCCCACCTGTGCTGACTCCGCCTTGTGCGGGCGGAGTCATGACGGAACAGTTCCATCATCAGCACAGCTCAACCGATGCTGATGACGGAACCGTTCTGTCATCAGCATGGAAGGGGTTAATATAGAGTACCTATTTTTTCCTAGCGTTCCTCATTCGATTTTTTCTAAATCGTCTTTGATCTTCTTGTAGACTGGATCTAAATTCTTATCCTGCCTCGACTATGACTCCCTGTGGTATTACTAGATTATTCTTATTAGTCTGTCTGTGTAGCTAACTAAGATTGCACATTTGGCAAATTCCATTGGACTCCCATTCTAGTCAGCAATAGCTCTATGCACTGAGTGCAGTTCTCTGGGATTGTCCATATTGTCTTTTCAAGTCTTCTAAATGTTTATGCTTTGACAATTGCCAACAATAAAAAGGTGAATGACCACCACGAAAGAATAAGATACTACTTTACTTTTGAATTGGATAGGAGGACAATCCATTCTACTACTGTTGCAGGGACAAATCTGCACAAACAGAACTATGGACACTAAATAATGCATTGCTTAGCTTATCAATTATAATAGGCGCTGTTAGACTTTCCACATACCTCAGTGATAACAGACTTTGTAGTTGAACCCCCAATCTCCTTACTGACTAGATAGTGTGGCAGAGTCATTTAGCTCCCAAAGTCACCGATGATTGATCCCAATGATGATTAGATTATCCAACGCAGGACAAGAGTACGGAGTCAGAGTCAAGAAGTGTCAGAGGCACGGACTCATGCTTGCAAAAATTCCAAAAACTTTAGCTCAGCCACTCTATTCTGGAGGACCAAAAACCACAGAGTCTATTTAAGTTTAAAAGCTTTATTAAAAGTAAACACATTTATTAAAATCAAGTTTGTCATAAAAGTAAACATTTAACTGAAAATGGAAAAGTGCTTAGTGCTGACGATTAATTGGACACATTTCTTGTGGTCGAGCCGAGCTCTCACCTGGTTCGAACTTGATCTTGCTCGTGTTCTTAGAAGTCAAGCTTCTGTCTGTTAGGAGAAAAAGTGGTGCGTGTTAAAAATAAAAAGCAAGCATTCATAAGTTGTGCCAAAAAGTGATGCAAGACAACAGCCTTCCCTGGAAAAAGGGACATTTTTACTTTAGAGTAGACGGCCACAAATTATTACATTGTTTGCTGCTTTTTTAACAGTTCTTTACTCCTAGACCAAATATTATATAGTAGTGAGTGGTGTATTCTAACATTCTTAAATGTTCTTTGTAGGTGGAACATCTGGTGGCAGGGCCAGCGCGGAGGTGGTGGTGGTGGATGAGGGGAACAGTTTCTGAGGAGGATGCGGTGCAAGTGCCGGACAACACCAGTGTGCCTGTGAGGGTTCACACGGTGGTGGCGGGCAGAGGTAAGCTATATATTCCTTACTTATTGAGATTGAAGACTGCAGACTGTGCTATCTGGGGCTCTGGGAGGGGGAGGGGGCGCACCATCCAGTGCAAGGAGCCTGCGCCCGCTATCTGCATGGGTGTATTATAAATCAACCAGGCAGTAGCCTCCTCTAAATGTACTTCGACTTAGCTGTGTAGTTTTTGGCGAGAAGAATCCCAATCAGATCTGAGATGAACTTGATGGATGGCATGAACGAAAAGCGAAAGAAGGGTGTAAGTAAGTGTGGAAGGACGAGAAATTTATTTAATGATGACTGGCCAAGAAGAATGATATGTGTTTGCTTGGTCCCGAGGTGGCTGGGAAGGAAAGAATATGGTATGGTGCATGGCTGGGTGAATGATGAAGCTAGGATGGGTGGAAGGAGAACAGCCTGGTGGGTGAAACAGAAACTGTATGTGTGCATATACTTTGAATGGATGGATGCCTGGATCATGGTACTATCTGACTCTTAGATAGCATATACTCTTAGATAGCATATGTGTATCTAGAGAGAGCAGACGGTCACTGGATGAACTAAGTGTTACTTTGAAGAGCATGTAACACCGCACCCGGACGTCCGTTCCAGTGTATGAAAGGCAAGGAAAAGAAGTTGTAATTTTGTCCAAATACTACCATGAATAGTAGCAGTAGTTTGTATTGCAACTGCAAGCACAGCATATATCCGGTTCTTACGGTGGACACTCCCTACATCTCTTAATAACTTTAGTTTAGTAGTAGTAAGTCATTCATGTGTGGGTGTATCACTGTTCACTCAATAATAAGCAAAGCACCTAAAGTCATCCCATATGTAATCAAAAACATCCCATGTGAAATGATAGATAATCAGATTATTTAGCTTCTTCATTTTCCTTTTCTAGTACTCATTTGCACTGTAGGGTGAAAGCTAAATTAATTAAGCAGTAGCCCTTTTAACAGAGTATTCTCAGTGCCACCCGTAATAGAAAAGTAAGAGCTTCACCACCTGCATGTACTGGACTGGTACAGTAACGCAAGTCTGTCTCACTCATCATGGTGTTCGTCTGTTTTTCTCAGGTGCAAGTTCACTGCGCTGGCATTATGCCGGCTTGCATAAGATAACGTACCAATTTTCCTAAACAAGAGAGAAGAATAAGACTGGTGTACTGTCATAGTCGACTGTGATGGAAGTCCATAGTGCTCGTAGAATTTGTTCCTTAAACTCCCACTAATGTTAGAGCAAGGATGAAGAAGTGGGAGGTTAGATAGATACTGTCCTCATTAGTTATGTACTGTGCTTTCAATTTGCTACTTGTACTGTGACACAACTTTCTGCTCAATCATTTTGTGTTAATCTTAAGGAGCATTGGTTACAGACTATGTCTTTCTTTCTTCATATAGTTGCTCCTTCCAAATCAAACAGACCATCAAGGAAGGAGCTGGCTCGAATGGCCCGGCAACGGAGGCTGGATGCCACTGTCGCCGAATATCGGCGGCTGGTGACCCTGGAGGAGGAGGACACGTAGTCTACCGGTACAACATTCACTGGGACAGCTGCATCCTCCTTCGTGCCCCCACGGGCTGCCAGCCAGCGCAGTGCTCCAGCGGTACAGAGCCGGGCTACCAAAGCCAACCGCCACCGCCGAGCAGCAAAGACAGCAGCTGCCCCCCACAGGCGTTTCAAGGCACGCCAGCACCGCCTATCCCTCAGAGTGTCTACCTGGAGCAGGAGGTCCTAACGTATAAGACCTTGGTGGAGGGCCTCCACTCCGACCATGCCACCCTCCGCAAGGAGTATGATGCCCTGGCCGCAAAAGTGAACAGCAGCCTGCCGTAGTGTCCCTTGCCCCTTTTTTAGAGACTTTTGGGGGGTGGGAATTGGGAGTTGGGTGGTTTTTGGGACTTTTGAAGGACAATCGTTGGGGTTAGGGAGGGTCTTGCGGGAGATTATTTTGTTAGGGTTAGAAAAATATACTTTTTGAAACTTTATCTGAGCATACCTGTTTTTTACTGCTTTTGAGTCTGGTGGGTGGGGGTTTAACAGAAATTTTGTGTTCCTGAAACTTAAGTCTGTGTCATTTTCCTCCTTTAAGTGTAAATGGCTAAATGTTTTCAACACTAAGTGCCTCTCACAGAGTAAGTGAATTCAAGAGTCCTAGGACTTTAGTAGTACTACCGTCAATCTCTCGTCGCTCCTAATACTCCATTATACTACCTCCCACCAAATGCTTATCTTATCTGTAATTTGTGTTTGAAAATAGGGCTAGGCCCAGGCTGGCTCCACGGGAAATGGCGATTAAGGTTGGCAATCCTGGGCGGTGAAATCTCCTCATTGCGGTGGTACTAGTGGTGTGACACAGTGGCAGTTGCATGCCTATGGAAAAAAAGAAAATGAAACCTGGTTTGTCCTTACTGTAGCATTACAACGGTAGATAGAGAATATAGCAGGTGACAGTACACTAGAACAGTGCCACAATGTAGCCTAACAAATGGTAAAGTATTGAAAGTATAACTAGTACTTGCGTTGAATTTCTTTGACATTGGCTACTACTACAAGAAATAGTACTGAAGCTGAGTAAGTCTAGAATATATCCTCGGATTCCTTCACCAGCCTGTTGCTATGACCTTATCCTCCCCAGCAAGTGTGTGGAATTATTGATGTCATTTAGTCACACATCAATCAAAACCACACAGCCCGGGGGAAGAGGGTTAGGGTTTGGAAAATGGATGGGAATGGGTTTTTTTGGGGGTAGGTTTTGTTGAGAGAAGAAAAAAAAAGCACAGCATGGACAAACAATAATTGAAGATAAAGAAATCTTTGGGTACAAAGCTAAACATAAATCTTTTAAGTGACATAAAGGAAGTGCATGCACTACTGCATGCATTGTTATTGAAAAGTAAGTAGAACTTTCGACAACCGTGAATGACAGAATGCGACAGTACAGGGCTGCAGCGTTTTCACTTGCCTATCTCTGCATTCAGAGAAACACTTCTTACATTAAATTAGCTTTAAAAAATAGCCGAAGTAAAACCTATAGAATGGCTGTAGGAATCAATTTAGAAGCAGAGAGAGATCCAAGAAATGCAGTCAGTCACACTCATAGAAGAAAACAATGGATACTGTATCTGTATGATGTTGTAGTTGTCCTGTTGAATTTGGTAAGTAAGTTGCATGCAGCAAACAATTCCTCTTAATAGCGGCATTCCTCCATTCCAGCTGACGCTTCGTCCATCAATGTTGGTGAACAGAAGACACCCTGTCCACTGCCTGCCTGGCGGATGCTGAATTGCGGCTCGCTAATGTGAAGCCTGAATCCATCCTTTTTTCCCCACTGCACAGACTGAAACCCGGCCTGTAATTATTGAACAAAAAACAGGAAGTGATATTACAACACCACTGATAAATAAATATATGGTATGTACGCTGTGTAGTGCAAAAAGTCACACTTTGAGTTTCCTAATAGACAGTACAATATTTTTGAAAGTGCGTACTCTGTCTGAGTCTCCTTTTGAAGGATAAAGAAGTATGGGCAAATTAATTTAGCGGATCTTTCCCCTCAAGCTAGGTTTACTGTAAACTGTGTTTTAGAACAAAATTAGACCTTCCCAGCAATGCTCCCACCCAGACCCTTACTAAAGCCAGTCGCAAAAATGTAGAAGACCCCCAATCAGATCTCAAAAAACGAGGCCTGGCAGAAAACTGGTGACAAAACGTACTTTGAAAGTAAAAGTAGGCCCAAATACCCCCTTACCCACCGTGGATTGTATTCAAGCCACTTGCAAGCAAGCAAAAGTATCCATAGCCAGCATCGCTCCAAGACTCGAAACCCCCCCACCCAAACACATGCAATAGAAATACTGCTAACCCTAACGAGCCCTAAGTTAAGAATAGTGGCAAAGGCTTTCTTTAACTATGCCAAATCCCCCCTTTCCCACCATGGATTTTCTTCAAATGACTTGCAACCAAAATTACACATTGCCACGAGTGCTCTAAGACCCCAGAACTCAGTTGCAAAAATCTAGAACCCCCACGAAACACATGCAATCCTGCTGCTAGGGCTAACCCTAACGAACCCTAAGTTACAAAAAGTGCCATAAGGCTTTTCCTTATGGATTTTGTCCAAATCACTTCTATCCGGTATTAGACCTTCCCAGCAGTGCCCCAAGACCCGCCAACCCACCCGCAAAAAAACACAACACCCCCAAACAGCCAAAAAGGAAAATCTCATACTTATAATATTTCTTGGCCTTCGGTCCAAACGCGCTGTGCAGCTAGGTCATAACTCCAGTTTTCCACCACGGATTTCCTGAAAAGCAAATGCAATCAAAATTAGAGTGTCCCAGCAGTGCTCCCAGACCCTGAAACCCACCCACAAACACCAGGAAGCCCCCCAAACAGGCCCCCGAAAACGCTACATTGAGCAAAATGTCAGAAATAGCAAAAAAAAATTCTGCATGGATTTTGTCCAAACCACTTGTATCCGGTATTAGAGCTTCCCAGCAATGGCCCAAGACCCGCCAACCCACCCGCAAAAAAGCAAAACACCCCCAAACAGCCAAAAAGGAAAATCTCATACTTACAATATTTCTTGACCTTCGGTCCAAACGCGCTGTGCAGCTAGGTCATAACTCCCGTTTTCCACCACGGATTTCCTGAAAAGCAAATGCAATTAAAATTAGAGTGTCCCAGCAGTGCTCCCAGACCCCAAAACTCACCTACAAACACCCCGGAACCCCCCGAAAGAGCACCTCAAAGGCAAGCAAGTCAGCAAAAACGCAAAAAATGTTTCGCCTCCGATTTGGTCCAAACCACTTGTATCCGGTATTAGAGCTTCCCAGCAATGGCCCCAGAGCCGTCAACTCACCCGCAAAGAAGTAGAACACCCCCACAAGTGCAGAGTCTTTCTTCATTGGGCGTAATCCAGCCCTCTGCTTTGAGGGAAATAGGACTAGGAGTCTGGAGGAGGAGGATAGAGGAGCATGTTCTTGTGAACTTGTGAACCTGAGGAATGCAGACTGCGGCACTTTCAAATCAATAAGCAAACAAGTGAAGACAGACCTGCTGATGGGCTTGTTTTTGTGATTAGGTGATTAAAGTTTGAATTATATTAACAAAGAAAGACAGACACACAGGAATAAAAGTGAATAAGGACGAAAAAGAAAGTTATTGATTCATTGTCTCATTTTCAGGGCTCGGTGTCAGGGAATAAGAATAAGGCCTTGTCATCATACTCTGCGAATTCAGGCAGGGTGAGGTCAGTGTCATCAAACAGAGAAGAAATTCCCTCATCTACGTTGCTGTCCACCTCGTCTTCATCCGGCGTGCTTTCTCGTACTTTGTAATCTGGTGGTATGAGGTGCTGATTCATCTTGATCATTGTTAACCTCTCCACATTTTTGGGCGAGAGGCGGCTCCGTTTGGAAGTTACAATGCCACCAGCAGCACTGAAAACACGTTCAGAAGACACGCTTGTGAGTGGGCAAGACAAGTAGTTTATAGCCAGGTTGGAGAGCTGTGCCCACAATTCTTTTTTCCCATATCAATACGCCAATGGGTCAGCATTAACATAGACCTCTGTTGAGTCATTCAAGATAGTCCTGCACCATCGACTCAAGGTCCTCCAAGGTTCCTCCACTTTGCTTACTTTTTGCTGTGACCTTTTGAGAACCAAACCCAAGCCAAGTTAGACAATCCTCTTCTGCATCAAATGTTACTGTTGTGTCGGTTGCCGGTGTCTTTAACGGCTGAGAGGTCACTTGTGCCACAGCCACAGGTGCAGAAGTGGATTCTTTTGACCTGGGATGGCCTGCTGATGCTGATGTACTGCCTTTTCCTTCCATTTGCTGCCGTTCTCTTTCAAACCTCTTGGCTGAGAAGGCTAGCCAACGTTTGTACTTTGTAACATCTTGATCACCAAAAGGAAAGAATGCTTGGCATGCCAGCGCCTTTTTGTAGCGTGGATCCAGAATAGTAGCACAAATGTAATGCTGTTCTGAGTGGATCATTTTAAGACGTTCATCACCAAGTAGGCGCTCTAATAATTTCTCAGCCAAAAGAAAAGCGTCTTTCTTTTCTTCCTCTTTTTGAAACATAGAAGACACCACCTTCAGTTGGTGCTCCAGCATGCGCAACAATGGGATAGCTTTTCCCAAATTATAGTCCTCCTTGCTGACTGCACGCGTGAAGACCTCAAAAGGACGAAGCATGTCTGTCAGGCTTTTAACTAGGTTCCATTGCCCCGCATCTAGCCTTAGGTCCTTCTGAGCTGTACCCACTGTTAAGAAATAGCGATCGAGTACCGTATACTGCTCATACAGACGCTCAAGCATGTAGAAGGTTGAGTTCCAACGTGTCCAACGTGTTGCCACCTCCTGGATGAGTCCTTTCACTGGCATTCGACGTTCATGTAGCAGGCTCCTCAGATGCTTCCGGGCCTTAAAAGAATGGCTGAAATGGTTGCACATTCTTCGGCAGGTGGCCACTAACTCGCACGCTGGACTGTCTTCATCACTCAAGAATTTTTTAACATCCAGGTTTATACAGTGCGCCAAACACGGCACTCTGCTCCATGGCCTTAACTACATTGGCGCCATTATCCGTGGAAACATAACCAATCTGGCATTTTTTGGGGGACAGCCAGTGAAAGACCTTTGTGTTAAACTCATTCAAAATGTTTTCTGCTGTGTGACATTTCTCCAACCCAAACATGGCTAGTGTTGCATGTTTCCGAGCAGCTTTAAAAATTTGGTCCGGGTCAACACCTGCGTTTAGCTTTGCTTTAACCCCTGAAAAAGAGACCCAGTGTGCAGTGATGCACATGTAATCAGAGCCTGCGCCACTGGTCCACATGTCTGTTGTCAGATGTATAGTGTGAACAGCACTCTTCTGCAAAGCTGCCCCAATCACCTCCAGTACATCTTCATGTAGTGCTGGAACCGCAACGCTGGCAAAATAGAACAGGCTAGGAACCTTCCATTTAGGGCAGAGCGCTGTCACTAATTCTAGAAAACCAACCCCTTCTACAAAAGAAAAAGGGAGAAGGTCCAGAGCTAGCATTTTAGCCAGCTTAGTGTTATACAGACGCGTCAGTAGGTGGTTGCGTTCATATGGCGCGTCTGAAAAAAACATTTCTAATGTTGCCCTGGACCAAGCATTTACGGGATGATGATGATGATATCTTCGACCCAGTTACGCTCGCTGATGAACTTTTTCGCATTGGTGCCTCACTCTCTCCCACACTCTTAGTGTGGCTCACATGGGGTGTGCTGCTGACAGGGGTACTGGGTGTAAGTGAAGTGTTTGACACGTCTTCTTCCTCCTCGTCATCATCAGATGAAACATCAACGTTTTCTTGACTTGCAATTCGGGCTTCCTTGATCTCCTTTAGGTGCGCAAACCATTGGACAGTGTGCTGTCTCCTAAGATGACCTCTCTGGCCACCGGTACCATAGTTGGTACCAAACTTACCACGACTAACTGCATGCTTACAAATGCTACAAATGGCGAAGTTTTCCCTTTTTTGGCAAACACTAAAGAAGTCCCAAACTGGGGACTTGAATTGTCTGTGGGGGCCGGAGGAGGCGGCAATACTGGTGGTGGTGGTCAAGCTGCTAATGCCAGATGAAGTGGAGGATGTGGATTGCCGAACTTTAGTACGTTGTGCACTTTCACCACCACTAATTGAGGTCGAGGTGGATGGAGGCCCCTTCTGGCGAGGAAGAAATATGGAAGCGGTACGTGTTGGTGTACTAGTTAACTCCAATGATTGTGGTGTTTCCACTGCCTCCTTGTCGACAACATCATCATCACTCTCAGCAGCTTCTCGGGCTAGGGTCAAAATGTCTGTTTGCTGCATGCCCGCTGGGGCTGCAGTGACCTTTATGATGACTGGGTCGTCGTCGTGAGGTATTCATCAGCAGCAGTATCCGCCACTTCTTGTTGAGCCTCATCACACTCCATATGTATGAGACTTTGGACGAGCTTCCTTTTACGCTTAACTACCTTTGTCAGTGGTGCTGGTTCCCAATTTTGCTCCATATCATCAGAAGAAGGTGTGCTTGAAAAAGATGTAGACACCACCCTTGATCTCTTCCTTGCTAGGGGTGTGGAAGACAATGAATGATCATCAGGAGGAGTAGCTTCCTCAAACGATACCTCGGCTTGATTGTCGATTTCCTGATGTGCCCCTACTTCGGGAGGAACAACTATTGTGGGCACTTGTGACCCTCCATGCACCTCTGCTTGCACATCTCCTTGCACTACCTCTCCTTCCACTTGTACTTGGGCTTGTACTTGCACATGTGGTTGTTGTTGCGGCTGTGGTTGTTCAACACTCGTCAGATGAGTTACAACAACCTGTGTTGATTGAGGGACATTGCTGCTACTTTCTTGCGATGAGCCAACATCACTGGTCGATGGTGATTGAACAACTAGACTAAGTGCCTCTGCAGCACTCAAGGGCTTGGACTTAAATTGACGTGGTGGTGGTGGTGGCACTGAGCCCAATGGAGCGGGGGTGCTGCTCCCAGCTTGGTCCCCAGCAGATCAAGCTGCTGCTGCAGGCGTACTTTTTTTTTTACTCCCAAAAAATGTGGCGGGCGGCACACCAGTCTCCTTGGTAACTTGCTTCTTCTGCTCCTTACTGGCAACTTTCTTGCTAGAGGAGCTACGGGGAACTTTTTTGGGGGCTATCTTCTTCAGAGCAGGTCAGAACAGCAGGCTGCAGTTGCACGAGTTGCAGAGTTGTCTGTGGCCAGACGTGACGTTGCATGACGTTATGCTGCACACACACACACCGCTGCAGGACTTCTTCCTGGCACTGGTGGTTCTCTTGAGTCTTGTGCACCTAAAAGCAATGGAAGACAGAGGAATATCAGTTCAGTTATACACCCCAAAAAATCGAAAATCACAGAAAAATCAGCACAATCCCAAGCCCTCCATGATGTTTAAATTCAAGACACCCCACAGAAAGACTAGGCCCATGCACCACTCACTACCCCTGGGCATAAAGGTTGAAAGCTAGGCAAAATGGTTGCAGACCTAAGAACACTGCCTGCATTCAAAATGGCCCCCTGCCTCCCAGCACATGGCCAGGGCCTGCCTGTAGCAGCACTCAAAATGGCCTCCCAACCAAATGGCCTGTCCCCATGAACACCCCAAGAAATCGAAAAAAACTGAAAAATCAACACAATCCCATCCCATCCATTCCCTCCATGATGTTTAAATTCAAGACACCCCACAGAAAGACTAGGCCCATGCACCAGTCACTACCCCTGGTGAAAAGGCCACAACAACAGCCCAAAAAATCGAAAATCACAGAAACATCAGCACAATCCCAAGCCATCCAGGCCCTCCATAATGTTTAAATTCAAGACACCCCACAGAAAGACTAGGCCCATGCACCACTCACTACCCCTGGGCATAAAGGTTGAAAGCTAGGCAAAATGGTTGCAGACCTAAGAACACTGCCTGCATTCAAAATGGCCCCCTGCCTCCCAGCACATGGCCAGGGCCTGCCTGTAGCAGCACTCAAAATGCCCCCCACCCACATGGCCTGTCCCCATGAACACCCAAAGAAATCGAAAAAAACGGAGAAAAATCAACACAATCCCATGCCATCCATGCCCTCCATGATGTTTAAATTCAAGACACCCCACAGACAGACTAAGCCCATGCACCACTCACTACCCCTGGTGAAAAGGCCACAACAACAGCCCAAAAAAACGAAAATCACAGAAACATCAGCACAATCCCAAGCCATCCAGGCCCTCCATGATGTTTTTATTAAAGAGACCCCACAGAAAGACTCAGTCCACCCACCACTGAGTACCCCTGGGCAAAAGGCCCCAACAACAGCCCAAAAATCGAAAAATCCAAAATTGTAGTTGCAGCAACTGTTATGCCCCAAACAAACTTACTTGTGAAATTTCTAATCCAAAAGTGATCCAAAGAAAGTCAAAAAGGCCTCAAATCCAAATATCCAGCAGCATCCACAAAAAGTAATCCTTCCAGGTGAAGAATCCGAATGAAAGTGACCAGCACATGAAGAAAGCACTGGGAGGAGCCTACTGGACAGGAACAGGAAGTTGGAGACTGTGGGGCACTTCCTTACCTCCCACCCCTCCCAAAATGGACTCCTTTCAAAAAAAAGTGCAGGCAAATGTCAACCTGAGGAGTTATTCTGATAAAAATCATCATTTCCAGAAGGTTTATGCTGCTTGCTGGTGGATTTCTTGTGCAGAATTGCAAATTTTGTATTTTCGCGAGTGTGAGATTGTTGCTGCCCGCCGCATCTACGTGTTCGCAATTGCGAACTCCCGCGATACGTGATCACGGCGTACTCGCGTTGACAAACTCTCGCTGTGCAAGGTGGCAAGCCGCGATGACGGGATCCCGCAGCAAGATTCAAAATGGCGCAGCACTCGCAAAATATCGAGAAAAACAACTTGGCAAACGCTGAATGACGGTAAGTGAACGCCGCACGCCGCAAAATTGTATCACCAAGAAAAAAAATCCGCCGCGTGCGAATTTGCGGATTTTGCGGGAAATTCGCAAATCTCGCGGATTGCGAATTTACTGAAAATCCGCAAAATCCGCGAGCGGAACAGATTTTCCGCCCATGCTTAGTAAACACCCTGGGAGCCGACCTCAGGCCAAACGGCAGAACCACAAACTGGTAATGGACTCCCAGAAGGCAAAAGCGCAGGAAGGGACTGGAGAGAGGATGGACAGGGACGTTATAATAGGCATCCTGAAGGTCCAGAGTGCACATGAAATGACCCTGGAGAACCTGGGGAATCACCCTCTGAAGAGTCTCCATTTTGAACGGAATCCGCAACACAAACTTGTTCAGGGCCTTGAGATCCAGAACAAGGCGAAACCCTCCAGTCACCTCGGGCACCAGAAAAATGATGGAGTAAAACCCCCGACCCATCTCCCCCGGAGGAACCACCTGAACCGCCCCCTTGTGCAACAGAGACTGAACACCCAGCAACAGTTCCACACGTCTGGACGGCAGGATGGCCAAGGAGTCGGACGGACCCCTGAGTCCGGAGGCAGGCTGGAGAACTCCACACGGTACCCCAAACGGATCACGTCCAGGACGCATAAGTCTGAACAGGAGGACGTCCAGGCCGGAAGAAACAACCGAAGCCGACCACCTACCAAGGATCCGACCTCGGACCCCAGATAGTCAGGAACGAGGCTTCGCAGGAGGGGACTTCGCCTTCTTGTCCCGACCCGACCAGGCTGAAAACGACCACGACCCCTGGAAAACTGCCTGTGAGAAGAGGGGCGAAAAAAAGGCTTTGGCTTAGAGAACGCCGGAGCAGCCGAGGGCAGCTTGAAAGAGGAGGAATGTTTCTTCTCCTTGAAAAGCTGATGAAGCTTGCCCTCCAACTCAGCATCAAACAACATGGAACCTTGAAAGGGCAACCTCAGCAAAGCCGATTTCTGGGCCGAATCAGTCTTCCAGTCTTTGAGGACCACGTTCCGACGAGCAGCAATGCAAGCACCCCCCGACAGAGCAGAGGCACGCACCACATCGAAAGACACGTCAGACAGAAACTCCACTGGATGCTCAATGTGAGCCAGAATGTCAGAACAGTCAGTGGCATTATCCATGTAACCATACAAAGTCTTCAAGTCAGAAAGCAAAGACTGCGCCACATAAGTCCCGTAAATGCCAGCTCGCAGCGCCAGATGGGAACCAGAATACACTTTACGAAGGGATGCGTCCACCCTCTTATCAACAGGAACACGGTCAACCGCATCCTCGGCCAAAGAGGTGCGCCCCACCAGACTTGCCACAAACGAATCCACAGGAACAGAGTCCGGCAAATCCTTAGCCATATCCTGAAGAGGATACAGCTTGGCCATGAAGCGAGGAAGCATGATGCGATCCGGATCCTTCCACTCCCTATCCAAAACCTCCTTCACACAGGGATGAACAGGCATAACCACTGGCGCAGAGTACTGGAACTGGCGAAGCAAGGAACCCCCAGAAGTACCAGGGACATCATCCGCAGGGAACCCCATATTAGCCTTAACATGGCTCAACAAGTCCGGCAACATCTCCTTATCGACATATTTACCCTTAACAGGATCAGCATCCAAACCCCATTCCTCCAAGTCAGAAGCAGGAGAAGAAGAAGAAGACGGAGGGGGAGCACACCTGGACCACGACTTGGACCTGGCCGAGGAACCCTTGGTACCGGGACCCCCCATCTCCAAAAGAGTCTACTTAATAAGAGCCTTCAATCTGGCATCCCCACCCCTGGAACGATGCCTACAACGGGCAGGAGAAGGAGAAGATGACGAAGATGCAGAGGAGGACACCGCAACATGCCTGCTCTTCCTAGCATGTTTCCCCATGTCCAAGGCCAGCAGGAAAACCACAGAGTAGAGCCAGAGCGAAGGTGCACTCCAGCCAAGCCAGCCAGCACCAGGAAGCAAGCCAGGGAGTGAGGCACACAGAACCTGAAAAGTGTACGAGACTCCAACAGCAGTAGCATGCCCCAGCAAAAGCCAAAAACGAATGCAGGCACAAGAAAACCACAGCTGCTTTAAAAAGGTGAAAAGAAAACCGCTACGCGGTACTCACACGCAAGACCGGCAACACCTCCAAACACTGCCGCCAGCCGAATATGGAAAACGCCTGACTTCCTGTCCCCAAACAAAGGAAGTCAGGCAGAAACAGGAAGGAAGCGCCCCAACCACACCGGAGCCGCCGCAGTACCACAGCAATCCTGCCAAGAGCGCCGCGTCTCCAAAAAGCCCGGCAGAATGGAGACGTGGCGCGGACACCACCAGAGCCACAGGATACTTCTGTTAACAGCCCGAAGTGCCCGCAGGAAACTCCCCAAGCCCGGCAGGAGGAGAGACCCGTGAATACCAGCCCTTACCCGAAGCCCAGCAGCAGGTAAGCCCCAGGAGCCCGACGGCTCCTGGATCCAATCAGAAAAAAACTGTCTACAGACAGAAAAAAGAACAGGAGGCATGCTGGGTACTGTACCCTTATGTACTCCCTATAGGGAGAGGGAGGGGCGTACCAGCATTTCTGCTTTCTTTTTTCTGTCTGCGAGATGGTTAATCTCAATTGCTTTTAATGAAGGGGACGAGGACAGGAGGGACCTGGGGGTAATGCTCTTAGCCATGTTATCCACCTACCATTGGATAACATGGCTAAGAACTGCTCAGGGGCAGGTGTTAGCTTTTGGAGATATTGGCGCTTAGCGAGAATATCTCCAAAAGTTGGTAATAGGAGATAGCGATGTTAGCGACTGTTTGCAGTCGCTAACATCTTGGCACGCCCACTTTGCATGTCATTAGTGATAAATTTCACTGACATGCAAAGCGGGGCCCAAGCTGGTCCCTATCTCCTACTAGCTGTCGCTAACTGGTGTTAGCGACAGCTAGGTAATAGGGAGATAATTTTATCTCCGCTTTCTTGGCTTTTAAAGCCAAAAAAACTGAGATAAACCCCCTTGATAATATGCCCCAAAGTTATTTGACTGACTGAGCACATCGGGTTAAAAAAGAAATACACATTCAGAAAATAGTTCCGGATCGTCCGGACCATTCTTACTGTGTTCGGTGGCCTGGAACTACCCACACTTATAGGAGCGGGATATTTAGAAGGGAGGGTGGCAGTGATGGCAGTTCAGCTCAGGGCCGTTTATTTACAAATTAGGCACTACTGATAGTACATACAACGTATTAGCACGAACTCGAACACCGTCGTTTTTAAGTGTGTATTTTCAGAGAAATAATTATTTTACTTAAGCAACGGTGCAAAGTGATGGATGAAACAGGTGTGACGAAGGAGCTTGTGGAACTGAGCCGATATTACAATGCTGCGTCTGAATTAAAGCAGATTGACAACACAGCGTGAATAATTAGGACAAGTTAACGTTATCCCGATGAAACCGAGTTACAGCGGAAACAAAAACAACGTGGCACTAGTAAACATTAACTCGGTAACAACCTGGGGAATAGCAGGTGAAACGTATTGAAAAAGTGCCTAAAACGGCATGATTGTTTTCTCCCACACTTCCCAGCTCTTAGCTTCTCTTGAGCTCAACCATTCAATAGAAACCACATTGGTCCTGAAAACATGAATATGAGTTTAACTCAGCTTCTCTCCATCAAGGTTCACATCTCGAGGGTCCTTAAATAGACTGGCATTCAGAGATGTACAGCTGCCTCTTTTAATCAGCAAATCCATTCAAATGGAAAGAGGGGTGCGAAATTAAACATTATTGGAAAGGACATTTGAAGGCTGCTCTGCTTATGAGGAATACAGGAAAATATGTATAATTACACTACTTCTATTCACAATCGCAACATGACGTTGCGTGCCATGGGTTTGAAAACCTAACCACATAGGTGTGATGCCTGCCATGATCTGAGAGCAGAGTGCAGAAAAGATGCCCTATGTCTCTTTACCCCTTCCATGCGAGGTATTTTTGGCACCCCATTGTCAGAGGGTTTTTTGTTGTCGTAAAAACAAGCATTGGCAAAGCCTAAAGGTCTGACTGTGGCTTTGCTGTTGTTCTTAATGCTGTCGGTCATTTTTACCAAAACATTTCAAAAACATTCAAAGATGGTTTGCAGGCACCGTGTAAGAAAATCATCTCTTTTGCCCTAATCACTTCCACTTTTTGCGGGACACTGGTGGTTACTGACTCTGCAAGTGCCCCCGGCTCTGCTAACCAGGCCCATGGTTAGTGCTCTTTTGAAAAGGTATATGGTAATTGGTTTAATTACACTTGGTTTATACACCCTACCTGTAAGTCCCTAGTATATGGCAGGCAGTGGACTTCATGCACTTACATGTGCACTGCTGCAGTGTCTGAGGTCATTGCAAAGCCCGCCCTGCTTTGTAGGCTGGTTTTCATATAAAACTGTGTCCAAATTCTACTTTGGATTCAAAAGTACTTCCAAAGTCTAAAACTACCTTTTTATTACATATAAGTCACCCCATAAGTCTGCCCTAGGTGAACCAAGGGTAGGGTGACTCTTATAAAAAGCAGCAACATTATAAAAAACATGTTTATGTGACTTGGTGAGGGAAAAGCAGCCAAAGTTGTTTTTCCCATTGTAGTGCTGCTAGCTCCATAGGCTAATGTGGGAAGGCTTTATTAAACTTTAATAAAATCTAACTTTTGACAGGAGTGAGTTCGCACCATAATTCAAAGTATCAAAATAATAGTTGCAATAAATCCAACAGCAGCTTGTCATGGTTGGATTTATTATAAATATTGCAGGAAAGAAGTTTCAGAACTTACTCTCCTACAGTTACATAAAACAGCCCTGTAGCAGCCTCTTCTGATTGTCTAGCCTTTGAGCGCCTGGGCAAAGCTGCTCTCTGATTAGGTGTGAAGAGGCCTGAGGCTGAAACAATACAGCCATTAATTGGGAGGAGATTTGGTTCCTGGATAAGCCAGGGATGGTTGGGGAGCTGGAGAGATAAACTGGTCTTCAGAGGGAGAAGTCCAGATGTCACAGAACCCAGGCCAGCCCCGACTTCCATGATCCCAGCCAGATAGGAGTCCCTCTAATTAGATTAGAAGGGGGCTGAAAGGGGAGTGTATGGAAAAGTTAGCCACAACTGTTGATTGTGTGAGCTAGACCTGAACTCCAAGGAGAGATATTTTCCATTATGATTTTTGCTGAGATGTGCATTCTGGGACACAAATATGCCACACTTCCCAAGAAGTGGTCATAGAAGAGGGTGGCAACCTGAATCCCATTGGTTGGGGTGTCTCCCCTCTTGCCATCCCAGAATGAGGAATAAATATGGAAGAGCTGCAAGAGCACCTCAGATGCCTGCCTGAAAATATCAGGAGAAGGACTGCCCTGCTGGACCCTTGGACTGCACAAGAGAGGACTGCACTCAGACGGACTGCACCTAGTGCACTGTAAGGACTCCAAAACAGAAGGACTTTGCCCTATTTTCAGGGATAAGGAGTGGACTTCCTGAGTGGCAACAAGTAAAAAAAAGTGCTGGAAGAAGCCATCTGAAAAATCCACAACAAGGACAACTCCAGCTGACCAGTTTCACCTGGATTTTACTTGGATTGACCAGGTGCATTGTGGGAGTTGGACTCCCAGGGCCCAAGAGGCAAGCCAGAGCTTTTGAACCCTTAGCTGGTGTTGTGGACTCCTTCTGACCCTCAAGGAACCTTTCAGAAGAAGATCTGAAAGTATGGGAACTTTTTCCAACCTTTAAGAAAAAGCTCCAGGAGAAGTCTTACATCAATGACGAGAGTCAAGCTGGAGTAGTTTAACCGCGACTCGCCCTGACCGCAGAGGTTAGGTTAGGTTAGGCTGATTTATAAACACAGGGTTGTTCTGAGGAAAGCTCTGGAGCTGCTTGCCATCAGCAATCAAAAGAAAGACTTCCAGAACTCACTAAGGTAGTGCACTGCAGGAGGCTGTCATTATCGACTCGAAATCTGGATCAGAGGACCCGATGCTCAGCGTCGAGAGAAAAAGCTCCATATAAGTGACTAAGTGCAAATCTTGATCGCACCTAAACACTCAACGTATCCGTCAGTCTGAAACTTTGACATAGTATTTCCCCCTGCATGCAAATTTCAGCCCGAAGGTCAGCTAACCAGGGCCTTTAATGACTGGGGAGGTTGCCATGCAGCCACTCCCTTATTCAAGACAGCCCGGGGGTGGGCTGCCCGGGGCATAAACGTAATGAATGCAGTCCAGCCACAATTTCTGTGCAGTCCCGCTGGAGTCCCACAGGATTGCTGCAATTTTTGCTGATTTTGTTTTGTTTTTGGCCGTGGTGGGTCCCTCTGGGTGAGCCCGTATGAGGCCTAAGGACTCGGGACAGGGGACTAAGTCCCCTGAGTCCTGTAATGGCTGCCAGCAACATTTTTATGATGTTGCTGGCAGTCAGTCAGAGTGCTTGCTCATGCAGGAGTCTGACTCCCATGGGAGTGAGATGGCCCAAGGGAAATTAACCTTCCTGGGCCAATCAGAATGCTCTATTTTTAAATTTGCTCTCTCGCAAGAGCCTTCTGAGCCTCTCGCGGACCCAACCTCCCAGGTATTCAATTATTTTTTAACCTTGATTTCTGAAAAACTACTGAACGAATTTGCACTAAATCACAAAAAAGTACAATCTGTGAACCAAGATCTAGAATCCTGCCAAATGTAGTGTATTTCCGTTCAGCAGTTTTTGGTGTAGCCCGTCTTAAAGAAGTCTATGGGCAACACATGAAGATTTTTCATTTTGGTACCCCCGGCCTTTGTTTTGGCTCTGCTTGACAGGTTACCCCAAAACTTTCCATGCACAAAAAAGTAAAAAAATAGTACCTTTTTGCAGAGTTTCATTGAAAGTCATGAAACAGTACTATGTTATTAGCAACACAAAAATGCTTTTTCTAAGGTAACCTACAATAGGCAATATATGTGCATATATATATATATATTCACAGAAAAAACCATAGGTTATAGTCGATATATAGTTAGGAATTTGCATTTACAAAACCTTGAAAATTCAATGAAAAAACCATTGGTTTTAGGCCATATATAGTTAGGGATTTGCATTTACAAAACCTTATTTTACTCGCATAAAACCATTGAAATTCCATATATAGTTAGATGCGCTAACTATATATCGCGCACCCGCAATCCACTGCTGATGATGTCACATATTACATCATTCATGACATGGTTAGTGACATCACTGATTACATCACTGATGACAACATCCAGTGACTGTATGTTTCTGTAAAGTTAAAATATGTTTTACATATTGAAGAATGAGTGGATATATAAGTGTCTGGATGAAGGATTTACTAGGTGCATGACTGACTGTATGAGTGAGTGATTAAATGTGTCTCACTGAGTGCATGAGTTAGTGACTAAACTGTTTTAATTTGTGCATCATTATATCTGTTGTTCTACAAACTGCTGCATATGTTGATCAGTAGCTATATGAGTAACTGTATGGGTTATTGATTGGTTGTCCAAGTATTTGTATGGGAAACTGAGTGTGTGTGTATGGGTGGCTGGGAGGTGTGTGACTCTGTACATAGATGTGTGAGTAGTTGATTCACTATATGTATGGATTCAAAAGTGCATGTGGAAACAGCTGTATGGGCGGTTGACTGTGCATGAGTGTATTAGTGAGTGAATGGATATCTCAGTGCTACATGTCAAAGTAAGTACATATGTAAAACACAGTACATGTGAGAGTTGACATCTATAAATAACTGTGCATAAGAGCCAGTGAATGTGTGAGTGGCTGTATGGATCATTGTGAACATGTATCAGAGATTGTATAAGAGAGTAAAGTAAATATGTGTTAGTATATGTTTGAATAAGTAAGGTGTGTATAACTGTATAGTAGAGAAAATGGAGGTGTGATTGATTTTTGGCATAACTGACTAGGTGTGTGAGTAACTCCATGGATGAGTGACAGTCTGTGACTGTCAGTTTACACTGATTGTATCTAAGGTTATATTAGAGTCTGAAGAGGTTCATGGTATTATCACATGAATGATATCATCAGTGATGTGATCAGTCATGTCAAATGAGATGTTATCAGTGATTTTATCAGTGATGTCATTTGAGATGTCATCAGTGATGTCATCAGTGATGTCACTAACCATGTCATGAATGATGTAATATGTGACATCATCAGCAGTGGATTGCGGGTGCGCGATATATAGTTAGCGCATCTAACTATATATGGAATTTTAATGGTTTTATGCGAGTAAAATAAGGTTTTGTAAATGCAAATCCCTAACTATATATGGCCTAAAACCAATGGTTTTTTCATTGAATTTTTGAGGTTTTGTAAATGCAAATTCCTAACTATATATCGACTATAACCTATGGTTTTTTCTGTGAATTTCAATGGTTTTTTAATAGCAAATATCAAAAGCTGTCAAATGTCAAGTACGTGATAGGTAAAAACGTTTTTGTGTTTATGCACGCTGATGTGCTTTGAACGCTGCCCCCCCCCACTCCCCTCTTTTCTGTTAGTAGTACTCTCTCTTTGCAGATAGTGAAGGGTAGTTAACGCAGACCTTTACCCCCGTTGTAATCCGTCGTACCTGCTTGTCTCTCCATTTGATTGATTCTTATCCAAGCATTTACTGTTTTAGAATTGGTTCTCTTTGGATCATTCTCTATTTACAAACAAGCACAAAGTCGCAATACTCTGTTTAGTCTTTGCAGATAGTGAAAAATCGTGTAAAAAAATAAAAGTAATCGAGCAAAATCAGTAGACCACTAATTTGATCTCTTTTTGACCTCGGTAAAATACAAACATTAGGAACAACCCTTCATGAGAAATACGAAAATAGTGAAATGAACTGAGCTCCACACCATGAGGGCTGCAAGACAGCTCGACTCCGCCACCCACCCCGCCCAAAATAACGACAAACCCTATGCAAATATTATAAATATAGACAACACACCAGCAAAGAAACAGGGTAAAACATTTTATTAAATAACTATTTACATAACTATTTTATACTTTTTATTGCCCGATCCGGCTAGCTCAATCGATCGAGCATGAAACTCATGCACTGATAGCAAGCGTTGAGAGTTTGTAGAACGATGGCTTCAGATTTTCCACATACGGTGTAGTGGCGCAAACTGGGAGGGGGCGTTTGGATTCTACCCCTTCCCCAAATAAGATTTTCATACGTGAATGTTCGTTCATGCTTTCTGTCCCTGAGTTGCTTCGATGTCACTGCCTTACACAAATGGCATAAGTCCTGGATGTTGAGTGCCATACTTCAGAGTTCTAAGCAGCGCTTGTAACAATGTTTAAACCTTATTTGCACCTGCTGCAGCTTCACTATTCAAAGTAAGTGGGGTCCGTTTGTGGACCTGACTGCATTGGAAAACAATGTGATACGGTGCCTCCCTAAACCGCTTGACGGAGGCCCCCGAGGGGCGGTGAGATGGCGCGGACTGAGAGGGGGCGCTTGGCTCCTGCCCCCTCCCCAAGTCGTGTTGCCCTGGTGTGGCCTGAGATCGCCCCCGGCATAGGCGGCCGGCTCCCGGGGTCCGGCGGATTTTTTTCCCTTTTGATGACTCTTCCATTCTGGACCTTGTCCCACAATCCGTTTGACCTGAAGACACGCTGTCGTGGGGCGCCCCTTTACCGTTTTAGTTGCCATTCCGCCCGCATTTGGTACTCTGTGCCTCTTCCGCCATTCAACTGTTTACCGCCCGCTCTTGCGACTACAGCGTCTCGCTCACCTTGTAGTTGAGTTGCTCTCACTCTTAAGATTTAACCGAACTTTTTGGACTGCTGAAAGCGGTTGTATTCCGACCGCTGGTTGGTGGAGACATTTTGACTATATTCTGGACCTGCATTGTCGCGTAATGCGTCATATGACGCGACGCGTTAGCGCACCCGGAAGTGCTCCGGTGCGCAAGGCGCAGCTTCCCGGAAACGATCCAGAGCGCGCCGCTCAGCGCGTAACGTAAGCATAACAGGTCATGTGACTTGTTAATAAAACTTTTCATTGGTTCATTTTACTTTTGTTTTCCTAATGATGTAAGACTAGGTCATGTAACCTAAAAATAACACTTTTCATTGGATTAAAAAAATTTTTTTTTCCCAAACGATGAAAGCCCCACCTTGTTTCTGGATGTTTCAGACTGAAGCTGGCGTCACCATGAGAGCACCACCATCTCGTAGCTCCGTCGTGGCCATTTCGCAAGCAATCATGGCAGCCGCTCCCCACCGGAAGCCTGCGGGAGTCGACGGCCCCCAAGACTTTTGTACAATCTTCAAGGCTGAGGGGACGCTTTCGAGAATGGAACCCAAGCCCTGGCAGACAAGCGTCCGAGTTCCAAGGTGTCCCAGGGCCATTTTACTGGACCAGGCCCAAATCCGAAGAGCCGGCCGCCATTTTAAGAGTCCTGTGGCAGCCGCCTATCGCTGCACCGCAAGAGTGGGAGCAACTCAACTACATGGTGAGCGAGACGCTGTAGCCGTAAGAGCGGACGGTAAACAGCTGAATGGCGGAAAATGCACAGTGTAGAAAAAGCGGGCGGAATGGCGACTGAAACGATAAAGGGGCGCCCCACTACAGCAGACGAGCCTCCGCCATGTGCTTCAAAACTGCATATGTATCTCGTGATATCAAGGTTGGGCAACCAGTACACAACAAGCAGTTACGAGTCCCATTTACACCAGCGCCATTTTGGGCGCGGCCGGGCAGGTCCAGGATCTAGTCAAACATAACAAATGAGGCTGACGTCTCTGAAGCAGTTGACGAACAGCAGGACATAGCAAATAAACATGAAGTCTCTAAAGCTGTTAACTCACTGCAGGACAAAACAAGTAAACCTGAAACCTCTGGAATAATTGTCGCTCAAAAGAACAACACACAAAACTCTGTAGAGCCTGAAGAAAGAAAAACAGAAGGGCACTGTAGTTTCAGACACACTTAACACTAATGACTAAACAAAGATATCGTCTGTTTATGAAGCAGTTATCATGTTCACAGAATTGACAAAGAAGTGTGCAGACACCAATGCTATTAAGAAACACAAGGAAATCCCTAACGCATCAGCATTCTCGACAGAGGTTGACACAGATAACATCTTAAGGAACAAAGAAAGACAAAATAAGGATGAGGAAGTTATCACTTTAGTTTTTTCATCAGCTAGCGACAGCAAGAAACATATTGTAATGGAGATTAGAGAGGCTACGGATGAATTATCAAAAATATCAAAAGAAATGGCTACTCCCCCCTTTAGCAGATTAGCTAAATGTTTGCGTAATTTAGGCATAAAAGTTATATTATTGTTGTTGTTGTTATCGTTATAGTTCTGGTTAATTTCAAAATTTTTTAAAATATATTTACAGTTTTTGTTGCGTTCGTTATATTTAAAAGTTAATAAAGTTATATTATTGTTGTTGTTATCGTTATAGTAATAGTTTTCTTTGTAGATGTTTTCCATCACCCGCCCAGGATATCACCACTGTTCCCCATGTCATAAAACCTTAGGATGTTCAATAACTGAAACAGCTAATATGGGTTTACTTACAGGGGACATCTTTTGTTCTATTTTGTAAAGTAAAACTATTGTGAACGCAAGTATTATACATAGTAAGGGTTTAATATAGCATTTGTCAGTCATTGGTTAAGCAGCTAGGACCTGTTCACTCTTGACACCCCAGGTGCTGTGTATGTTGCACTATAGTGCTGCATCGAGAAAACGGACAACCCTATTGATGTTGATTTTTCATTATTGATTATTGTAAAGAAATGGCGACTCCCCCCTTTAGCAGATTAGCTAAATGTTTGCGTAATTTAGGCATAAAAGTTATATTATTGTTGTTGTTGTTGTTATCGTTATAGTTCTGGTTAATTTCAAAAAATGTTTAAATATATTTACAGTTTTTGTTGCGTTCGTTATATTTAAAAGTTAATAAAGTTTTAAAATCTAACTTTGTTGGAGTGCTATATATTTTTAAAAAATCGGGTGAATGGGGCCTTGAATCGGGTTATTGTCATGTGTGGGCTTTGCAAGTGTACTGCTACAGGATCGGACATTTCAAACTCAAATGCACGTTCTTTTTCTTACCTTTCCGAAGCATGGAGCGCAATAGCAGGCAGAGAAAGGGTGATGCACGTGTTGAACACTGCCTGGCCTGGCAAGTTGCTGGCAGTGCCCCCCCGCCCGCTCCTGAAAGAGGGCACACACACACCGCCGCCCCGAGTACTTCACAAATCTTTAAAAGACCATGCTCTTGTTCATGAGGCTTAAATGGTTTATCACCCCTTCTAGAACCCCTGCATCGACCCTCTGACGTTTCCTGGAAGAATTAGCACGTAACACAATACCAAGCCCTGTCAGCTGAAACCCCCGAGAAATCATGGGGCATATTATCAAGGGGGTTTATTTCCGCTTTTTTGGCTTTAAAAGCCAAAAAAAAAGAGATAAAATTATCTCCCTATTACCAAGCTGTCGCTAACACCAGTTAGTGACAGCTAAAAGGAGATAGCGACCATCTTGGGCCCCGCTTTGCATGTCAGTGATATTTATCACTAATGACACGCAAAGTGGGCTTGCCAAGATTTTAGCGACTGGAAACAGTCCCTAACCATCGCTATCTCCTATTACCAACTTTTGGAGATATTCGCGCTAAGCGCGAATATCTCCAAAACCAAACACCTGCCCTGAGCAGTTTTTAGCCATGTTATCCAATGGGAAGTGGATAACATGGCTAAGAGCATTTGCTGGATAATGCATGAATATCGCTGACTTTTCAGCGATATTCATGCATTGCGGCCGTTTTTTATCGCATTTGCGATAAACCTTGCTAATAGCAAGGTTTATGTGCGATAAAATTCGCCGATGTGCGGCGATAATTTTTGTCTCTAAACAAGTTAGAGACAAAAATTATCGCTAGTTGTTGGTAATATGCCCCCGGATTTTTCCTTGCAGGAATCGGGAGGCGAAAGACTAGCACTGAAATCAGTAGTCTCACGCCTGAATCGGGAGGGTTGGCATGTCTGGATACTCTACAGCTGAGGCCATAAACTACATCCGCAGGGCTAGGTGATAGCCTGAGTCCGGCCTGGACAATCGGACACAGAGGAAGAGGAGTGTCAGAGGGTGCGGTAGTGAATAGGGTGAAAGGGAGGTGTCGGGCGGGCACAGGGTGTGATTCTCAGAGAAGAGCAGCGCAGATGGGGGGAAGTATATGGCCCATGCATGAGAGAGAGAGCGGGGGTGACCAGTGGGTGGGGGAGATGCTTGCGAGGGTGGGGAGCCATGCTGAGGATCGGCGGCGTGCAGAGAGTGGGCCTGGTCAAGGCATCTAAAATGGCTGCCGTGCACGACAAAATTGTGGCATTGGACAAAAAGGCAAGATGGCGCAGACAATGTTTATCAATAAGGATTCATTTATAACAAAATATTTACTCGCAGTGACAAAATGGTGGTCAACACTTCCTGATTTCCATCGAATCGAACGTTAACAAACGTCACGCAGCAAAAAAAAAAAAAAAAGCTCACGCACAGAGCAGTTTTTAGCCATGTTATCCAATGGAAGGTGGATAACATGGCTAAGAGCATTTGCTGGATAATGCATGAATATCGCTGACTTTTCAGCGATATTCATGCATTGCGGCCGTTTTTTATCGCATTTGCAATAAACCTTGCTAATAGCAAGGTTTATGTGCGATAAAATTCGCCGATGTGCGGCGATAATTTTTGTCTCTAAACAAGTTAGAGACAAAAATTATCGCTAGTTGTTGGTAATATGCCCCCGGATTTTTCCTTGCAGGAATCGGGAGGCGAAAGACTAGCACTGAAATCAGTAGTCTCACGCCTGAATCAGGAGGGTTGACATGTCTGGATACTCTACAGCTGGGGCCATAAACTACATCCGCAGGGCTAGGTGATAGCCTGGGTCCGACCTGGACAATCGGACACAGAGGAAGAGGAGTGTCAGAGGGTGCGGTAGTGAATAGGGTGAAAGGGAGGTGTCGGGCGGGCACAGGGTGTGATTCTCAGAGAAGAGCAGCGCAGATGGGGGGAAGTATATGGCCCATGCATGAGAGAGAGAGCGGGGGTGACCAGTGCGTGAGGGAGATGCTTGCGAGGGTGGGGAGCCATGCTGAGGATCGGCGGCGTGCAGAGAGTGGGCCTGGTCAAGGCATCTAAAATGGCTGCCGTGCACGACAAAATTGTGGCATTGGACAAAAAGGCAAGATGGCGCAGACAATGTTTATCAATAAGGATTCATTTATAACAAAATATTTACTCGCAGTGACAAAATGGTGGTCAACACTTCCTGATTTCCATAGAATCGAACGTTAACAAACGTCACGCAGCAAAAAAAAAAAAAAAGCTCACGCACAGAGCAGTTTTTAGCCATGTTATCCAATGGAAGGTGGATAACATGGCTAAGAGCATTTGCTGGATAATGCATGAATATCGCTGACTTTTCAGCGATATTCATGCATTGCGGCCGTTTTTTATCGCATTTGCGATAAACCTTGCTAATAGCAAGGTTTATGTGCGATAAAATTCGCCGATGTGCGGCGATAATTTTTGTCTCTAAACAAGTTAGAGACAAAAATTATCGCTAGTTGTTGGTAATATGCCCCCGGATTTTTCCTTGCAGGAATCGGGAGGCGAAAGACTAGCACTGAAATCAGTAGTCTCACGCCTGAATCGGGAGGGTTGACATGTCTGGATACTCTACAGCTGGGGCCATAAACTACATCCGCAGGGCTAGGTGATAGCCTGGGTCCAACCTGGACAATCGGACACAGAGGAAGAGGAGTGTCAGAGGGTGCGGTAGTGAATAGGGTGAAAGGGAGGTGTCGGGCGGGCACAGGGTGTGATTCTCAGGGAAGAGCAGCGCAGATTGGGGGAAGTATATGGCCGATGCATGAGAGAGAGAGCGGGGGTGACCAGTGCGTGGGGGAGATGCTTGCGAGGGTGGGGAGCCGTGCTGAGAATCGACGGCGTGCAGAGAGTGGGCCTGGTCAAGGCATCTAAAATGGCTGCCGTGCACGACAAAATTGTGGCATTGGACAAAAAGGCAAGATGGCGCAGACAATGTTTATCAATAAGGATTCATTTATAACAAAATATTTTATCGCAGTGACAAATTGGCGGTCAACACTTCCTGATTTCCATCGAATCGAACGTTAACAGACGTCACGCAGCAAAAAAAAAAAAAAGCTCACGCACAGCCGCTGGAAGAGATGTATCAACATATATGAGCCTCCTCAGCCACCCTCAGAAAACATAAGGGGATTAAGATACGTCTCCCGCACCCCCTTATACCTAGTAATTTAATTAAAACGAAGCACAAAATGGCGAATTCCCGTTTCGCTACCAGTTTGCGGCCCAGTTCGCGGCCCGTGAAGCGCTTCTACCGTGAAAAATCATTTTTTTTATTTTCCCCACGGGACCCTTTAATAACCCCAACAACATTCCTAGGGGGTCAAGAGGGGTATACCTTGCCCCCTTTCAATAAATTCCCCCTTCGTTTTTCACCTCTTCTTCTCTCTCGATCCTACCGAGAGATAAGATGGCGGCCGCTCCGGACTGTTTAGAATGTTGACAGACACCGGAGAGCCAATCAGCTTTCTGCGCGCAAAGTTCCGTTTCGCGAAAAGTAAGCGGACCGGAGCGCAGCCCGGAGCGCTGTTACAGATATATATCTTGTTTTGAACATTAATTTCTCAAAAACTACTGGAGCACATATATTGAGACCTAGCAAAGGCACATCGGGCTAACAGTCCCTACAATTTTGCCAAGTTTCGTGCAAATCCATTCAGCTGTTCGAGCTAAAAGTGAGTCCAACCGCCCTATGGAAATTAACATGGGAAAAACGCGTTTTGGGACCCCCCTTTTTTCTCAGCCCCCCCTTGACGAAACCCCACCAAATTTTCAGGGGCTGCTCAGAAACAAAATGTGCCATTTTCCTGAAACTTTCAGCCGATTCCGTCCACAAACGCCAAAGTTATTAGACATAGAATTTTCAAAAATCCCATAGGGAATTAATCCTAACTATATATACCTACTGGCGATAGCCAGTAGGTAATATATATATATATATATATATATATATATTACCTACTGGCGGTCGTCAGTAGGTATATATAGTTAGGATTTTTTCCCTATGGGATTTTTGAAAATTCTATGTCTAATAACTTTGGCGTTTGTGGACGTAATCGGCTGAAATTTTCAGGAAAATGGCACATTTTGTTTCTGAGCAGCTCCTGAAATTTGGGGGGGGTTCGTCAAGGGGGGGCCGAGAAAAAAGGGGGGTCCCAAAACGCGTTTTTCCCATGTTAATTTCCATAGGGCGGTTGGCCTCACTTTTAGCTCGAACGGCTGAATGGATTTCCACGAAACTTGGCAAAATTGTAGGGACTGTTAGCCCGATGTGCCTTTGCTAGGTCTCAATATATGTGCTACAGTGGATTTTGAGAAATTAACGTTTAAAACAAGATATATATCTGTAACAGCGCTCCGGGTAGCGCTCCAGTTCGCGAACTTTTCGCGTATCGGAACTTTGCGAAGCGAAGCTGATTGGCTCTCCGGTGTCTGTCAACATTCTAAACAGTCCGGCGCGGCCGCCATCTTGTCTCTCGGTAGGATCGAGAGACAAGAGGAGGCCAAAACAAAGGGGGATATTACCATAAGGGGGCATAGTAGATCCTCGTTGACCCCCTAGGTTTTATGTGGAGGTTTTAAAAGGGCCCAGCAGGGTCAAAAAAAAAAAGATTTTTTTTTTTTTTGCGTGGTGAGCGCCAAGTTCGCGAACCGGGAAGCGTTCTGGGCAGCGTACTATAAAGAAAAAAGAATGATAGACTTTTCAAATACTGTATGTTAATTGTTTGTTGTTTTTGTTGATTTTTTTTTGTTTTCTTTATTTTTAAAGCTTTTGTTTTTTATTTTGTTTGTGTTTCATAATTTATTAAACTTTCTAACATTTCAGTGTCTGAAATGTCATTATTTTCTTGGAATATTGTTTGCAATCTGTGAGGTTGTAAAATGTCCTCATTTTCAAGGAGGTCATCTACTGCTTGGACACATTGCAGTAGTTCTTTGTCCAAAGTTTCGTCCATAAATTCAAAGTCAATTTGATCAATTGTATCAATCAATTCTTGGCTGCTCTCTTGCAGGTCCATTTCAAAAGAAACTTGGTTTTCGCCTTCCATTTTGCCTGAAATTTGGATTAAAAAAATATATATTAGTAGAGATAGGGCACTGTTGGGAATAATTTTAGATAGGCATTTTTTATCAGTGAATTTATCTTTGGGCAGTGTATAGTATCAGAGTGGAAGTAGGAATATAAAAAAGTGTATGTGATTTAATGTAAGTAAATTTATAATTATACAAGAGAAGTCTAAGTCCATCCATAACTATAACAGAGAAGTCTATCTAAATCTATAACTACTACAGAGGGATAGTATATAACTATCTGAAAAAGTTTACCATATTTACTTATAGTGCACAATATACTTCAGTTTTAAAAATAACAACTTACCTTTAGAAACAAGTTGAAGTGATTAGTGATATTCCAAATGATATATACAACAAGAAGTAGTAGTCAAAATGGCTGTGTTTCCTTCTCTTCCTTTATATATATTCAGGTATATAACCAATCAAATGTCAGGTAATAAAAGTAGAAAATGAAAGTAACATTTTCATTGGTTGTCAATTCCAACACTTCAGATGTGTTTTGTGAAGTAATTTACCTCACGGTATTTAAAGAGGTCTACAGGCTAAATGGCTAAATGGAATTTCAATCAAATTTGTGAAAATGAAAGGGATTGTTATGTAGTATGAGCTAATCTATATTTGGTGAGAGTGTCTCTAGTCGTTTTTCTGTAAATTACTTTCCCACCTTTTTTTTGGACCGCTTCCCGGGAAGCGGCTCGGATCGCGAACCTTAAGCGTCACGGGAGTCCTCCATTTTGTGTTTTGGTCGCATTAAGATACAAGATGGAGGGCAAATAATGTTCAGAATGGGTAGAAGGGGGCATGGTAGATTTATCTTGACCCCCTAGGTTTTCTGAGGGTGGCTGAGGAGGCTTATATGTGCGGAAAAAAACATTTTTTTAAAAAATTCCGCGAGGTTAGCTTTCGGTTAGCGAACCGGGTAGCGCCCCGGGGAGCGTATTTTGTGGAAAATTAGTGAAAAAAGTTAGAAAAAAATAATAATTGTGAGTGATCAGATGAAGGGTAGCTCTGAGAAGAGCTTTTGGGTTTATGGTACATTTAGGTACTTATAAGTAGGTACCAATGCACAGTCTTAAATTCAGAATGAAAATTCTGTTGCCCTCATCTGAGAAGTGAACTCCATCTCCTCTGTAGATATCTTGCATGTAGTAACGCAAGTTATTGTTGTACAAGGAGCCCATTCCATGGTCTCTCATGTAAGCTTTAACAGATTTGTTTACATGCTTCCTCGCTTTCTCAATTTGTGGACAAAATTGGTTGGACCACCTCCATTTCTGTCTTTGGCATATATTGGAATATACCAAGGCAGTTTGAGGAAAAAGTGCCATTAATTGCTCAAAGGTGTCCTTTAAAAGCATTTCCAGACCTACCCCAGTTAAAGTGCTCAAATCATTACCTCCACAGTGCACAATTAACAGGTCAGGTTTTGGCAAATGCATAAAGGTTTTCACCAATGGTATCAATTGGTGACATTTTAATCCTCTTTGGCCCAACCACTTAATTTCCGCATCTTGTAAATTGAGGTTAGGTAAATTTCTGTTCCCAGCATACCTTTGAGCCCAGTGGATGTAACTATGTCCAACAATCCAGACATTAAACATGGTGGGAGAAGGTTGTGCTGCAGTCAGATGAAGTGTGGTAATGAAAGGGCAGTTGAAACAGTAGGAGTTTGTAAAGAAAAAAAACTGTGGATTTCCAGTGCTAATGATTCATTAGCAGTGATTGGTGCATTTCCATTTCTGAAAACAGAAAGTTAGGGTGCATGGATGTGTTCTTTGAAAGATGTAATTTGAATGGTCAAGGAAGAAACATTTAATGAAATATTGCACTGGATACGCAGGTGCACTGAGAGTTCAGAGTTCAATTGAAACATTGTTGTGTGAATTTGCAAACATGAGAGGTCTTTCAGGAGGTGGTTGCTAAGCAAAAAAGGCAGAGAGGGCAGAGGGGGGAAGGGTTTTGATTTGAAAAAAGTGAGGGAAGAGTTATGAATGGCTAATGTGAGAGATATGTGTAATGAATATCTGTATTTGTGTGCTTTCAATAGCTGCAGCCTCTGGAGTGCTTCTTCTTTGTTCTGCTGAAGACAATTTGGAGTATTTCTGAGACTGTTTTGAAACTCAAAAAGTATTTGCTAAGGTGAGAAAAGATTTATTTAATTTAGGTAGAGAATAGTATGATTTAAGGAGAAAATGATGAAGAAAGCTGTGTTTTTAAAATGTGGCTTTGTCTCAAGTGATATACAAATAGATTTTGTTTTTTGGGAGAAATTGTAATTGCATATTCGGTGTAGCATTCTGGCATGCAGTAACACAAGTTATTGTTGTACATGGAGCCCATTCCATGGTCTCTCATGTAAGCTGAAACAGATATGTTGTTTTTAAAAACGATTTTTGAAAACAATTACATTTCTGGATATGTACTGCTAGAGCTTCATAGGTTGTTTGGGTCATATTTATAAGGCATTTGAGTGTCTATGATGTTATTTTTCCCTTTTTAAATGGAAAGCGTTCTTCATGGGGCAAGTTTGTTGTAAATACGCTCCCACCTGTGCTTGGCAAATTTAGATTTTGATTATGGGAGTTACATAGTCATGTTAATAATGTCCCAAAAATGGTGCAAGGGCATTCAATAAAACGCTTTCATGTGTCTCAAGGACATTTTCAGTCATTTCCTCTTGAATGCAGGTATACAATTGATTTATATGCTGTGTTTAAAAACGATTTTTTGAAATCTATTACATTTCTGGATATGTACTGCTAGAGCTTCATAGGTTGTTTTGGGTCATATTTATAAGGCATTTGAGTGTCTATGATGTTATTTTTCCCTTTTTAAATGGAAAGCGTTCCTCATGGGGCAAGTTTCTTGTAAATACGCTCCCACCTGTGGTTGGCAAATTTAGATTTTGATTTTGGGAGTTACATAGTCATGTTAAAAATGTCCCAAAAATGGTGCAAGGGCATTCAATAAAACGCTTTCATGTGTCTCAAGGACATTTTCAGTCATTTCCTCTTGAATGCAGGTATACAATTGATTTATATTCTGTGTTTAAAAACGATTTTTTGAAATCTATTACATTTCTGGATATGTACTGCTAGAGCTTCATAGGTTGTTTTGGGTCATATTTATAAGGCATTTGAGTGTCTATGATGTTATTTTTCCCTTTTTAAGTGGAAAGCGTTCCTCATGGGGCAAGTTTCTTGTAAATACGCTCCCACCTGTGGTTGGCAAATTTAGATTTTGATTTTGGGAGTTACATAGTCATGTTAAAAATGTCCCAAAAATGGTGCAAGGGCATTCCTAAAAACGCTTTCATGTGTTTCAAGGACATTTTTAGTCATTTCCTCTTGAATGTAGTTATCCAATTGATTTATTTGCTGTGTTTAAAAACGATTTTTTGAAATCAATTACATTTCTGGATATGTACTGCTAGAGCTTCATAGGTTGTTTTGGGTCATATTTATAAGGCATTTGAGTGTCTATGATGTTATTTTTCCCTTTTTAAGTGGAAAGCGTTCCTCATGGGGCAAGTTTCTTGTAAATACGCTCCCACCTGTGCTTGGCAAATTTAGATTTTGATTATGGGAGTTACATAGTCATGTTAAAAATGTCCCAACAATGGTGCAAGGGCATTCCTAAAAACGCTTTCATGTGTTTCAAGGACATTTTTAGTCATTTCCTCTTGAATGTAGTTATCCAATTGATTTATTTGCTGTGTTTAAAAACGATTTTTTGAAATCAATTACATTTCTGGATATGTACTGCTAGAGCTTCATAGGTTGTTTTGGGTCATATTTATAAGGCATTTGAGTGTCTATGATGTTATTTTTCCTTTTTTAAATGGAAAGCGTTCTTCATGGGGCAAGTTTCTTGTAAATACGCTCCCACCTGTGCTTGGCAAATTTAGATTTTGATTATGGGAGTTACATAGTCATGTTAAAAATGTCCCAAAAATGGTGCCAGGGCAATCTTAAAAAACGCTTTCATGTGTCTTAAGGACATTTTAAGTCAATGAGGAAACACAGGTGATGTAATTCTGAAATGAGGAAAAGAAACTCCACATTTTTCAATTACATCACTAGTGTTTCCTAAGTTTATGAATGACATTGTGCAGATGAAGTTTAGGTGTGACCACAGATTCAAAAGAGGTCTGCCCTTTGTTCAAGAGTGAAGTGGACATGACTTACTTCATTGGTAGGCCTTCACATGTATTATCTCCTTTGTTTTCTTCAACAAGTGAAAATCTCATCTGCAACCATGTGTTGGCATCACCTTAACCCCATGGCTGCTAGGCGTTTTCCTGTCCTGCGCTGGGTTTTATTCTTTTTCATTGTTTTATGACGAGCTGGCCTTGTCATCCGCGCACGGCAGGTAAGCGCCATGACGAGGCCAGCTCGTCATTAGCCTCGAAGGGGTTAAAGAAACAAAACAGGTGATGGACCGAATGTGGATCAATGACACACATTCACCCCAGTCCAAAGATTTGGGCCCAAACAAATCTTTAGATAGGCCACACCTTATCGTCAACCTGAATCAATCATTTAAAATGTTAGGGAGAGATTTATGATTGTTGTATGCCTGTTTTGTACCACTGTGTGTCATTTTTGTGATGCAGTGCTGATGCAAAAGATTTGCTATGTTAAATAATAAGTAGGGTGTTAAGTTTTTGATGATTGTTATTCATTTACTGTTTGGTAATAGTGGTTAATAACATTTTTTATTATATTTTTCCACAGATTCAACTGCAGATCATTTCAAAATTTGAAACATGCCAACTAAGAATCGAATTAGAAAGGCTAGAAAACGTCAAAGACAACAAGATCATGTATTATTGCAGCAGTCCTCTTCCCAAAATATTTGTGAAATCACCAAGAAAGCTCCGGGTAAGAGCACGAAATCATTCTTAAGAAATATTTGTAGTAAAAAAAGTATTTCTACAAAAAATGTTTCAGTCCAGAAAAAGAAAAGTAATTTAAATGGAAAGGAAAGCCCAATCAAAAATGTTACTGGTAGAGCAAGAGATAACTCTGTGCATGATAGTAGAAGGAAACAACAGTTTAGGGACATTCGAAAACGAATGTTCCGCAACAGGATAATAGTTAATTTATTAAAAAATATTAAGAAAGGCCAACAGAAAGTGGCATTTTATAAGAAGAAGAAAAATGTAGAGAAAATTATTGATCATGCTTTTGAAATTAAGCGAAAGTTGTTTATTTTGGTAATCAATAGAATTAGGAAACTAAGCAAGGTAATTTCTGATTTCAAATCAAATAGTAGGTGGAAAAGAGTAGTAAATCGTAGTAACTTTTGTGAAGTTTTTTCTGGACAATGGATGCATAGTTCAAGTTGTGAGGCATTTTTGAATGAGGAGAGTTATTTTCAGGATAATGATTTGGTGTTTGCAGTTGACACCAGTGGTCGAGCTTATGAAGTGAAGGATGGTTGTCCAGTTGAAAAAGAAAAACTTGTGACAACAGAGACAGACGAGGTGTTAGGTAATGATGTTTTAGGAAGACATCCTAAGGGCCCTGTGTACATTTGGAAGTGTAGTTCTATTTGTAGTGTGCGACAGGTTTCCATCAATTTGCTTTGTGATTTTATACGGACATTTAATAAGAAAAGTTTGAAGCAGAAAATGAAGTTGTTGCAAGATTTAGATCCTTGCAGAGTGAGACAAATGACAGGTTTGCGTGGTCATTCACTGGCTTGTCTTTCCAGGAGAGTATGCCAGAGTGTTTTTCATCATTTCAGGATGCTAGCAGTGCATCATAATAAAGTGAGAAAATTAGTGAGAATGTTGTATTATGCTAAGAGTCCAGCAATTATGCTTAAAAAATTATGTGCTGCTCTTTTGCATGGTTCTGAAATAGATGTCAAGAATATTTGTGAAGAAATTGAGTTTTGTTACTTTGGTAGTAAAGATGAGAATGTTCAAATTGACCCAGAAGTAGAAGGTAATGTTGAAGATAATGTACAGGTTTCTAGTACAGATAAATTTCAGAAGGAAATTGCCACGTTTCAGATGAAATCAAGTGAGAGGCCTAATTTCACTTGTGTGTGTTGTCGACGCACTTATTATAAGAATCAGACTAAGTTAGTGGATTTATATGCAAAAAGTGAAAGGGAAAATAATAGTGAATGGAAGGATTTCGCCACATACTTGATGGTAGAAAATTGTTTTGATTTGGGATCAGATCAACGTGTGTGTACTTATTGTTGTAACAAATTAAACCAAAACCAGATGCCTGCTAGGGCGGTTCATAATAATCTTGAATTGGTTGAGGTTCCTTCTGAATTGAAGGATTTAAATACTTATGAATCTATTTTGATTCAAAGTATCCATCCCTTTCAGGCTATTGTAAGAATGGAGCCAAAGACAGGGAAGTTGCCTCCAGCAGATTTACAGAGAGGATTAAAGGGAAGAGTTGTTTATTTGCCTCTAGATTTGAACAAAAACATTAACACAATTGGAATAGAAAAAGTGGAAGAGGAACCTCTGGTTATCTTGGTTAATGGGGTTCCGACAAAGAATAAGAAAATATGGCAAGATTTAGTGGATGTTAGGAAAGTCAAAAAGGCAACATTGTATTTGAAGAAAAATAATAAGTACTATATAAATGTATATGTTGCAGAAGAGGAAGAAAGTGATGAAGAGGATAGCGATTTGTGTGCTGGCCAAATTGAGAAAGTAGAGGCCTCTAAAAGTGAAGAAATATATGAACATTATAGTGTTCATCCTTTGCATTCCAAGGAAGTCATGGGGAATGCAATTGAGTTGTTTCAAATGAAACAAGCCAAAGGGAGTCCCATTAGTGTTTGGGAGGAAAGTTTTGAAGCTCGGTGTTTCCCACAGCTATTTCCCACAGGTCGAGGAGGAAGATATGATGAGCGACCTCATCAAATTCCTGCGTCTGAATACCGGACTTTACGATTGTATGCAGAAGATCCTAGGTTTCGTCAATGCATTCCCTATTTGTTTCATCTCCTGTTTGAAAGCGATCTGTCTGGACTATCATATGCAGTGAACCACATCTTAAAAAGTGGTATACAGATGCAAAACATCTCGGCAAGTGACTTTATGCATAAAGTCAATGTCCAAGACAGTATTTTGGATTCTCACCTAATTAATCTCATGGCGTGGCAGCGTGGTACTAATGAGTACTGGTACCGTCGTCATGGTGATTTAAAATGTATGCTGAGGAACTTAGGAACTCCAACATGGTTCCTTACTCTGAGCTGTGCCGAGTATGGCTGGGAAGACTTACTTGAATTTCTACGAGAGGCAAATGGAAATATTGAAAACATTGAATTCAAGACACCTGGAGAACTGTGTTCTTTGGATCCAGTGAATGTATGCAGGTACTTCAATCATAGATTTGAAGCTATGATGTCTTTCATCACAAATAAGAAGAATCCACCTCTTGGAGAGGTGTTGGATTTCTTCTGGAGAAAGGAGTACCAAGCAAGAGGTGCTCCTCATATACATATGTTGTTGTGGATCAAGGATGCACCTAAATTTGGAACAGATCCGGATGACTTAGTGATGAATTTCATAGAACAGTATTCTACGTGTGCTGTTCCAAACGCAACGGAGAAAAAAAGCCTAAGAGAACAAGTTCTACGTTTCCAAAGCCATCGTTGTGGAAATTACTGTCGTCGTAAATTCAGAAACAAGGACAAGTTCTACACCAAATGTCGTTTCAACTTTCCACGACCGGTGATTTCTAAAGGAAGAGTGAACAGTTTGATGTCTTCGCTGCGACATAATGTGACGAGGAAATCACCCAAAAATACATACAATTTGAAAAGGAATGAAGAGTCCAAGTACATCAACGACTACAACCCAGTCATTTTGTCCATGTGGAATGCTAACATGGATATACAGTTTGTGGCTGACAACTGTATGGCTGTGGCTCGGTATGTGACATCTTACATCACCAAAAAAGAAAAGACAGAATTGAAGGATATGTGGGAGGACATTTCCCATGAAAAGAGCCTCAGCAAGAAGTTGTACAGTTTCAGTCTGAAGATGTTGTCGCATCGAGAAATCGGAGCTTACGAATGTTCTGACCGGTTGTCCTCAGCAAGTCTCTATGCCAAATCCAGGAGTATCGTTTGGGCGAGTCTTGGTCTTGCTGCAAAGCGAAATCGAGTTCTAAAACCTGTCCGGGAAATTGAGTATTTGGCAGAAAAGGAACCAAACAGTACCGACATTTTGAAGACCAACATGTTGGATACATATTATCCAAATCGAAGCAGTCACCTTGAGAATGTTTGTCTATATGAGGTTCTACAAAATTATATATTCAAGAGGAACATCAAAGAATATATTGAGAAAGGAGTGTATGCTGTAATTGGAAGTGAGGGATGTCTGGTCAAGCAAAGAAAATGCCAATTAGTAAACCATCGAAAATTGAGTGGCGAATCTCCAGAAAAAAAGGAGTTTTTCTATTTAGCACTTTTGCAACTTTTCAAGCCTTGGCGTGCAGAAGAGGAACTGCTTGGAGATTTCCTCTGTTACGAAGACTCTTTCACTGCTGCTAAGGAGACCATAGAATGTCCTGCTTTTCCCAAATATCAAGAAATGTTGACTTTGGAAATTGAGCAGGAAGCAACGATTGCAGCTGAGATTGCCAGAGACAGTTCTCAGGACAGTCAGAGTTCTGTTTCATTGAGTCAGGATCCACTAGGAGGACCTATTATCGAAAATGAAGCTGCCACTGCTATGAATGAAGTGGAAAGAGCCATGGCACATGCTCAGGAGGATGCAGTTAACTTAGAAGACTTGGAAAAACAACTCAACGTTGAGCAGAGGAAAATATATGATGAAGTTACCAAGCAAATTGAGCATGGATTAAGTCATGAGAAGAAAGAGTGCTCATGTACATCGTTGAAGCCTGTCCGACTGTACGTAAGTGGAGAAGCGGGAACTGGAAAAAGTTTCCTCATTAAAGCAATTTCATGTTATTTGCAGGAAAGGACTGAGTCATCGCTGTCTTGTGTTGTGACCGCTCCAACTGGACTGGCAGCTCATAACATTAAAGGGATTACTTTGCATCGTCTACTGATGCTGCCGGTGGAGCATGACAACAAATTACAATACCACAAGTTATCTGGGGATGCTTGTTGTAAAGTTTCAAGAGTCTTGAGGAAAATGAAACTTCTTATCATTGACGAAGTAAGCATGGTTTCCAATGTCATGCTTGCCTTTGTGCATTTGAGAATGCAAGAAGTTCTTAAAACTGAGTATGATGTGTTATTTGGTGGCAAACACATCATTGTTTTCGGAGATCTTCTGCAGCTGACACCAGTAAAAGGACAACCTGTGTTCAAAATACTCACGCATGAAGATACCAGGAAGTGCCTAGGGAGCATTGGCAACGTCAATATATGGTTAAATTTCAATTATGCTGAACTGCATGAAAATATGCGTCAGGCGAAGGATGAAGATTACAAGAATATTCTACAAGATATTAGAATTGGAAAAGTGACCGAGCATGGAAAAGAAGCTTTAAATGCACGATTACTGTCAAATTTATATCTCGAACAAGACATTGTGCCTGAGAATATTTTTCAGAAAATTACTGAGAAGAAATCCGGAATATGTTTGATGCCAACTCTTGCAGAATGTGCCATCTTCAACAACAAAATGTTGAATTTAGAAAAGCAAGAGATTGTGAAACTTGAAGCTATTGACAGAATAGAGCATATGGGATCAACAATTATTTTGTCTGAGAATTTGAAATCAAAATTGGATTCATTAGAGAAGACTATATCTAAAACAGCGGGTTTTGAAAAGACTTTGAATGTGTGTTTAAATTGCCGAATCATTTTAAGAAGGAATTTACATGTTGAAAGAGGTCTGGTAAATGGATCAATGGGTAATGTTGTTGATTTTGAGAAATACAGAAGTAGAGATGGAATTGAATTTTTAAAAATCAAATTTGATGGTATTGAGGAAGTACAGCTAATTGGTCGTTGTTCTGCTAGGTTTTTGCTTGTTAAAGACTTATATGTTCGCCGTAAACAGTTTCCTGTTTGCTTGGCATATGCGGTGACAATCCATAAATCGCAAGGTTTAAGTGTAGATAGTGCATTGGTGAATATTGGCAGTTCTGTGTTCAAGGAGGGTATGGCATATGTGGCATTGTCACGAGTTAGAACTTTATCGGGATTGTACTTGATTGACTGTGATGTCACAAACATTTGTGCGGATCTAGATTGTGTTAAGGAATACAACAGGTTAAGAAAAGAGTATGCGCCACATTTGCCTCAATATCCTTTGTTTGAGAAACGTGTGGTAGGCCGGAAACGAAGAAATATCAGTAATAGTAGGGAGGTTGTAGCAAAAAGCCCAAAAGTCGATGAACCGAAAATTGTAAGCAGAAAGAAAGTGGATTCTGTTGAAGATGTTGTCGGTTTTCAATTTGAAAACAGTTCTGGTGTCAACTGCTATGCAAATGTAGTGGTTAATGTTCTCTTTTCACTAGAGACTTTAAAAGAACAGATTGTGTTCAATTCGGAACAAAGTTTATGCTGCTTGTTGAATTCTGTGTTAGAGAAATGTAGCACTGATCGAACAAAAGTAGAAAGTGTGTCTGAAGTTCGTTATCTGTTAGATGAATGTTCAGGTCAAACAGACTTCTCTAAAAATAATCAGCAGGATTGTCAGGAGTTTTTAATGTATATGCTTGATGTATTGCAAGATGAGGGTGTAGATGTAGATCACCTGTTTGGGCTTTCTTATCAATGGCAGCATGACTGTGAGAACTGTATGGTATCAAGTACTACTAGTGTAGACTCAGAAAGATTTATATATTTAACTTTGCCAGACAGTAAATCAGTCTCCTTTAATAAGCTAGTAAATGCAGCGGATCACAACATGGAGTGTAGCCAATGTAAATCTAAAATGATGTCAACATTATTTATATGAAGATATGGCCAGTATGTCATTTTAATGATCCAACGATGTAGGCCTGATGGATCAAAATTGTCAACTTTAATAAAAAATGTTGTTGCTTCTCAGCTGTCAATATCAGGAAGGACTTTTGTAACTGTAGCAATTATCTATCACGATGGTCCTTCAACAACATCAGGACATTACACAGCTTATTTAAAGTCTCGAAATGGCTGGTCATTCTGCAACGATTCTGTTGTAACTTTCAAAAAAAAATTGCTGTTTGACCTTAAAAATTCTTACCTGGTGTTTTTAAAACCAAAATTTTAAGGAAAGAATCTTGGGATTTCCTCTGAGGAATTGCAAAACGTTCATCAAGTAGAGGGAATGTAAGTCTGCAATGCTGTCTAGATTATTGGTCCAAAACTTTTAATTATAATGTCAATTTAAAAATCCAACTATATAAACCTGATGCAAGTAAGTCTGCTTCATAGTAAGCAGTATCAGTGTCATAGGAAAAGGAGAACATGAGTGAGAAAGAAGGGTAAGATATTAGTAGTCCAGGATTGTGAAAACAATATTAAATGTTTTCTTTTTGAAAGTTGCGAAAATAGAAAATGACGGAATTTGATTGGAAGAATTACAAGAGTTGTGAATCGCTGCAACATGATTTGGCCAAGTGGAAACATGTGGTAGAATGTGAGAAGTGTTTTATTGTATGTAACATATTTTTCAAAACGATGGAGGTTTTCTTTCAGAAAGTGGCGGGCTGAAAATATTTATAGCACAACAGAGTGGACGCTGTTCATAGGACATCCTTCGACGTTATGGAAAGTAAGTTAATTTTAAGGAGTTTTGAATTCAGATTTCTTAGGTTGTATGGGTTTTTTAAACACAATCATTTTGATTGTGTTTTTTTTTCCCCACTGTTACATGATGAATACCTTCAAGTCACTGATTTAAGTGAAATTTGATACATTCTGAGAACAGCAAAAATAAACCATTTAACATGTATAATTAATGTTCTGCTTTTTGTACTTATGATATACATTTAGAAATGTGAGGTAGATATGGAGAAACTGAGTCTTCTGTAAGTGTCAAAGTTAATGCTTACAGTGCTGCACTTCTGGGTACTGTTTTTTTTTAAAAAAAAAACTGAATAGGCCTCACCTCAAAGAAACCTCTTGAAAGGACACATCTTATTTGCATCCTGAAACAATCATTTACAATGTTAGACACAATTTTATGATGGCTTTACATCTTTTTTGCGCTGCTATTGCATCACTATTGTGAGACATCAGCAGTGCAAAAGAAGCACCATGTTCCAAAATAGGCCTCACTTCATCAGCATGAAGATACTGTTTGTTTAAAATATATATCTTTAGGATTGTGTAGGGGACGTAGAGAAGCAGGAGCTTCTGTAAATGTCAAAGTTGTTGAAAAACTGCTTGTTTTTGAACCTTTTCCCTTCTCTTTTCTAATTTTTAAATACATGTTTTAATATTTTTGGAAATGTTTGTTCTCTCTTTTACAGATTGAAAGTATGAAAAAATATTTTAAAAAGTTAACAAGAATTATAAGGTAAATGTTTTCTACTCTTTTTACCCGCAATGCACTGCTGATGATGTCACTGACCATGTCATGAATGATGTAATAAGAGGACATGACTTACTTCATTGGTAGGCCTTCACATGTATTATCTCCTCTGTATTCTTCAACAAGCGTAAAATTGATCTGTAACCCTGAGTAGGTCTCACCTTAAATAAACCTCAGGAGAGACCACACCTTATCGTCATCCTGAATTAATTATTTAAAATGTTAGGGACAGATTTATGATATATGTATGCCTCTTTTGCGCCACTGTGCGTCAGTTTTGTGACGCAGTGGCGGTGCAAAAGATATGTTATGAGGCGTCAAAATTACAAATTGATGCATCTAGGCAAATGTGTCATGCTGTTTTAAAACCGTGCCACATGAAACCGATGCAGCAGTGATGAAAAAGATGCACCATGTTGCAAGACAGGCCTCACTTGGGGTCATATGTATCAAGCTAATTAGAATGCTTTGGCGACATATTTCTGCTGATAAAAAATGCAAAACTTTTATTGCCTATGTTGATGATATGGCTCTATGTTATTTTCATTTCTTTGCTGTTTCAATTAATCTTTTTCTGTTATTTTTTCTTTTCTGTTTTCTATTTTTTCTCTCTGTTATTCCACATGTTTTAATCTTATTTTGAACATTCATTCACATTCTCCAAGAAACGCTTCTTTGTTATTGTTCTACTCTCTTTTTTTTCTTTCACTTCCTTATCCATTTTGTTTTTCGCAATTATACCCTCTTCCATCTTTTCTTCGGTAAATAGATCTATTAAACAGTATCTCTGGTTTACTCCATATAGCTGTCTTTCTTTTAACATTACTCTCTGTTTACTTCCCTTATACTTACTCTTCTTTTTTTTTTTAAAAAAATGTTTGGTTCGCTCCTAGTTCGCGAACCGGGCAGCTAACGGGAAAGCGAACTAAAAGAAATAGAGCTTGCCAGAGTGCTAAACATTCTAGCAATTTTATTTGAAAGGGGAGGTAGTTCTGAAAAGAACTTTTTTTAATGTTTTTGTTGTTTTTTTTTTTTTTTTTTTTCTAAACATTTTTTTTTTTTTTTTTATTTTTGGAACAGTTTTATGTTTTTTTTTGTTTTTGATGGAGGGGAAACAACAAAAAACAGGCATTGAAAAGGGCTCAACAGGAGCAAAAAAAAAATTACTGTCTGGGTTGGTTAGGGCAATTGTGATTTTCAAAAGCAATGTTCATTAACTTTATGCTCATGTTACCACATGAAAGCAATGCTCCGCAATACAAACAAGTTACTTTCATGTGTAAAAAGTTCTTCTGAATGTTTGGCACGGTTTCCTGTGCCTCTCCTCCTGTCAATGATATTTGTGTTGTTGACCTGGCCACAGGAGTTGTTGGTGGATTATCCTGCAGGTCACGCAACTCTGCACGGCTATAGTTTAGTGGATGCCACCTGCTCATATGGCGATGCATGGTATAGTTTCCCATGCTATACCTTTTTTCAGTGCCTCTTGATAACCTTTGTTTACAAATAAGGCAGGTGGCATACTTTGCATTCACTTTCTTCCCCCCTCGAGGGATTGAAAAAAACTGCCAGATAAAACTGGTTTTCCGATGGGAAACACGGGGCAACTCCTGTAAGAACTCTGGTTCTTCTGTCTCCTCTTCCTCTAGTTCATCCTCTTCCTCCTCTGTGTTGGTGATGAACTGAGATGGTGGTCCTCTCTTCTCATGAGGAGGTGGAGGTGGTGGTGGGGGTGCACCAGCTGAAGCAAGTACAGAAGCCATTGCTCAACTATAGGAAAATGGTTTTTCTCTCACCAAGATGAAAGTCAGAGTGAGGAAAGAAGGAGGGGTTTTCATCATTTGGGAAAAGCAAAAGTTCTAAACCAATGAAAAGTGTTATTTTTAGGTCATATGACCTAGTCTTACATCATTTGGAAACCAAAAGTGAAATGAACCAATGAAAAGTTTTATAAACAAGTCACATGACTTGTTCCGCTCACGTTACGTGGTGCGCGCCGCGTCCCGGATCGCTTCCGGTTCGCTGTCCGGAGCACTTCCGGGAGCTCTAACGCGGCGCGTTATAAGACGCATTATGCGACAAAGTGATACGTCGCGCTTCCGCGACGCGTCACAGTTGCGCAAACAAAACGTTTACCGGTTCGCGGACTAGGTCGCCGCATCAAGATGAGCTAACGGAAAGCTTCCCGGTTCGCGAACTGGAAGCGAAGAAAAAAATTATTTAAAAAAAAATTATCAATAAACATCTAAAATATATTTTTGGATTTAAAGAAGAATACATTTTACAGCTACAGATGTTAGCTTTTAAAAAACCAATGAAATTCACTGAAAAAACCATAGGTTATAGACCATATATAGTTAGGAATTAGCATTTACAAAACCTTGAAAATTCACTGAAAAAATCATAGGTTATAGACCATATATAGTTAGGAATAAGCATTTACAAAACCATATTTTACTCACACAAAACCATTGAAATTTCATATATAGTTAATTGCACTAACTATATATCGCGCACCCGCAATCCACTGCTGATGATGTCACATATTACATCATTCATGACATGGTCAGTGACATCACTGATGACATCACTGATGACAACATCCAGTGACGGTCTGTTTCTGTAAAGTTAAAATATGTCTTACAAATTGAAGAATGAGTGGATGTATAAGTGTCTGGATGAAGGATTTAGTAGGTGCATAACTGACTGTATGAGTGAGTGAGTGATTAAATGTGTCTCACTAAGTGCATGGGTTAGTGACTAAACTGTCTTAATTTGTGCATCATTATGTATGTTGTTCTGTAAACTGCTGCATGTGTTGATCAGTAGCTATATGAGTAACTATATGGGTTATTGATTGATTGTCCAAGTATTTGTATGGGAGACTGAGTGTGTGTGTGGCTGGCTAGGAGATGTGTGACTCTGTGCAGATCAATGTGTTCTTGTATCAATGATTTTATAAGAGAGTAAGTATGTGTTAGTATATGTTTGAAAATGTAAGGTACTCTATGTTTAACTGTATTGATTAGAACATGGAAGTGTGATTGATTCTTTACAGGACTGACTAGGTGTGTGAGTAACTCCATGGATGAGTGGCAGAGTGTGAGTGTCTGTATAGGTGTATGAGTGCATATGATAGTGTTGTAAAGATGAGTGATTGTATGTATGAATGATTGTATGGGTGAATGAGTGAATATGTGTGTAGACATAGAAATCAGTGAGTGCGTATGTAGTAACTAGTATTGGTGTGTCAATGGTTTAAAAAATTATATTCTGTATTTTACACTGGATGTAACAGAGGTTATATTAAAGTGTGAGGAGATGCATTGTATTGTCACATGAATGATATCATCAGTGATGTGACCATTGATATCAAATGAGATGTCATCAGTGATGTCATTTGTTATGTCATCAGTGATGTCATCAGTGATGTCATTTGAGATGTCATCAGTGATGTCATTTGAGATGTCATCAGTGATGTCTTTTGAGTTGTCATCAGTGATGTCATCAGTGATGTCACTGACCATGTCATGAATGATGTAATATGTGACATCATCAGCAGTGGATTGCGGGTGCGCGATATATAGTTAGTGCAACTGACTATATATGAAATTTCAATGGTTTTGTGTGAGTAAAATAAGGTTTTGTAAATGCTAATTCCTAACTATATATGGTCTATAACCCATGGTTTTTTCAGTGAATTTTCAAGGTTTTGTAAATGCTAATTCCTAACTATATATGGTCTATAACCTATGGTTTTTTCAGTGAATTTCAATGGTTTTTTAATAGCAAATATCAAAAGCTTTAAAATGTGAAGTACGTGGTAGGTAAAAACATTTTCGTGTTTATGCAAGCTGATGTGCTTTGAACGCTGCCCCCCCCTCTTTTCTTTTAGGAGTATTCTCTCTTTGCAGATAGTGAAGGGTAAGGATCGCAGGCCTTTGCCCCCGTTGTAATGCGTCGTGCCTGCTTCCCTCTCCATTTGATTGGTTATTATCCAAGCATTTACTGTTTTAGAATTGGTTCTCTTTGGTTCATTCTCTATTTACAAACAAACACAGAGTCGCAATACTCTGTTTAGTCTTTGCAGATAGTGGAAAATCGTTAAAAAAACAAAAGGAATCAAGCAAAATCAGTAGGCCACTAATGGGATCTCTTTTTGACCTCGCTAAAATAGAAACATTAGGAACAACCCCTCATGAGAAATACGAAACTAGTGAGAGGAACTCAGCTCGACACCATGATGGCTGCAAGACAGCTCGGCTCCGCCGCCCACCCCGCCCAAAATAACGACAAACCCTATGCAAATATTATAAATATATACAACACACCAGCAAAGTAACAGGGTAAAACGTTTTATTAAATAACTATTTACATGGTAGCCTGCTGCAACATCGATCCAAATGCGTGCCGCCATTCCCGGGATTTCTCCCCGACTACTCTGTGGCCTACGAGATGGATCAGTATGGGCAAATATACACTTGAAGATTCACAAGCAACAACAAGCCTTTGTATTTGGAGCTCAAAATCAACAACAGTGACAGAGAACAGAAGCGAACTAAGCACTCAGGGGCTACGTTTAAACGTAACATCATCTCCCCAGAGGTTCATCACCTTACACAGACATGCACTCTGATCTCCTTGGCCTCAGTCAAACATCAATAGTAAGATTTTCATAGGTGAGTGTAGGTTCATGGTTTTCCATCCACAGACTAAAAGCCTGGAGTGGGACTGAAAGAACCATAACTAGGTAAGAAGGAAGGCAGAGGCTGTAGGAAGGACTCTGGATATGGTATGTTGCTTGGTCCCTGAGATGCTTCGATGTCACTGCCTTGCACAAATGGCATAAGTCCTGGATGTTGGGTGCCATAGTTGAGTGTTCCGAGCAGCGCTTGTAACACTGTCTGAAGCTCATTTGCACCTGCTGCAGCTTCACTATTCTCAAAGTAAGTGGGGGCTGTTTGATGACCTGACTGCATTGGAAAGCAATGTGATGCGGTGCCTCCCTGAACCGCTTGACGGAGGCCCCCGAGGGGCGTTGTGGTGGCGCGGACTCGGAGGGGGCGCTTGACTCCTGCCCCCTCCCCAAGTCTTGTGCCCTGGTGTGGCCTGAGATCGCCCCCGACATAGGCGGCCGGCTCCTGGGGTCAGGCGGAACTTTTTGCCTTTTGGTGACTCTTCCATTCTGGACCTTGTCCCACAATCCGTTTGACCTGAAGACACGTCCTGCGGTGCCCTAGTCCGACCATCACATATACCTGCGCCAGGAGACGGCGTGGGGTGCACTAGAAGGGAGAGGCGGCGCGAACGAGCCTCCCCCACCTCCCCAGGTGGAGGTTTCTCAGCTACACCCCAGAGCTTCACTCGGCCAGCTGACTTGCGCCCGCTCTTGCAGCACAGTGCCTCGCTCGGCCAGCTGAATTGCGCCTGCTCCACACCTTGTCCCACAATCCGTTTGACCTGAAGACACGTCCTGCGGTGCCCTGATCCGACCATCACATATACCTGCGCCAGGAGACGGCGTGGGGTGCACTAGAAGGGAGAGGCGGCGCGAACGAGCCTCCCTCACCTCCCCAGGTGGAGGTTTCTCAGCTACACCCCAGCGCTTCACTCGACCAGCTGACTTGTGCCCGCTCTTGCGACACAGTGCCTCGCTCGGCCAGCTGAATTGCGCCTGCTCTTGCTATTACAGCGTCTCACTCGCCATCCAACGTAATTGCACCCAATCTTGTGGTACAGCGACAGGCGGCTGCCACGGAGCTCACAAAATGGCGGTCGGCTCCACAGACTTGGGCCGGGCCTGCAAGGATGGCTCAGGGCAACCGTGGAACTCGGACGCTTGACTGCTAGGGCATGGGCCCCATTCCCAAAAGCGTCCCCTCAGCCTTGAAGATTCTACAAGAGTCACCGGGGCCCCCGACTCCCGCAGACTTCCGGTGGGGAGTGACTGCCATGATTGCTCGCGGAATGGCCATGACGGAGCCACGAGATGGTGGTGTTCTCATGCTGACGCCAGATTCAGTCTGAAACATCCAGAAACACTGTAGACTACCAATTTGATCAGTTCTGGTGGAGCCCCAACGTGACCCGGTAGAGAAGAACTAGCCCTCCCCTCTTTGACTGATGGTTCTTGTTGCTTGTCCCTTCTGTTGTCATTTAACAGAACTTTTTGGATTGCTGAAAGGGGTTCTGTTCCGACCGCTGGTTGGTGGAGACATTTTGACTATATTCTGGACCTGCATTGTCGCGTAATGCGTCATATGACGCGCCGCGTTAGCGCACCCGGAAGTGCTCCGGTGCGCGAGGCGCGAAGCGCAGCTTCCCGGAAGCGCGGCGTGGAGCGCGTAACGTAAGCATAAGAGGTCATGTGACTTGTTAATAAAACTTTTCATTGGTTCATTTTACTTTTGGTTTCCTAATGATTTAAGGCTTGGTCATATGACCTAAAAATAACACTTTTCATTGGTTTAGAACATTTTTTTTTTACCAAATGATGAAAGCCCCACCTTTTTTTCTCACTCTGACTTTTAAAGCAAAGGACCCAGATGCATTTACAGTTTATCACTAACAATGTTCCAGGCTAATGTATTTTCCTGGGAAATTTACAACTGTCCTGCAAGTAAAATATTCCTATTTCGAGAAAAAGGGCGTTTCTTCGTCCCATGAGGGAGCCGTTGAGCAAAAGAGGCTCGGCCTGCTGTCTTAGTCGCTGATAGGCCTGAATATCGGATTCTTATTGATCACTTTATGTTGCAGGAGTGGAAAACACAACAGCCCTTGACCATTTATCTTTACTGCTTACCTGCGTATTATACCTTTTAACCGTCATGTAATCGGGCTGCTTTATTTCACTTGCCTTTTACTGATTCGAAAACAGTGGCTATTATTCAAAACTTTACCAATCTACGTACTACTACCATGTTTTGTTTTAAAAACATTTATTGTGAAAATGTCAGTATACAAATACGGGCCTATAACCACGTGGGCCGGCCACGGAGCAAACTGTAATCGTATATGATGAGGGGACATTTACACTGTAGAAGAACGTAACGGGCGGGCCATTAGGTTGCAAGAACTAAGGTGTCTAACAGTTGCGGAATCGATGGACGTACATTTTATAATTAAAGTACGACAGGGCCAATTACAATAAAATTATCTAGAAATACATTTGCGGGCAAGTACCATGGGTGACATTAATTCGAACTTTCAATAGTATAGTAATCAATAACACATCAGAACTTAATATCAATAGGGATGTCCAAATGTTCAATCAGTACTCGTTCCCGCCCGCCATGTGCTTCAAAACTGCATACGTATCTCGTGATATCAAGGCTGGGCAACCAGTACACAACAAGGAGTTATGAGTCCCATTTATACCGGCGCCATTTTGGACGAGGCCGGGCAGGTCCAGGATATAGTCAAAATGTCTCCACCAACCACCGGTCGGACCAGAACACCTTTCGGCAGTCAAAAAAGGTTACGTTAAATGACAACAGAAGAGATAGCTAACAAGAACCATCAGTCAAAAGAGGGGAGGGCAAGTTCTTCCCTACCGGGTCACGTTGGGGCTCCATCGGAACTGATCGAATTGGTAGTCTACAGTGTTTCTGGATGTTTCAGACTGAAGCTGGCGTCAGCATGAGAACACCACCATCTCGTGGCTCCGTCGTGGCCATTCCGCAAGCAATCATGGCAGCCGCTCCCCATCGAAGCCTGCGGGAGTCGGGGGCCCCGGTGACTTTTATAGAATCTTCACGGCTGAGGGGACGCTTTCGGGAATGGGGCCCATGCCCTAGCAGGCAAGCGTCCGAGTTCCAAGGTGTCCCAGGGCCATTTTAGTGGACCAGGCCCAAATCCAAAGAGCTGGCCGCCATTTTGAGAGAGTCCTGTTGCAGCCGCCTATCGCTGCACCGCAAGAGTGGGCGCAATTCAGCTGGATGGAGGGCGAGACGCTGTGCCGCAAGAGCGGGCGCAACTCAGCTGGATGGAGGGTGAGGCACTGTCCCGCGAGAGCAGGCGCAATTCAGATGGATGGCGGGTGAGGCACTGTGCCGCAAAAGCGGGCGCAATTCAGCTGGATGGTGGGTCAGGCACTGTGCCGCAAGAGCGGGCGGAACTCAGCTGGATGGCGGGTGAGGCACTGTGCCGCAAGAGCGGGTGGAACTCAGCTGGATGGCGGGTGAGGCACTGTGCCGCAAGAGCGGGCGAAACTCAGCTGGATGGCGGGTGAAGCACTGTGCCGCAAGAGCGGACGCAACTCAGCTAGATAGCGAGTGAAACGCCAAGGGGCGCCCCACTGCAGCTGAGGAGCCTCCACCTGGGGAGGCGGGAGAGGCCCGTTCGCGCCTCCTCCCCCCCCCCCCGGGGCACCCCACGCCGTCTTTCGGCGCAGCATTGTAGGATGGCCACACCAGTGCGGCAACTTGCTGGACACCACTTCGGTGCCATCCGGATCTCAGCGCGTTGTGCTGCCTTCAGCCTATTCGCACATCGGTCCACTACTGACGCCGCCTCACAGGCCAACGGATTTTGTAGGCTTTTTATAGCCCGAAGCCGCATAACAGGTCATGTGACTTGTTTATAAAACTTTTCATTGGTTCATTTTACTTTTGGTTTCCTAATGATGGAAGGCTTGGTCATATGACCTAAAAATAACACTTTTCATTGGTTTAGAACATTTTTGTTTCCCAAATGATGAAAGACCCACCTTTTTTTTCTCACTCTGACTTGTAAAGCAAAGGATACAATGTTCCAGGCTAATGTATTTTCCCGGGAAATTTACAACTGTGCTGCAAGTAAAATATTCCTATTTCGAGAAAAAGGGCGTTTCTTCGTCCCATGAGGGAGCCGTTAAGCAAAAGAGGCTCGGCCTGCAGTCTTAGTCGCTGATAGGCCTGAATATCGGATTCTTATCGATCACTTTATGTTGCAGGAGTGGAAAACACAACAGACCTTGACCATTTATCTTTACAGCATTGCTGCGTATTAAACCTTTTAACCGTCATGTAATCGGGCTGCTTTATATCACTTGCCTTTTACTGATTCGAAAACAGTGACTATTATTCAAAACTTTACCAATCTAGGTACTACTACCATGTTTTGTTTTAAAAACCTTTATTGTGAAAATGTCAGTATACAAATACGGGCCTATAACCACGTGGGCCGGCCACGGAGCAAACTGGAATCGTATATGATGAGGGGACATTTACACAGTAGAAGAACGTAACGGGCGGGCCATTAGGTTGGAAGAACTAAGGTGTCTAACAGTTGCGGAATCGGTGGATGTAAATTTTATAATTAAAGTACGACAGGGCCAGTTACAATAAAATTATCTAGATATACATTTGCGGGCACGTACCATGGGTGACGTTAATTCGAACTTTCAATAGTACAGTAATCAATAACACATCAGAACTTAATACCAATAGGGATGTCCAAATGTTCATTCAGTACCCGTCCCCGCCCGCCATGTGCTTCAAAACTGCATACGTGTCCCGTGATATCAAGCCTGGGCAACCAGTACACAACAAGGAGTTGCGAGTCCCATTTATACCGGCGCCATTTTGGGCGAGGCCGGGCAGGTCCAGGATATAGTCAAAATGTCTCCACCAACCAGCGGTCGGACCAGAACCCCTTTCGTCAGTCAAAAAAGGTTCCATTAAATGACAACAGAAGAGATAGGCAACAAGAACCATCAGTCAAAAGAGGGGAGGGCAAGTTCTTCCCTACCGGGTCACGTTCGGGCTCTACCGGAACTGATCGAATTGGTAGTCTTCAGTGTTTCTGGATGTTTCAGACTGAAGCTGGCGTCAGCATGAGAGCACCACCATCTCGTGGCTCCGTCATGACCATTCCGCAAGCAATCATGGCAGCCGCTCCCCACCGGAAGCCTGCGGGAGTCGGGGGCCCCGGTGACTTTTGTAGAATCTTCAAGGCTGAGGGGACGCTTTCGGGAATGGGGCCCATGCCCTAGCAGGCAAACGTCCGAGTTCCAAGGTGTCCCAGGGCCATTTTAGTGGACCAGGCCCAAATCCGAAGAGCCGGCCGCCATTTTGAGAGTCCTGTGGCAGCCGCCTATCGCTGCACCGCAAGAGTGGGCGCAATTCAACTGGATGGTGGGCGAGACGCTGTAGCCGCAAGAGCAGGCGCAACTCAGCTGGATGGCGGGTGAGGCACTGTGCCGCAAGAGCAGGCGCAACTCAACTGGATGGCGACTGAAACGCCAAGGGGCGCCCCACTGCAGCTGAGGAGCCTCCACCTGGGGAGGCGGGGGAGGCCCGTTCGTGCCGCCCCCCCCCCCCCCCCGGGGCGTCCCACGCCGTTTTTTGGCACAGCATTGTAGGATGGCCAGACCAGTGCGGCAACTTGCTGGACACCACCTCGGTGCCGTCCGGATCTCGGCGCGTTGTGCTTCCTTCGGCCTATTCGCACAACGGTCCGCTACTGATGCCGCCTCACAGGCCGATGGATTTTGTAGGCTTTTTGTAACCCAAAGCCGACTAAAAGACAGGCCAAAGCAGCCCATTGTTGCTACTCCGGGAGGGAGGAGCAAGGACAGTGTCAAACGGACGGTGAATGCTTTGAGATGGATGTTGCAGCAGGCTGCCATGTAAATAGTTGTTTAAAATGTTTTTTTTAACGTGTTTACTTTGTTGGAGCGTTGTATATATTTATAAGTTATTAAAGTGTTATAATCCTACTACTTTGTTGGAGTGCTATATATTTGTAATGTGACACATTCTTGTGAAGACTTTGATGTACAGAAAGGCATCCCTGGAATCTTCTGCTTCAGGCTCGGTCCCACACACCCTTACAGGAGAATCCCCTCCCCAATCACAATACAGGATCATTATCAGATAGTAGGAACAGCAGGACATTCCGCCGATTCCCGGAATGCGTGTGGTGTGACGGATCTCATGGGGTGGGGGCCTTGATCTACTGTAACTCCTTTGAAGAGAGGTGAATCTTTGCAGATGGGGCCATAAACTACTTCCGCAGGGCTACATAATAGCCTGGGACCGGCCTGGACAATCGGACACAGAGAAAGAGGAGTGTCAGAGGGTGCAGTAGTGAATAGGGTTAAAGGGAGGTGTCGGCGGGCACGGGGTGTGATTCTCAGGGAAGAGCAGCGCATATGGGGTGAGGTTTATGGCCCATGCATGAGAGAGAGAGCGGGGGTGACCAGTGCGTGGGGGAGATGCTTGCGAGGGTAGGGAGCCGTGCTGAGGATCGGCGGCGTGCAGAAAGTGGGTCTGGTCAAGGCATCTAAAATGGCTAACGTGCACGACAAAGTGTGGCATTGGAAAAAAAGCAAGATGGCGCAGACAATGTTTATCAATACGGATTAATTTTCCACAGAGAGAACGGGGGAGGTCAGAGAGGGGGGGTGTTCGTAGCGCCAGGGAGACGCGCTGGGGACCGGCGAGGGGCAGAGGGGCCATAGCGCTTTCAAAATGGCTGCTGCTTGCTAGAGCGTACATGCCTGAGTGGGGACAAGGTGGCGCCGATTATGTTGACATCGCAAACCAGATTTTAACACTTAGACATGAAAGTGAAAACTGCACCATTGCTCCCCCCCCCGACTGACACCCTCCTTTGCCTCAGCTTGGATCATCATTTGCTAAAGTGTTCAAAGACCCCACCATGAGTATAAGCACAACCGGGGCCTTACTGCACACCCTGAGAAAAACTACGCAGCAAGACAATCTCTACCTTCTCCCTTTTCCATGTTCCAACGCTTTGAAATGAACAATATATTTACTCGCAGTTACAAAATGGCGGTCAACACTTCCTGATTTCCTTCGAATCGAACGTTAAGAGACGTCTCGCAGCAAAAGAAAATTCCACTCACGCGCAGCCGCTGGAAGACATGTATCAACATATATGAGCATCCTCAGCCACCCTCAGAAAACATATGGGGTCAGGATACGTCTCCCGTGCCCCCTTATACCCATTTCACACATTGTTTTCCCTCCATCTTGTGATTTAATTCAAACGAAACACAAAATGGCGAATTCCCGTTACGCTACAGGTTTGCGACCCGGTTCGCGTACCGGGAAGCACTTCTACCGCGAAAATTTTAATTCTTTTTTATTTTTTGCCCCACGGGACCCTTTAATAACCCCAACATCATTCCTAGGGGGTCAAGAGGGGTCTACCTTGCCCCCTTTCATTAAATTCCCCCTTCGTTTTTCTCCTCCTCTTGTCTCTCGATCCTACAGAGAGACAAGATGGCGGCCGTTCTGGACTGTTTAGAATGTTGACAGACACTGGAGAGCCAATCAGCTTCGCAAAGTTCCGTAACGCGAAAAGTACGCGAACTGGAGCGCTACCCGGGACGCTGTCACAGATATATCTGTTTTTTAAAACGTTAATTTCTCAAAATCCACTGGAGCACATATATTGAGACCTAGCAAAGGCACATCGGGCTAACAGTCCCTACAATTTTGCCAAGTTTCGTGCAAATCCATTCAGCCGTTCGAGCTAAAAGTGAGGCCAACCGCCCTATGGAAAACTCAATGTTAAAAACGTGTTTTGGGACCCCTCTTTTTTCTCGGCCCCCCCTTTTCAGGGGCTGCTCAGAAATGAAATGTGCCATTTTCCTGAAAATTTCAGCCAATTCCGTCCACAAACGCCAAAGTTATTAGACATAGAATTTTCAAAAATCCTATAGGAAAAAAATCCTAACTATATATACCTACTGGCGACCGCCAGTAGGTAATATATAAATATATATGTATATATATATATATACACACGCATATCTATCTATCTATCTATCTATCTATCTATCTATCTATCTATCTATCTATCTATCTATCTATCTATCTATCTATCTATCTATCCATCTATCTATCCATCTATCTACGCTTGTTTGTCTCTTTTTCACAGTTTCCAGTTTATTTTTATATCTGCCATCCATCTGCCTACATAAGGCAACATTGCGATTGTTCATATTACTGCCCAGTGTTTGCTATTATCTTTCACTGTTAGTACAGTTTGAGGTTTTTGGGGCACAGTTTCATGGCCGTTGGTGTATCATGTTGAAAATCCACATGCACGTTGGGCCTGATTCACAAAGATAAAGTTAGATGAAGGTCTAACTTTACGACTTCCGTTATTCACAAAGGACATTTACTTTTCGTAAAGGTCCTTTGTGAATACCGAAAGTCGAACTTTACCACTTTCAGTATTCACAAAAGGAATTTATAAGTAGTAAATGCCCTTTGTAAATACCAAAAGTCATAAAGTTAGACTTTCGTCAATGTCGACGAAATGCCATTCTCACTTCCTGTTTATGCGACAATGCTCATTGTAGGTCTTTACAATAGAAAACTGACTCATATGCCTCAAATCGCCGGTCAATTCGGGCACCATTACTAACATTATTAGTTTACACACCTTACACAAATCATGTTCCCACTCTATAGGAAACCTACAGCAGGAAATGCAGTACTGCATGCGAATAGCAGTCACTCACCTAAACTAGTTAAAAGCATACCATATGGGGAATTGCTGTGCATAACGAGAAACACAACAAGAGATACAGATTACCAACAGTCTGCACAGGAATGTATGAGGAGATTCAGAGTGAGGGGCTATGGAAATGGAGTGTTACAAAGTGCAAATCAGAGGGTAGATCACAAGAGTAGGAAGGAATTAATGAAGAAGGATCCACAGAAGAAAGTGGAAGATACATCTAACTCCTTCAGAATGATCAACAATTTTTCGAACCAGGCCCATATAGTGAGGAAAATCTTACAGAAACATTGGGGAATCTTAAAATCGGACCCAATCATAGGAAAGGACATCTCTAATTGTCCATTAATGGCATTTGGGAAGTCGAGATCAATTAAGGATAGTTTAGTGCAAAGTCACCCATCCAGAAGATAAGTGGAAACAACTCTATCACCAGTAAAGGGATTTCACCCATGTCAGAAATGCAAAGCATGTGTAAATAGTGCAAAAGTCCTAAACTATGATATCCTGGATCTACGAGAACCCAAGAGGGTCAGTACATTTATGAATTGTAACACCACCCATACTGTGTACTGCCTGATTTGCCCCTGCCAGCTAAGGTATGTGGGAAGTACTATGCACCCCACAAAAAAGCACATACTAGAGCATATGAGAGCTATTGATAATAAATATATCTCTTACCCAGTGGCAAGTCACTTTGAATCATACCATAACAGCAACATAAATCTTTTTAAAACTTTGCCTGGACTATCTACCCTGAGAAATACGGGGTGGAGATCGAGAATTAAAACGCTGACGATTAGAATCCAGATATATCAGTGACATTCAGACAAAATTCCTGAAAGGGTTAAATAGTTGTGAAGAACTAGTAATTCACCTTGATAAGTTGTTAGTCCCAATAAATGAAAGAAAGCAAGTAGTTAGTCTAGAAGTTAAAGAAAAGGTACCGAGCGTTGGGGCGATTATTCCTTTGCAGTGTATGTCCATTCAGGGCTAGAAACGTGAGAATGAAGAGGGGGCCCATACAGGGCAAGAGTATTGCAAGTCGGATGGGAAGTCTCAAATATAAAATGAATTTGCTTATGAATTTTATCTCATTTGATTGTACCCATCCGGAAACTGAGAAAAGTGGTATTGTGATGATTTATTACTTTCATGAGATGTATATCATTATCAATTTAGGCATTGCATAAGGTGTGCAAACTAATAATGTTGAAGAACAGCAAAGTTTAGTTATGGCGCCTGAATTTACTGGCAATTTGAGGCATATGAGTATGTTTTCTATTGTAATGACTTACAATGAACATTGTCTTATAAACAGAAAGCGAGAACGGTGTTTCGTCAACATTGACGAAGGCAGTTTGTTGAAACGTGTCTATGCGTACCTCCATTCCAATAAACTATTGGACTATACCTCCACGAGTGCTGGTCTTTTCTAATAAGGAGCTGAGAGATACAACAAGGGACGCAGCCCTGTGGACTGAGCACCCGCTGGTGACTGCAAAACACAAGGTGCAAGTGGAGCGAGATATATATATATATGTATATACACACACAAACACAAACACACACATTACCTACTGTGGTCGCTATTAGGTAGTTATAGTTAGGATCAAAGTTTCCATAGGAAAAGCATTTTTTGCTTTGCCAATAACTATCTTCACAATATTTTCAGAAAATGTTCCCCTTGTTTGTTCAACTGCTGTGATCCGTCAAACGGGAGCAGAAAAAAAGGGGGGTACGAAAACACATTTTCCTCATGTTATGTCTATTGGGATTTTTCATTTTTTTAACATGAATACAACTCGAACTGCTGAACGGAAATACAGCAAATTTGGCAGAAAGCTAGATATTGGTCCAGCAAGAGTGCTTTTTGTGATTTGGTGTAAATGCGTTTAGTAGTTTCAGAGATATTAAAGTTTAAAAAATATAGATATCTGGGGGACCTGAGTCCTAGCAGTGGACTCGCAGATCCAACTAAAATTTGATTGGTTATCAGCACTTCAACCAGGAAGTGTTGGCAGCCATCTTGGGACTCGGCTTGAAGCAGAGTCCTGTAAAAATTAAAGAAATGGGGGGCAGGATAGGAATACCCTGACCCCTCCAGACATGGAGTTCCCATAGGGACCCCACGGGGGTTAAGAGCATTTTTATTTTACTTTTGCCTCAAATTCATGGGTGGACCCGTGGATCTACAGCAAAAAAACAAAAAAAATGTTGCGCAGGCTCCTGCACGTCTTTTATAAGAAGGCCACGGGTGAGCCAAATCATGGAGGCATTGCTTCTATAATAATGTGGGGGTGCCTATGCACCACCCCCGTAGCCCAAGGGACTATCACCTCCCCGGGTCTTAAAATTAGTGTGAGGGAAGACCATATTGACTCCCCCACATCCCCGGGGACTGCCACCTCCCCGGGGCTTATGTTATATCAAAGCGGGGGTGACTGCTAGGGCCCTCTGCAGCCCCAGGGACCGCCACCTCCCCAGGTCAATGAATAATAAATTGAAATGCAAAGGGCCCATGTGGCGCCCCACAGCCCCGGGGACCACCACCTCCCCGTGGCTCAAAGAATATAATGCAGGGGGGCCCTTTGCACACCCCCAGCCCCGGGGATTACCACCGCCCCTGGGGACCGCCACTCCCAAGGGCCAGCTACTGTGATATCCCGGTTGCCCACCCCCAAGACATAGCTATTTGCTTTGGCTTGGCGGGAGCTTTACCGCTCCCACCAAGCCATACCAAAGGGTGCTCTGCTTTGAGCACACTTGCTTTGACACAGAGGGAACTTTATGTTAGCAGCTCCCTCTGTGTCAAAGCAAGGCCAGCTCCTGCAGGAAGCGGGGAGGTGGCAAGGACTGCGGGGGCCTTGAGGCTACCCCTGCAGTCCCCATCTTTAGTGAGTGAGTGCCCTGACAGGGCACCCACTTCAGAGGCCAGGCCCTGGAGGATAAGAGCCCCGGGGCCAAACTGTACATGGATGGGCAGCGGGTGATGGGGTCCCTGGGGCTAAAAGAAATGATAAAGAAATGATAAAAAAATAAAGGCCAGAAACCAAGGGATGAGTTCTTGAGGCCGAAATTGGTTCGGGTGGGGTGTGACATGCCCCTCCCCACTGTTTTTGTCAGGATTGAGAGTAGCGCAAGAGTACGCAAGCGCCACTAACCTTACTCTGATGGCCAGCAGAGACGATAGACGATAGTCCTTCCAACTCCGCTCCGCAGAAACCCCTACAATGGAATATACCCACTGTTTGAGCCTGTACGAATAGGGGCCGGGAGGTAGATTGTCATCGGGGAATGGCACGTCAAGTATCGTCTGGTCTTGTTACCATGAGGTGACTGGTACAGGGACACTGCAGGCAGGGGAGACAGAGAACAAAGGATTATTTCCGTAGTAAGACTTGCAGGCAACCAACAGCCCTTCCCTCTTCTCTCTACTCACCAGTTTCTCCACCCCATGTATCCTCGAAGGAATCCTCAACAAAAGAACCCTAGTAATAGTTGACCAGAAGTACAGAGGAGTTAACGTCACTCCGCTCAGTTCGTAATCTCAAATGAACCTTTGAAGTACTTACTTCCGAAACGTGGAACCACCACGTAATAAACCAACTTCTTTCTTGTGGTTACAAATACAACAGTATCAGAAATTGTCAGTAGCCACTGACAATAAACACCAAGGTTTTCCCCGGAATGTAAACAAGGAATGGCGGCGGCCGAGACGCCGTTTTAAATAGAAACAATACACAAAAAAGGGGAGGCGATCCCGCACTCCTCTTTGTACTTGCACGACTGGAAATGGCGGTGGACCAGAGGTTCTCCACCAGGATATCTGACCACGCTGGCTGTTGATCGGCGTCGTGCAGTCTAGGATATCTGACCACGCTGGCTGTTGATCGGCGTCGTGCAGTCTAGGATAACTGACCACGCTGGCTTTTGATCGGCGCTGTTCTCCAGGATCTTTACTTAAAGCGAAGGAAGGCTCATCCACCATGAGCGATTACAGAACACGATTGACAAGCCCCGTTGTGTTCCGGAGGTGGAGCTTATATAATGTCCTCCCACTGAGCCAACCCCCAGCGCCAGAAGGCCTTCTGGGACTTGTAGTGTTTCCGCCATGGACTGGATATACGAAATCCTTTACCTTGTACCTTGTCGATGGTAGCGATCGCTACAGAACCCCCTCTCGTGGACCGCCGTCCCGGCGGACGTCCCGGCTTCCCTGGATATCGCTCATGGAATTGTTCCACCAACTCGGGACAATGCAGATGGTCCAAGGGTTCCCAGGTTCTGTCCTCAGGACCAAACCCTTTCCAATCCACCAGGTACTGTATGCGACCTCGGACCAAGCGAGAGTCCAGAACAGAACTCACTTCATACTCTTCGTGGCCCTCAACTTCCACTGGAAGGGGACGATCGGGCAATCTCACACTCGGAAGGCACGGACGCAGGAGTGACACATGAAAAACAGGATGAATCGTCCTGGATGCAGGCAATGAGAGTTTCATGGCCACAGCGTTTATCCTCTCACAAATGCCATAGGGACCCACATACTTTGGTTTCAGTTTCGTAAGTCCCTTGATATGGAGATTATGCGTAGAAAGCCATACCTTGTCCCCCACCTTATATTCAGGCTCAGGAGTACGGCTCCTATCTGCGTAGGCTTTCTGGGATTCTTGGGCATGTTCGAGATTGTTTCGTGCCTCAATCAGTATAGCTCGAAGATGAGCATGGTGTTCATGAATGGCAGGGACCAAGGATTCAGCAGGCCATTCAAAAGGGAACATGTTAGGATGGAATCCATAGAGGCAAAAGAATGGGGAACATCCCAAGGTGGTATGTACTGCGTTATTATAGGCGAACTCTGCCAACCACAAGAGAATGGTCCAATCTGTGGCGTTCTGTAGCGAGAAACACCGCAGGTATTGCTCCAACGTCTGATTCAGACGTTCCGTTTTGCCATCTGTTTGCGGATGAAAGCTCGTCGAGAGTCGCGCATCAATCTGTAATATGGCACATAGAGCCTTCCAGAAACGGGAAGTGAATTGTGTCCCTCTATCCGTGATCAGCACCCTCGGTAAGCCATGTGGACGGACGATGTGTTGAAGGAAGACTTTGGCTAGTTCACTGGAGGAAGGTAATCCAGGCAAGGGAATAAAATGTCCCATTTTCGTGAGGTGGTCCACTACTACCAGTATCACAGTTTGTTTCTCACACGGGGGCATCTCTACGATAAAGTCCATGGACAACGTGTGCCAAGGTTTGGGTGGAATTGGCAACGGTTGTAGCAGTCCCGGTGGTTTGATGTGACTGGATTTCCCCTGGGCACAGATTGCACAGTTCTTCACGTATTCCTTGGTATCTCTTCTGACACCAGGCCACCAGAAGGAGCGTTCCACATTAGCGATAGTCTTAAAGATGCCCATGTGTCCCCCTAGAACAGAATCGTGAGACCATTCCAGGACTTTGCGTTGTAATGCAGGGTTGGGGACAAATAAGGCATGGAAATGATAGGCCAATTGATCTGTTTCACATCGATTATCGGGCTCTTTCTGTACCCAAGCAGTAATATCCTGGTCCGTTAGGGCAACCCGAACGTCGTCCAGGAATTCTTCGGAGGTGATCAAGGCGATAGCTCTTTCCGAGGAGTCGGCTCCTTTCAATATAAAAGGGGGGTCCGTATAGGTAGTTGTTTCTTCCTCACCCAACCTGGATAGCGCATCTGCTTTCCCGTTACGAGTTCCCGGTCTATATTTGATCACAAAATCAAAATCCGAAAAGAAGAGAGTCCACCTCAATTGTCGAGGAGTCAAGGCCTTAGCCGTCTTTAGGAACAGAAGATTACGGTGATCAGTGATGATTTCCACCGTATGTAACGCTCCCAAAAGGTAATGTCTCCATTCTTCGCATGCTCTTTTGATGGCCAAAAGCTCTTTGTCGGTGATTGAGTAGTTTATTTCACACGGAGAGAGTTTCTTGGAGTAGTAAGCCACCAGGTGGAGTTGACCAGAGGTAGGATGGCGTTGAGAAAGGACTCCCCCTAGAGCAAACTGAGAAGCATCAGTTTCCAGGATAAACGGAATCGTGGGGTCTGGATGTCGAAGGATGGGGGCTTGCGTGAACTTCTCTTTGAGGAGTTGGAAGGAGGAATCGGCTTCCTCTCCCCATTTGAAAGGAACATTCTTTCGCAAGAGGGCTGTGATGGGATGGATGATTCTGGAGAAATCTTGTATGAAACGCCGATAGTAATTGGCAAATCCGAGAAAGCTTTGCACAGATTTAACGTTCCGTGGCGTTTTCCATGTAATGATGGCATCCACCTTACTCATGTCCATACGAAATCCGTGAGCGTCAATAACATACCCCAAGAAGGCTACTTGTTGGACATGAAAAAGGCATTTCTCCAGTTTGGCGTACAAGGAGTTCTGTTGGAGCCTTTCCAGTACGATTTTCACATGGGTGATGTGATCAGCTAGAGACACGGAATAGATCAAAATGTCGTCTATATAGACCACACAAAATGTTTCCAAACACCCCCTTAACACTTCATCCATAAAAAACTGGAAGGCGGCGGGGGCGTTGCAGAGGCCAAAGGGCATCACGCGGTATTCGTAGAGACCGAACTTTGTTCGAAACGCAGTCTTCCACTCGTCTCCTTTCATCACGCGGACCAGATGATAAGCCCCGCGGAGATCAAGTTTTGTAAAATAGCGCGCCCCTTTCAGCTGATCCATCAATACCGGAATTAAGGGGAGTGGATAGCGATTCTTGATGGTCACCCTGTTAATGGCGCGGTAGTCTATACATGGTCTCAATTCCTCGCAATCCTTCTTTGGTATGAAGAACATGGGAGACGAGGCCGGGGAGGTAGAGTGTCTAATGAACCCAGATGCGATATTGTCCTCCAGATATTTTTTGAGGTACAATGTTTCTTTTTCCGTAAGGGCGTACACCCTACTACAGGGGATATCTGCGCCTGGAACAAGATCAATCCGACAATCGTATGTACGATGTGGAGGTAATTGGGTAGCGGTCTGTTTATCGAACAAGGCCTGAAAGGATATGTACTCCTCAGGAAGAGTGCTGGCACAACAATAGGCATCTACCACACGTTCATGAGCCAAGAAGGTCGCGATCGAAGGAACAAGGGGAAAGTCGTGATGCATTCCTTCTCGACAATGTTCCTTACAATACTCGGAGGTCATGCTCACTGTACGGGAAGCCCAACTCACCACCGGATCATGTAGTGTCAACCAGGGCATGCCTAGAATGAGCCGGAACTGAGGGGCATCGATCAAGTCAAACTGAATATATTCACAGTGATCTTCACCGAATCTCATCAAGAGGGCCAACGTATGGTAAGTAACTGGGCCTGACGTTAGTACGGTACCATCCACTGTCTTAACGGTTTCAGGTATCGACTTCTTCTCACAGGGGATACCCATACGAAAGGCATAGGTCTGGTCGATGTAATTTCCTGTCGCCCCCGAATCCAACAAGGCATCTACCTTTACAGGTTTCTGGTTGGCAACCCATAGAGCGACATTCACATTCATATGGGCGACTGCAGGGTGTAAAGTATTGGCTACAAAAGTAGAGACCGGATCATGAGGTTGTCTCAAACCAGGGGTCTCTACCTGATTCAAGACCGACAGTTTTCCGCCGGTTCATCAGAACTAAGAACAGCCTGCCCTCGGGGAAGGGGATTTTTTCCAGGGACATAATTCCTTGCCCTACAGTCATTGATGAAATGCCCCCCTTTTCCACAGTAGAGGCAAAGTTTCAACCTCCTTCTCCTGTCTCTTTCCTCCCGGGAAAGGGGCCCACGTATTCCCCCTATTTGCATGGGTTCCGGTCCTTCTGGTGTTTTAGCCTTGTCATCTACCCCCTGTCGGGATTTAAATAAAGGATAGGAGTAGCGGTAATCCCCCCCTCTTCTATCCCCCTTTCGTTCCAACAGCCGGTGATTTAGTTGGACTGTCAGGTCTATTAACTCCTCACAGGTAGTAGGTAATTGTACCACCTGAGCTAAGACATCTTTTAGTTCACCCCGGAGTCCTTGGTAGAACAAGGAGATCCGTTTCTGGGCCGGCCAGTCCGTTTCTACGATGAGACGGTTAAAGGTCGTGATGTACGACAACAGATCTTGGGACCCTTGTCTCAAGGTCATTAATTCATGATCCAAGGACAACATGTGAGACTTCCTGTCAAACAATTTCCTGAGTTCTACGCAAAAGGCCGCAAAATCATGTAAAACAGGATCGTCTTTTTCCAATAAAGGGATAGTCCAGCTGGACGCGTTCCCCCCCATATAGGACATCAGAAAAGCCGTTTTGGATGCTTCGTCCTGGAAGACCATAGGTTTGCATAAAAAATGTAGACGGCATTGGTTCAAAAAGGTTTCAAATTTTCGTGGGTCCCCATAAAACCTTTCAGGAGGAGCCAGGGGTATACCGTGATTTTGGATGATATGTACCGTCGGTGTGGCTTCAGCCGAAGTGGAAGGGGCTGCTAGTGACCCCCCAGTTTGGAAGGAAGGGGGAGGCTGCAGAGTGGCCGGCCGAATCAATGGTTTCGCCACCGGCTCTCTTATGGCCAGATCTGATACGTCTTTACGTAACTCAGAGATCTCTTTATATAAGGCCTGGTTCTCTAACCGGGAATTCTGGACCTCCTGTTGAAGGCCTGTAAAGCTCTCCAACAGGGCGGTGAGAGTGGCATTCGTATCCATCGTCTAGGCTGGGCGGTATTCTTGGGCTTGTCAATCTGTCAGGATTGAGAGTAGCGCAAGAGTACGCAAGCGCCACTAACCTTACTCTGATGGCCAGCAGAGACGAAAGACGATAGTCCTTCCAACTCCGCTCCGCACAAACCCCTACAATGGAATATACCCACTGTTTGAGCCTGTACGAATAGGGGCCGGGAGGTAGATTGTCATCGGGGAATGGCACGTCAAGTATCGTCTGGTCTTGTTACCATGAGGTACAAAGTTCATAGGTCGCACGCTACTCCACCATTCCAGCGTGTGTACCCCAGGAGCATCACGGTAGATGTAGTTCTCAAAGCGGGTGCGCTTATCGAAAGTTCAGAAGTGTGATGCACAGTTGCAGGCCAACTCTGGACACCGGTGTTTCTGGATAATTGTCCGTCATCAGCAGAGTGTAGGATGAGTTTCAGGGGTTGCTGTGCAGGCTGCCAAAGTGTTATCAGGTATGGTACCTCTCCGGGCGCGTAGGGCGTTACCTGAGCTCGTCAGCTCAAGGCTCAAGGGAGCCGAATTAAGTACAAAGTTCATAGGTCGCACGCTACTCCACCATTCCAGCGTGTGTACCCCAGGAGCATCACGGTAGATGTAGTTCTCAAAGCGGGTGCGCTTATCGAAAGTTCAGAAGTGTGATGCACAGTTGCAGGCCAACTCTGGACACCGGTGTTTCTGGATAATTGTCCGTCATCAGCAGAGTGTAGGATGAGTTTCAGGGGTTGCTGTGCAGGCTGCCAAAGTGTTATCAGGTATGGTACCTCTCCGGGCGCGTAGGGCGTTACCTGAGCTCGTCAGCTCAAGGCTCAAGGGAGCCGAATTAAGTACAAAGTTCATAGGTCGCACGCTACTCCACCATTCCAGCGTGTGTACCCCAGGAGCATCACGGTAGATGTAGTTCTCAAAGCGGGTGCGCTTATCGAAAGTTCAGAAGTGTGATGCACAGTTGCAGGCCAACTCTGGACACCGGTGTTTCTGGATAATTGTCCGTCATCAGCAGAGTGTAGGATGAGTTTCAGGGGTTGCTGTGCAGGCTGCCAAAGTGTTATCAGGTATGGTACCTCTCCGGGCGCGTAGGGCGTTACCTGAGCTCGTCAGCTCAAGGCTCAAGGGAGCCGAATTAAGTACAAAGTTCATAGGTCGCACGCTACTCCACCATTCCAGCGTGTGTACCCCAGGAGCATCACGGTAGATGTAGTTCTCAAAGCGGGTGCGCTTATCGAAAGTTCAGAAGTGTGATGCACAGTTGCAGGCCAACTCTGGACACCGGTGTTTCTGGATAATTGTCCGTCATCAGCAGAGTGTAGGATGAGTTTCAGGGGTTGCTGTGCAAGCTGCCAAAGTGTTATCAGGTATGGTACCTCTCCGGGCGCGTAGGGCGTTACCTGAGCTCGTCAGCTCAACGCTCAAGGGAGCCGAATTAAGTACAAAGTTCATAGGTCGCACGCTACTCCACCATTCCAGCGTGTGTACCCCAGGAGCATCACGGTAGATGTAGTTCTCAAAGCGGGTGCGCTTATCGAAAGTTCAGAAGTGTGATGCACAGTTGCAGGCCAACTCTGGACACCGGTGTTTCTGGATAATTGTCCGTCATCAGCAGAGTGTAGGATGAGTTTCAGGGGTTGCTGTGCAGGCTGCCAAAGTGTTATCAGGTATGGTACCTCTCCGGGCGCGTGGGGCGTTACCTGAGCTCGTCAGCTCAAGGCTCAAGGGAGCCGAATTAAGTACAAAGTTCATAGGTCGCACGCTACTCCACCATTCCAGCGTGTGTACCCCAGGAGCATCACGGTAGATGTAGTTCTCAAAGCGGGTGCGCTTATCGAAAGTTCAGAAGTGTGATGCACAGTTGCAGGCCAACTCTGGACACCGGTGTTTCTGGATAATTGTCCGTCATCAGCAGAGTGTAGGATGAGTTTCAGGGGTTGCTGTGCAGGCTGCCAAAGTGTTATCAGGTATGGTACCTCTCCGGGCGCGTAGGGCGTTACCTGAGCTCGTCAGCTCAAGGCTCAAGGGAGCCGAATTAAGTACAAAGTTCATAGGTCGCACGCTACTCCACCATTCCAGCGTGTGTACCCCAGGAGCATCACGGTAGATGTAGTTCTCAAAGCGGGTGCGCTTATCGAAAGTTCAGAAGTGTGATGCACAGTTGCAGGCCAACTCTGGACACCGGTGTTTCTGGATAATTGTCCGTCATCAGCAGAGTGTAGGATGAGTTTCAGGGGTTGCTGTGCAGGCTGCCAAAGTGTTATCAGGTATGGTACCTCTCCGGGCGCGTAGGGCGTTACCTGAGCTCGTCAGCTCAAGGCTCAAGGGAGCCGAATTAAGTACAAAGTTCATAGGTCGCACGCTACTCCACCATTCCAGCGTGTGTACCCCAGGAGCATCACGGTAGATGTAGTTCTCAAAGCGGGTGCGCTTATCGAAAGTTCAGAAGTGTGATGCACAGTTGCAGGCCAACTCTGGACACCGGTGTTTCTGGATAATTGTCCGTCATCAGCAGAGTGTAGGATGAGTTTCAGGGGTTGCTGTGCAGGCTGCCAAAGTGTTATCAGGTATGGTACCTCTCCGGGCGCGTAGGGCGTTACCTGAGCTCGTCAGCTCAAGGCTCAAGGGAGCTGAATTAAGTACAAAGTTCATAGGTCGCACGCTACTCCACCATTCCAGCGTGTGTACCCCAGGAGCATCACGGTAGATGTAGTTCTCAAAGCGGGTGCGCCTATCGAAAGTTCAGAAGTGTGATGCACAGTTGCAGGCCAACTCTGGACACCGGTGTTTCTGGATAATTGTCCGTCATCAGCAGAGTGTAGGATGAGTTTCAGGGGTTGCTGTGCAGGCTGCCAAAGTGTTATCAGGTATGGTACCTCTCCGGGCGCGTAGGGCGTTACCTGAGCTCGTCAGCTCAAGGCTCAAGGGAGCCGAATTAAGTACAAAGTTCATAGGTCGCACGCTACTCCAACATTCCAGCGTGTGTACCCCAGGAGCATCACGGTAGATGTAGTTCTCAAAGCGGGTGCGCTTATCGAAAGTTCAGAAGTGTGATGCACAGTTGCAGGCCAACTCTGGACACCGGTGTTTCTGGATAATTGTCCGTCATAAGCAGAGTGTAGCATGAGTTTCAGGGGTTGCTGTGCAGGCTGCCAAAGTGTTATCAGGTATGGTACCTCTCCGGGCGCGTAGGGCGTTACCTGAGCTCGTCAGCTCAAGGCTCAAGGGAGCCGAATTAAGTACAAAGTTCATAGGTCGCACGCTACTCCACCATTCCAGCGTGTGTACCCCAGGAGCATCACGGTAGATGTAGTTCTCAAAGCGGGTGCGCTTATCGAAAGTTCAGAAGTGTGATGCACAGTTGCAGGCCAACTCTGGACACCGGTGTTTCTGGATAATTGTCCGTCATCAGCAGAGTGTAGGATGAGTTTCAGGGGTTGCTGTGCAGGCTGCCAAAGTGTTATCAGGTATGGTACCTCTCCGGGCGCGTAGGGCGTTACCTGAGCTCGTCAGCTCAAGGCTCAAGGGAGCCGAATTAAGTACAAAGTTCATAGGTCGCACGCTACTCCACCATTCCAGCGTGTGTACCCCAGGAGCATCACGGTAGATGTAGTTCTCAAAGCGGGTGCGCTTATCGAAAGTTCAGAAGTGTGATGCACAGTTGCAGGCCAACTCTGGACACAGGTGTTTCTGGATAATTGTCCGTCATCAGCAGAGTGTAGGATGAGTTTCAGGGGTTGCTGTGCAGGCTGCCAAAGTGTTATCAGGTATGGTACCTCTCCGGGCGCGTAGGGCGTTACCTGAGCTCGTCAGCTCAAGGCTCAAGGGAGCCGAATTAAGTACAAAGTTCATAGGTCGCACGCTACTCCACCATTCCAGCGTGTGTACCCCAGGAGCATCACGGTAGATGTAGTTCTCAAAGCGGGTGCGCTTATCGAAAGTTCAGAAGTGTGATGCACAGTTGCAGGCCAACTCTGGACACCGGTGTTTCTGGATAATTGTCCGTCATCAGCAGAGTGTAGGATGAGTTTCAGGGGTTGCTGTGCAGGCTGCCAAAGTGTTATCAGGTATGGTACCTCTCCGGGCGCGTAGGGCGTTACCTGAGCTCGTCAGCTCAAGGCTCAAGGGAGCCGAATTAAGTACAAAGTTCATAGGTCGCACGCTACTCCACCATTCCAGCGTGTGTACCCCAGGAGCATCACGGTAGATGTAGTTCTCAAAGCGGGTGCGCTTATCGAAAGTTCAGAAGTGTGATGCACAGTTGCAGGCCAACTCTGGACACCGGTGTTTCTGGATAATTGTCCGTCATCAGCAGAGTGTAGGATGAGTTTCAGGGGTTGCTGTGCAGGCTGCCAAAGTGTTATCAGGTATGGTACCTCTCCGGGCGCGTAGGGCGTTACCTGAGCTCGTCAGCTCAAGGCTCAAGGGAGCCGAATTAAGTACAAAGTTCATAGGTCGCACGCTACTCCACCATTCCAGCGTGTGTACCCCAGGAGCATCACGGTAGATGTAGTTCTCAAAGCGGGTGCGCTTATCGAAAGTTCAGAAGTGTGATGCACAGTTGCAGGCCAACTCTGGACACCGGTGTTTCTGGATAATTGTCCGTCATCAGCAGAGTGTAGGATGAGTTTCAGGGGTTGCTGTGCAGGCTGCCAAAGTGTTATCAGGTATGGTACCTCTCCGGGCGCGTAGGGCGTTACCTGAGCTCGTCAGCTCAACGCTCAAGGGAGCCGAATTAAGTACAAAGTTCATAGGTCGCACGCTACTCCACCATTCCAGCGTGTGTACCCCAGGAGCATCACGGTAGATGTAGTTCTCAAAGCGGGCGCGCTTATCGAAAGTTCAGAAGTGTGATGCACAGTTGCAGGCCAACTCTGGACACCGGTGTTTCTGGATAATTGTCCGTCATCAGCAGAGTGTAGGATGAGTTTCAGGGGTTGCTGTGCAGGCTGCCAAAGTGTTATCAGGTATGGTACCTCTCCGGGCGCGTAGGGCGTTACCTGAGCTCGTCAGCTCAAGGCTCAAGGGAGCCGAATTAAGTACAAAGTACATAGGTCGCACGCTACTCCACCATTCCAGCGTGTGTACCCCAGGAGCATCACGGTAGATGTAGTTCTCAAAGCGGGTGCGCTTATCGAAAGTTCAGAAGTGTGATGCACAGTTGCAGGCCAACTCTGGACACCGGTGTTTCTGGATAATTGTCCGTCATCAGCAGAGTGTAGGATGAGTTTCAGGGGTTGCTGTGCAGGCTGCCAAAGTGTTATCAGGTATGGTACCTCTCCGGGCGCGTAGGGCGTTACCTGAGCTCGTCAGCTCAAGGCTCAAGGGAGCCGAATTAAGTACAAAGTTCATAGGTCGCACGCTACTCCACCATTCCAGCGTGTGTACCCCAGGAGCATCACGGTAGATGTAGTTCTCAAAGCGGGTGCGCTTATCGAAAGTTCAGAAGTGTGATGCACAGTTGCAGGCCAACTCTGGACACCGGTGTTTCTGGATAATTGTCCATCATCAGCAGAGTGTAGGATGAGTTTCAGGGGTTGCTGTGCAGGCTGCCAAAGTGTTATCAGGTATGGTACCTCTCCGGGCGCGTAGGGCGTTACCTGAGCTCGTCAGCTCAAGGCTCAAGGGAGCCGAATTAAGTACAAAGTTCATAGGTCGCACGCTACTCCACCATTCCAGCGTGTGTACCCCAGGAGCATCACGGTAGATGTAGTTCTCAAAGCGGGTGCGCTTATCGAAAGTTCAGAAGTGTGATGCACAGTTGCAGGCCAACTCTGGACACCGGTGTTTCTGGATAATTGTCCGTCATCAGCAGAGTGTAGGATGAGTTTCAGGGGTTGCTGTGCAGGCTGCCAAAGTGTTATCAGGTATGGTACCTCTCCGGGCGCGTAGGGCGTTACCTGAGCTCGTCAGCTCAAGGCTCAAGGGAGCCGAATTAAGTACAAAGTTCATAGGTCGCACGCTACTCCACCATTCCAGCGTGTGTACCCCAGGAGCATCACGGTAGATGTAGTTCTCAAAGCGGGTGCGCTTATCGAAAGTTCAGAAGTGTGATGCACAGTTGCAGGCCAACTCTGGACACCGGTGTTTCTGGATAATTGTCCGTCATCAGCAGAGTGTAGGATGAGTTTCAGGGGTTGCTGTGCAGGCTGCTTTAATGGCTGGATTTTCTGTTTAGATGGGATCAGCCCCCAGGGGCACCTGTGACCCAGCCAAAACGTACTCACCTTCCCTTCTTAGATCGTATTCACAATGAGTAGCTATACAGATAAATATACAGATTGCACCTAAGAATGGGGAATGACAATATACATATATGGATTTTCTACAATATCTTATTCACATCAGTTGGCCTCGCGGTCACCCCGACCCAGACCGTTCTACCCTAGGGCAGATCTGACACACAATCCGGTGTGTCTACACACGGGCCTGCAGAACCCAATGCTCCCTTTTCCAAATTGTTCGCGATCCTGCGAAACTACACGTCAGTGTCCTTCCTGACGCTCTCACTTATTTTAAGCCACAATCTGGTGGATTTACACGTCGGTCTCCCTCCCGACGCTCTCATTAACGCCGCATATCAACGACGACCACATTCCTATGAACCATTATTGGGACGATATCTCGGCAATCTACTTGGGACAAAACTAAAATAATAACTTTGAATATGGGTCCAAATTGTATAGTGTACTTCTTGCTTCTGACATCAAAGGTCCACTCACTCCCTCTTTATTCGATTACCACTTATCTGATCGGGATTTCTCATCCGTTCACCTAAATAGTGCTCGACTAGGAATATCATTTACCCAGATTGAACATAAGCACCAGGTACACAATAATTCTATATGAATTAGGATATTTATTAACAATAAACATAAATCACATTACTATGCAACATTACATTTGCAAAGGGAATAAAAGATAAAGGTTAGAGTGCACATACTATAAGAATCGGTCGGACATCACCTGGTTAATGGGAAATCGGGACTCGGCAGTCATCTAGGCTCCTGTCTCGTCTCTGGGTCCTGGCTCGCCTTGCAGTCACCCTCAGCCGTCACAAGTACACGTCTGCACCGCTAGGCTCAACCTCGTCTGCTCTCCCTCAGGACCTCGGAACCTTGCTGTTTATTAACTACCGTCTCTCTCTCTCTGTATCAGTGCGCTCCGTGCCACTTCTCGTTCAGTCTATCTCAGAGAGTTTCGGTCTTAAATCTTTCTCCGACTTCAAAGATGGCGACTTGTCCACCATGAAAGTGAATAATGGCAGAGATGCTAACGGCTAGATGCCGCCTACGGACTGACTGACTAAAAGACTAACACCTTCGCTAATATCAAAGCCCGTTCCTTCATGGAAATTCACGGCCAGTAACCTGCCGCCCACCAAATTCTTGTACCTCCCCGTACCAAGGACACTTTCCCAGCCGGCCGGCCTGAAGTTGTGTCTTCGGAGTGGAGAAAAATACATTCCTTCGATAAGGGTCAGCCTGAACCGGTTCTCTCCAAGCGAACAACAGCTTGAAACTAAAACATTACACTTAACCTAGAAAGCCTTCTCGAGCTACCGGGCAGAAAGCAAAATGGAGTCTGTCTCGTTTAAGGCCTACGGAGCCCATAATATGCATCGCTCCATGAAAAACAGATCGGCATGTTAGCAAATGAGTGAATCATGACTAATACTTATATATCTAACCCCTCACTTAAATTCATAAGCCTTACTCTAAGGAAAATAACACGCAAATGCCTTTATGTATATAAGACAGGGTCCCTGTCTATCGGCCTAATCCCTATGCTATGGGGGTGATAGGCTGGAGTCACTCTCCATCATTCTCCTTCTCCAAAGAGCTAGCAAAAAGACAGCCATAACATTACACCCCTTGACTCCAGTCTATTAACCACAAACTAAATGGAACTAACGTCAGTAGACGAATAATATGAAACAAAACTAACTGATCTATGAGCCTTAGTAAGTCTAAAATATTGTAGCAGGGAAGGAATACACTGAATAAAGCAACAAATTGCTATAAGGATACAAACAGCAACAATAACCCCTCCCAAAATTTGTCGTATAAAATGCATGTCGGGGAGCCAGTTAAAAAGCCAGTCAAAGAAACCCTGATCTATATGTTCTCTAATTTCTGTAGTCAAGTCGTGGAGTTTATTAATATGGGATTGGATATCTTTAGAATGGTCAGATAAATTAAAACAGCATAGACCTTCAAATTCAGAGCACTCGTGCCCATGTTTTAACAACAAATAATCGATTGCAGCACGGTTTTGCAAAATAGCTCTACGTTCACCTTGGGAATCTAATAATAAATCTGATAAAACAGTAGATGTTTGGTTGATCGATTTGACCATCCAGCAGGCCATTTTACTAATTGTTTTGGCATTATAAACGGCCAATGCCGGAACACCAATAATAGAAAAAGCTAAACCAAGATATTCTGATCTAGAAAAAAGATGAACAGAGGAATCACAGTCTTCATGTAGTGACATAGAGTCTCGAACAATACGAGAATGGGAAGGGGGATGTGAAGAAAACATTAGCAAACTTAATCTAGTGATGGCACATGGGCCACCAGAAATATTCGCAGGAATATAGGGCCAAGATGAATTCCCGCAGGAAAAGAGCCATCCAGCTGGTAATAACATTGAACGATAATGGCTAGTGGCTACAACTAAACTTTTACAGGTCATATTGTTTTTCACTGAAAGACATGAATTAGGAAGTCTTTTTAAACATAGCAAACGTTGATGAAATGAAAAAGTAGTAGCGGCTTGGAGTTTCAACCGCAGACATTCAGAGATGGCCTTAGGGTTACAGGTCATCATGAAACAAAGATCACCAGGGGTAATATTAAAGGTAGTAATTCTGGAATTAATAGGAACATCGAGGTCTGAAAGAAGAGTACATGAGGGACAAAATTCATGGGCCGCGAAATCGCCCAGAATAACATTAGGTCGGGCATTGGATACATTGAACACATGATGTAAAGTTTCAGTAGATGCAGGGACAGCAACCAAACAGGTCGATAAAATGTCAGTGACAGACTTCATGGGGGTAAGGCAAAAATGCGGAGAGTTCGTCACCCGCTTCGCGAGTGTGATCCAAAAATTTGAAGATTTCTGCCACGCAGACCGCGCGGCTCTTATTATCCCATCACTCGGCGTCGGTTGATCCTCTCCTCTCCCGGCGTAGCAAGCCAAAAGGAGTCCAACGCCGACACATCCTGCAGCAGCAGTCCAAAGAATGATCTGAAAGAATACAAACACAGGCCTTAATCATTCTCGTAAGTAACATTTATCAGCTGGGACAGCTTCCCAGCCATCTTTCCCTGGCTTCATCACCAAAACGGTGTTGTCATGACCGGTCGCAATAATATCAGCCTGTTCAGGAGGATTTTTAGGCGATTGCACCCATATTTTAGCTCCAGGAAGATCAGACGATCCGAAGCCTTTTTGTCCTCGCACAGTTAGCAACGTTGGGGCAGAGCCTTTTTTGATCTCACCACTGAAGACAGGCATAATCAATAACTGAGCAACACGGTCAGACTTTTTGATCAGTGTGAGAAGTTGGCCTGGTATATAATGCTCACTAATTCTAGTGATCACTTTGTACCATGCCAAGCAACCCTTATGATGATAGTTGTAATTCAACCTTGTAGACCAGTTATCCTAGTGGTAACGTGGACAAAGCAGTCTTAGGCTAAACTCTGAAAGGCATGTGAAGCCAGCTGTTATACCATACACAACCCCCTTGAATACCAAATGAAAGGGACACCACACAGATATATATTGAAAATATATATTGATTTATTAACTATTAAAATCCCCTGGACTCTTTATGAGCGCAGAAGCACAAGCGTTAAATCACAAGACAGTTTAAAATACACAAAAGTTGCACAATATGGATGAGCCCTAGGGGCCACCTAAACCATATACTAAATAAGTGGTATAAGAGATACCTAAAGGAAAGTGAAGAGGCCTAGGGCCTTGGGAATCGCTGGAGCTATTCGAGACTGGAGTTAACTAAGTCGGGAAAGGCCCACGGGACTCGGGTGCAGTGTTCAAAGTGCACGCACTTCTCAATACAAAGTCTATGGTGCGTAAAAAGCACAAAGTTAGAAAGTTAGGAACCTTCCGAGTGACCTACGGAGCTGAAACTTAAAACACAGGCCCTTGGGATGTGTACCAGTGCAGGAGCACCGGCGGAGCTGAGTTACCTCACCCACAGGAAGCGGGTGCACAGGGTCGAAGATGTGTCGGGTTTCGTCACGCTGGTCGATGGTGCTTGGAGCTGAAGATGCTGCAGGCGGCTCGATGAGAAGAGTTCCGGTGGATCCAAGGGTGGATCGGAAGAGTTGAAGACCTGAAAGCAGAGGGGACAGTGTTCAAAGTCACTAGCCAGTGACTGCCCTGGAACCAGAGTGGAACCAGGCGATGTCGGGTGCAAACAGGCGTTGTCGGGTAGCTTCTTTCTGCAGCCACGTGGATACCCGGGGTCGAGGACGTCCAGGAGTCGGTCACGAGCTGTCCCACGTAGGCTTCTCGCTGTTGGCGGTGTCGGCGACCTGATCGGAGCAAACAGGCCTTGGCAAATGCAAGCCACGCAGAAGTTGAAAGATGCTGTTCACTCGGACCAGCAAGGTCAGAGCGAGGGCTCCTTTTCACAGGAGCTTGGGTAGGTCTGGAGCAACCAGACCTGCTGTTTAAATCTTCGGGTTCGTCGCCAAGATGGCCGCTGACCACGTGGCTAGTGGCCGGGATGGCGCGTCGAGTGGCACGGTGCAAAAGGGCCCCACGCAGATCGTGGAGATGCTGGGGGGCTGATCTTCGGTGCAAGGGCTGCTCGGTGGTGGGGGTTCTCAATCCCCAAAGCACAACGTCGAGGATGCCTCAGAAGCTGCGCAGTCAGCTTTTCGAGTGTCTTTCAAGAGGTCCGGTCCCACGTCACTCGGTGCCTCCACGGGTCCCTTCTTCGCAGGGACTGTGGATCGGGCTCTGAGAGGTCTGGGAGTCTGGTTCTTGTCGGGCTCTGGGCTCGGTCTCCGGCGGGAGGCGGCGGCAAAGCAGATGTCGAGTTGCTGGTTGGTACCTGTGTTCACAGGGTGGTCACTCCTTGGCCACAAGGGAGATTCTTCTTCAGTCTTCTGTGCAGCAGAATGTCGAAGTCCAGTCTTCTTCTTAGTTTTAAGTTGATTTCGGGATGATCTGCTGTGCAATGGCACTGCTCCCCCTCTTATTCCCAAACTGGGGGTGGATCACCTACTAGGTCCCTCCTCTGGGTGGAACCAGGAAGGGGGGCGGTTACACCCCCTTTCCTTTGTCCAGCTCCGCGCCAGGACTGGGGCTGGAAGGCCCCAGAACCGGTTTGGGCTGGCCTATGCACGGGGACACCTTGTGTCTGATTCTTTTCAGCCCTGTCCTACCTAATACACAAAATCCTGTCTGGGGTGGTGCTCGCACCTCCCAAGGCAGGAAACCCTTTGTCCAGGCCACCATCTGCCGAGTTTCGGTCAGCAGCAGGAGGCCAGACTTGTGTCTGTGGTGGCAGCGTCCATTTTGTGAAGCTGAGGCTCTGTTTAACTTTAACCGGGGTTAAGGCTACGCACATGTCGTGTCCCTCTAGAAGGGTGGAATGCTATCCCCGTCGCCAGAATTGGCGAGGGGATAGTATTCCAATTCGTATGACACCTTACTCGACATGTTTTGATAAAGCCAAACCAAAGATAGCATTTAACCGCGAGGATTATAATGCACTTAAGAGTATATGGTATGGCAATATCCCGGAACGGCTTAGGGAGTTGTTCCCGACAGCTGCAGACAGGCTCAGCTCATGCCAGAGCACCATCTCACATATTTCCAAGCACTCTGCCTCCAGGATTGATGAGGCCTTCCATAGGAGTGGCTGATAGGAACATATGTGTCCAGTTTAGGGTTAGGCACAGGCATACTGTACCTAAGTAAGAGGTGGTTACACCGACTTACCCCAGCTGAGTGTTCAGCCAGTTGTGTCAAAGATGGAGGCCAGGCCAGGGGTGGCACAATACGTGCTGCAGCCCCTGGTAGGCCTTGGCTACACCTATGCCCTGGGTACCTATGGTACACTGTTACAGGGGCCTATAAGGTGAACCAATTCCAATTGTGTTATGCACCTAAGGTACATGGAGTCCATTTTAAGGAGAGAGCAATCAGCCTGGGCCCCTTAATATCAGGTTCCCAGGCCAACTAAGTCAAAAACCAGCTAAACACCAGGCAAAAAGTTTGGGGGTAACCATAGTCAGATATCCACCTTCCTACATAACCCCCCCCCAAACGAAAGGAGATAAGGCTATCCTTGACGAGGTAAGCCTATATTGCCTAAGTGGCCATATAAGGAAGTACCAGCTCTGGCTTGGTAACCCCCTGTCTCATGGTCCACTAAGCAATCCCTCACCCTAAGGGTATCTGAGGGTCTCCACCATAGGGAATCTCTACCTGTGGTGTGTCTTTGCAAAGTCAAAGGCTGGTGTTGAGATGGAGTACTGAAGTGAGTTTCCTCTGTAGGGCTCAGCTTCCTCCAATCACTCTCCACCATGTGTGCCTTTCTTTCTCTGACTGAGTTGCACTGTGCTCTCAGGGTCAACCTCTGGCTACCTAAAGCTGGAGGCTGGGTCCCTCTGTTTGGCTTACTGGAGGGACAGGTCAGGTTTGGGGCCTTTTGGTCCCAGGTTTGGCTGTGCCCAACAATATCCATCTGGGGGAGGTCCCTAACTACTTTTAAGGGGGATCCCTCAGGAGTTTTTAAAGCTTGCACCTCACTAGGGCTACTAGTTTTGGTGCCCCTAATCTGCTGATGGGGGTGCTTTATTTGACAGGGGGCCCTTTGGGTCTCACTGTCCTTCTTGTCCTCTGCAGCCCTGGGCTGAGTAAGGCAAGGTAGAGAGGGGCAGGTTACCTGCTCCAGACTGGGTCCCAACTGAGAAGGGTCCACTGCCATCAGAGGCTCTGTTAGGCCAGGCCTAACAACCTCTGGGACAGTTCCTTCATCAGGGGTAAGATCAGTTCCCTGAGGAGGCTGATCCTTTCCTAAAGTCTGGTGGGAGGGAGATTTCTCTTCCTCCTCAATGCTCTCTGTTTGGGTGGAGTGATCCATCATTTCAGGCTTCACTACCCATGTATCAGTTTGAGTTTGGGCTGTGGCCATCACAGCCCCACCAACCTTTTCAGGAGGAGACTCAGTTTGGGTATGGGCTGTTACTAGTACAGCCCTGCTACTCTTTCCAGGAGGGAAGTTATCTAAAGATGGGGCTGAGGTTTGCTCAGCCCTCCCAACCTTTTCAGGAAGGACATCTTGAATTGGGGCTGTAGCCATTACAGCCCCACTAACCTTTCCATGGAGATTTACCATTCTAGAATGGGTTTGTTGTTCAACCTCAGCCCAGGCTGAGATTTCCAAATCATTACCCAGTAGGCAATCTACAGGCAAGTTTGCTGACACTGCCACTCTCTTTGGGCCAGTGACACCTCCCCAGCTAAGATTGACTACTGCCATGGGATGATTGGATTCTATGCCATCAATGTTTGTCACCTGATATTTGGCATCAGGTAAAAGTTGCCTTGAGGGGACTAGACATTCAGCCACCATGGTGATGCTAGCCCCTGTGTCTCTGAAGGCCTCAACTTTCAAGCCATTGATGAGGGGCTCCTGTCTATACTTGCTCAAAGTGTTTGGGCAAGCTGTGAAATTGGCAAACCCCATGCCAGTCTCATAGACAAGAGTATCTGAGTTAGGGGACCCGGATAGGCCAGAGTCCACCTGTCCTCCAAAAGTAAACCCACCCATATTCTTGGGGGTGCTCCCACCACCTGGGGGACCACTGCTAACAGTGACAGGAGGTGTTGGAGCCTTACCTGGAGGTATATTCTCCTTATTGCCATTCTTGGGACAACAGCTATCTGTTTTGTAATGCCCCACCTGTTTACAGGTCTGACAATAAGGCTTTTTCTGGGATGTAGAAGTGTCTTGGGACCCACCCCCATTCTTGGAGTTTTGGGGCCCTGGGGAAGTCTTTTCCTTACTTTTATCCCCACCCTTCTCTTGAGGCTTGGTAGTCTCTTTCTTTTGGTCACCACCCTGGTTCTTAGGCCTGATCCTGGTTCTGACCCATTTGTCTGCCCTCCTACCCAATTCTTGTGGGGAGGTCAGATCAGAGTCAACCAGGTGCTGATGTAGAAGCTGATTTTGACAATTACTTAAGATTTGCTCTCTCATAATTAAATTATACAATCCTGTATAGTCAGTAACCTTACTTCCCAGCAACCAGCCCTCCAGAGCCTTAGTGGCACACTCAACAAATTCAGACCAGTCCTGAGTCTGTGTCTTCTGGGTGTCTCTGAACATTAACCTGTACTGTTCAGTGGTTAAGCCCAACCCATCAATCAGAGCACTCTTCAGGACCATGTAGTTTCTAGAATCCTCATCACTAACTGTGAGGAGTCTGTCTCTGCCTCTACCTTCAAAGGAGAGCCACAAGATTGCTGCCCACTGCTCCTGAGGGATCTGCTGTACCATGCAGGCTCTCTCAAGTGCAGTCATCCATTTGTGGATATCATCCCCAGCTTTGTAGGGGGGCACAATCTTACTCAGGTTTCTTGTATCAAAGGACCTGTCTTTATCCTTCTGGATATTGCTGCCACCAGTGGATCCTAATCCACTCTCTCTAGGCTGTCTTGCTCTAGCAAGTTTCTCCTTAGCCAGGGCAACCTCTAACTCTTGCCTCTGGATCCTAAGCTCAGCCTCTCTCATCTTGGCCTCATGTTCCCTTCTCTGAGGGCTAGTCATCTCCTTTCTGGAGTGACCATGAGAGCCTCTAGAGACATGGGAGGTATCGGATTCACCTGAGTGATGCCTCCTCCTCCTATGGCCCTGGTTAAGTCCACCTGGGGGTCTGAATGGGTTGTTACCTGATTCATTCCCAAGTTGACTTAAGTTAGCCTGGTTCAGTCTACTGACCAGCACCTGACTGTCTCTGTCATCATCTGACTCACTGCTTTCCACCTCCTCCTCCTCTTCTTCTTCCTCTACATCTACCTGAGGAGCTCCAGTGGTGGAGGCTTCCTCATCTACCAGGATGATAGGGGCAGGGGTGTGTACAGTGTCATCCTCTGAAGGATGGCCTCCTTCAGCATCCCCTGTGGGGTTTGCTTTAGAGGTCTTTAGAGCCTCAGACTGATCCAAGAGCTCTCTTAGGTGGTCTGTAGTAGGGGAAGGCCCTGTCTTCAGACCCCTTAAGACACAAAGCTGTCTTAATTCCTTAAAGGGAAATATAGCAAACTGGGATGGTGCCCTTGGAGGGTCACTCTCAACAGGAGTAAGTCCACTGGACCCCTCTGTTCCAGACATTGCTCTAGTGTGGGTGGATGTGTTGCAATCTACCTACACTGGTGTTTACCTACTAAACCTATCTAGTAGTTGTAGCTAGGGTGTGCTACTCCCTTTGCTCTACAACAACTAAGTTCAGTAGAACTTAAGTATACTAGTCTTGTTTTATATGTACCTAGCAGGTACCTGTATGATCTTTCAAATGATAATCTCAAAGATTGTAATGGTAAAACAACAGCAAGCTCAGATCCCAATCCGCTGCTCACCAATGTGAGAAGTTGGCCTGGTATATAATGCTCACTAATTCTAGTGATCACTTTGTACCATGCCAAGCAACCCTTATGATGATAGTTGTAATTCAACCTTGTAGACCAGTTATCCTAGTGGTAACGTGGACAAAGCAGTCTTAGGCTAAACTCTGAAAGGCATGTGAAGCCAGCTGTTATACCATACACAACCCCCTTGAATACCAAATGAAAGGGACACCACACAGATATATATTGAAAATATATATTGATTTATTAACTATTAAAATCCCCTGGACTCTTTATGAGCGCAGAAGCACAAGCGTTAAATCACAAGACAGTTTAAAATACACAAAAGTTGCACAATATGGATGAGCCCTAGGGGCCACCTAAACCATATACTAAATAAGTGGTATAAGAGATACCTAAAGGAAAGTGAAGAGGCCTAGGGCCTTGGGAATCGCTGGAGCTATTCGAGACTGGAGTTAACTAAGTCGGGAAAGGCCCACGGGACTCGGGTGCAGTGTTCAAAGTGCACGCACTTCTCAATACAAAGTCTATGGTGCGTAAAAAGCACAAAGTTAGAAAGTTAGGAACCTTCCGAGTGACCTACGGAGCTGAAACTTAAAACACAGGCCCTTGGGATGTGTACCAGTGCAGGAGCACCGGCGGAGCTGAGTTACCTCACCCACAGGAAGCGGGTGCACAGGGTCGAAGATGTGTCGGGTTTCGTCACGCTGGTCGATGGTGCTTGGAGCTGAAGATGCTGCAGGCGGCTCGATGAGAAGAGTTCCGGTGGATCCAAGGGTGGATCGGAAGAGTTGAAGACCTGAAAGCAGAGGGGACAGTGTTCAAAGTCACTAGCCAGTGACTGCCCTGGAACCAGAGTGGAACCAGGCGATGTCGGGTGCAAACAGGCGTTGTCGGGTAGCTTCTTTCTGCAGCCACGTGGATACCCGGGGTCGAGGACGTCCAGGAGTCGGTCACGAGCTGTCCCACGTAGGCTTCTCGCTGTTGGCGGTGTCGGCGACCTGATCGGAGCAAACAGGCCTTGGCAAATGCAAGCCACGCAGAAGTTGAAAGATGCTGTTCACTCGGACCAGCAAGGTCAGAGCGAGGGCTCTTTTTCACAGGAGCTTGGGTAGGTCTGGAGCAACCAGACCTGCTGTTTAAATCTTCGGGTTCGTTGCCAAGATGGCCGCTGACCACGTGGCTAGTGGCCGGGATGGCGCGTCGAGTGGCACGGTGCAAAAGGGCCCCACGCAGATCGTGGAGATGCTGGGGGGCTGATCTTCGGTGCAAGGGCTGCTCGGTGGTGGGGGTTCTCAATCCCCAAAGCACAACGTCAAGGATGCCTCAGAAGCTGCGCAGTCAGCTTTTCGAGTGTCTTTCAAGAGGTCCGGTCCCACGTCACTCGGTGCCTCCACGGGTCCCTTCTTCGCAGGGACTGTGGATCGGGCTCTGAGAGGTCTGGGAGTCTGGTTCTTGTCGGGCTCTGGGCTCGGTCTCCGGCGGGAGGCGGCGGCAAAGCAGACGTCGAGTTGCTGGTTGGTACCTGTGTTCACAGGGTGGTCACTCCTTGGCCACAAGGGAGATTCTTCTTCAGTCTTCTGTGCAGCAGAATGTCGAAGTCCAGTCTTCTTCTTAGTTTTAAGTTGATTTCGGGATGATCTGCTGTGCAATGGCACTGCTCCCCCTCTTATTCCCAAACTGGGGGTGGATCACCTACTAGGTCCCTCCTCTGGGTGGAACCAGGAAGGGGGGCGGTTACACCCCCTTTCCTTTGTCCAGCTCCGCGCCAGGACTGGGGCTGGAAGGCCCCAGAACCGGTTTGGGCTGGCCTATGCACGGGGACACCTTGTGTGCCCCGGGCATGTCTGATTCTTTTCAGCCCTGTCCTACCTAATACACAAAATCCTGTCTGGGGTGGTGCTCGCACCTCCCAAGGCAGGAAACCCTTTGTCCAGGCCACCATCTGCCGAGTTTCGGTCAGCAGCAGGAGGCCAGACTTGTGTCTGTGGTGGCAGCGTCCATTTTGTGAAGCTGAGGCTCTGTTTAACTTTAACCGGGGTTAAGGCTACGCACATGTCGTGTCCCTCTAGAAGGGTGGAATGCTATCCCCGTCGCCAGAATTGGCGAGGGGATAGTATTCCAATTCGTATGACACCTTACTCGACATGTTTTGATAAAGCCAAACCAAAGATAGCATTTAACCGCGAGGATTATAATGCACTTAAGAGTATATGGTATGGCAATATCCCGGAACGGCTTAGGGAGTTGTTCCCGACAGCTGCAGACAGGCTCAGCTCATGCCAGAGCACCATCTCACATATTTCCAAGCACTCTGCCTCCAGGATTGATGAGGCCTTCCATAGGAGTGGCTGATAGGAACATATGTGTCCAGTTTAGGGTTAGGCACAGGCATACTGTACCTAAGTAAGAGGTGGTTACACCGACTTACCCCAGCTGAGTGTTCAGCCAGTTGTGTCAAAGATGGAGGCCAGGCCAGGGGTGGCACAATACGTGCTGCAGCCCCTGGTAGGCCTTGGCTACACCTATGCCCTGGGTACCTATGGTACACTGTTACAGGGGCCTATAAGGTGAACCAATTCCAATTGTGTTATGCACCTAAGGTACATGGAGTCCATTTTAAGGAGAGAGCAATCAGCCTGGGGCCCTTAATAGCAGGTTCCCAGGCCAACTAAGTCAAAAACCAGCTAAACACCAGGCAAAAAGTTTGGGGGTAACCATAGTCAGATATCCACCTTCCTACAATCAGTAAATCAGTCTCACTGCTATTAAGCAAGAGAACCTTAATCTCTCCCTGACAATCACTGTCAATCACTCCTCCCAGTACTTGTACACCTTTCAGGGCCAGGCCAGATCTAGGGGCAATTAATCCAAAACTACCGGCAGGTATAGAGACACCAATGCCAGTTTCAACAATGATTCGATCTTTTCCTGGGAAGTGTGCATCATTTAATGCATGCAGGTCGAGGCCTGCAGAACCTGGGGTTGCTCTACACGGAGCCAAAGCACCGGGGGTAATTTCCCAATATGTAACAGTGGTCACAATAGAATTGGGTTTCGCATCAACATGTGGAGGAAACAAACGCATCAAAGGAGATTCAGCATGTAACAAAGGACGATTGTTCAAAATCAGTAAAGCTTGAAGTAGGACATCTCTCCACTGGCTGTAACGGTCATCAGTCAACTTGCGCAACTGTTCTTTCAACAAGCCATTCATTCTCTCAATCAGTCCTGAAGCTTGTGGATAATATGGAATATGAAACACCCAATCTATATTATTCTCTATACAGAATTCCTGCACCAATCTTCCACGAAAGTGGGATGCATTGTCTGATTGAATTTGGAATGGGACACCATAATACAGAATAATTAGCTCCAGGGTTTTAATTGTATTCACTTGGGTAGCATTCTTGCAAGGGAAAGCGACCAAAAGGCCACTATAAGTATCAACCACTGTACAAATGTATTGACAATTTCTGCTCATGGGGAGCGGACCAATATAATCAATCTGCCAAATTTGGGCGGGCAATTTACCTCGATGTAAGTGGCCTCGAACAATTTGAGGCACCTCTTTCTTTCTAGAATGCTGGCAAATGGGACAATGTGGAATGGCATCTTTAATTAAAGAAAAGGGAATATGAATTCCTCTATCAGCAGCCCACCTGTTAGTGGCTTTCTCTCCAAAATGTCCTGCTTTCTGATGGGCCCATTTCGCCAATCCCGCCAAATCAGAATCTTGCATGTCAACCACTGCCTCAGAAATTTTAGACTGTTCATCTGCAATGTTATGGAAAAATTTGTCAAGGGAGTCGATTGGAGTATGAGCATCCACGTGAAAGATTGTTACAGTACTCTGCGGAAGCAGTTCCCAAATATCTTGCCACAATTCTTTACCCCACAACTCTTTAGAATGCAATTCCCAATTATGCGAGTGCCATGTAGGCAGCCACACTGCTAGTCCATTTGCAGTGGACCAAGAATCAGTGAAAATATGACATGTACCTGGTAACTCCTGTTTCAAAACTTGGTAAACTGCATAGAGTTCAGCATATTGACTACTCTTACCGTCTCCAGTTGTGCTCAATAATTTCTGTGTAATCGGGTTATAGGAGACAGCTTTCCAATGTCTCTTGTCACCAATGAACTTCGCAGAACCATCCGTAAACCACACATGTTTTCTATCCTCCGCGGACAGATCATCAAATGATTTACCCCACTTCACGGGAGACTCCTGCACTACGGGAACCGAACACTCACTTTCAGCCTCATTGGAGGGCGCCTGCGCCACTCGCTCATGTAAAACCGCCACACCTTTCGGACCCACACGTGCCCTGTCCTGAATGTACCATTTCCATTTAATCACACTAGCCTCCTGAGCATGTCCAATTCGATGGGACTTCGGTGAACTCAAAACCCATTGCATGATGGGAATCTCAGGCCTCAAAATCACAGCATGGCCTAAAGTCAATTGCTCGGTATCCACCAGAGCCCAGTAACAAGCAAGCAACTGTTTTTCAAAAGGTGAGTAACGCTCACCAGCCTCTGGTAACTTTTTGGTCCAAAAACCTAATGGCACTTTTTGTCTGCCCTGCTTTTGCCACAAACTCCAATTGGCATACAGACCTTCCACGGACACATTCAAATCCACATCACCGTCACTCACAGGCCACAAATCCAAAGCATACTGAATAGCTTCTTTAGCCAAATTAAAAGCAGTCTGTTGAGGTTCGCCCCATTCAAACGCATTCTTTTTACGAGTGACTCGATACAATGGAGCCAAGATCTGACTCAAATGGGGAATATGCTGACGCCAAAATCCAAACAATCCAATAAAGGATTGTGCCTCTTTCCTATTTCTGGGAACAGCAAAATCAAGTATTTTTCGTTTAACCTGTGGAATCACCTCTCTGTGACCCTCATGCCAATTAATTCCTAGAAATTTTACAGCTTGGGATGGAGTTTGTAATTTGTCAGGATTAATTTCCCAACCTTTTGCTCGCAAACAGTCAATGATCTGATCTAAATGAGACTGTACTTGGTCTTGCGTTTCACCTTGAATCAAAATGTCGTCAATATAATGACAAATCTGAACTTGTGGAATCGTGGGCACTTCAGATAAATGTTCCGCCACCAGCCGGTGACAGATCGTAGGACTATGTACATAACCTTGAGGAAGACTCCGGAACGTCATTTGACGTCCATTCCATGTAAAACTGAATTGTTCCTGGCATTCGGGGGCAATTGGAATTGAAAAGAATGCATTAGCAATATCAATGGAAGCATACCACGTACCTGGATGCTTTTGAATTCTCTCAATCAATGTAACAATGTCAGGCACTGCAACAGTCAATTTAGGTGTATGTTTGTTCAATTCTCGATAATCAACAGTCATGCGCCAAGAGTTGTCACTTTTGCGCACGGGCCAAACAGGATTATTCCAAGCAGATGTGACCGGAGTAATGACTCCCGCGTCAACCAAATCCTGAATCGTAGCTGTAATTTCTTCATGACCACCTGGGATGCGATATTGTTTTTGAGAAATCACTTTCGTCGCTAAAGGGATCTTAATAGGTGGCATGCGTAAACGGCCAACCCGTACGGGTCTGGTAGAAATGTACTGTCTAGTACCAAATTGATAGTAACCATCATCCAAATGCAAAGTCATACCTTTCAAGATGTCAATTCCAATAATGTATTCCAAAAGTGGCACAACCAACACAGAGTATTCTCTACGAGGAATTCTACCAATTTTAATTTCAAGTGCAGTTTGAACTGCGGGTGTTTCCTTACCACCCAGACCGGTAATTGTGAAAGACTGTCCATGAAATTTCCTTGACTTACCATGAATTAAAGTGGCCTCCGCCCCAGTATCAACTAACGCTCGGGCCCTTTGGATATTACGATGTTTCCAAAAAATCTCAATATCTACATAGGGTCTGTAATCTCTGTGGGCCCACCTGCGTACCGGAGCTTGACCTATTTCCTAGTCATTTTTCCTGCGTTCCGTCAACCAAGACAGATCAGGGTAAATGTTCTCAGTTTTCTTGGGTATCAGAATTTCTTGTTCATATCCGTCTCCAGTACGAAACGGATTAGTGTCAGGTTCAAAAAGTTGTGAGTTACGATCAGAGAGTCTGTTACGATCCTCCCTCTTTCTTACGTCAGGGGAATAACTCCTTGCATCTCTACGTCTGCTAGAACCACGATCATCTCTTCCCCTCTCACGATCATCCTCTCTCCCCCTCCCATCAGTACGACGGGGGGAACCACCGCGTTCATAGCGCCGATCATCACGGCGATCAGTATTCACACGTCGTCTCTCATCACCACTGTCATCCGAACCACGATTATACTCATTCTTTCGCACACGACGGGCACCTTCCTTTCGATCCAAACCACGCTTACGAAACATATCCCATAGGATATTATTAGGTTCACCATCAATCTCTTCCCTTTTGACACCATCAGCAATGAGAGCAAGAAACATGTCACGTCTAGAGAACTTATAGTCCCCACCAGTACGACCCTCAGGTCGGGATTGTCTTTCAGGTTTAAACCATTCACCCAGCTCACCAAGCTGACGAACAGACTCAAGCACAGCAGACAAAGGATTGCCAGTTTGGTTAATCAATAATGTCATCATGACCTGCTTGTAAGCAACAGGAGAAGTACGTATAATGCGGTTGCGCACAGAAGATGTTAAAAGACCATCCAATAATCTGTCAGCAGTACTAAGGAAGATACACGTTTTCATGACTTCTTCCTTTAAACGTTGCGACGCATCGCGCAGAGTATACCACGGCTTTTCATCAGAGGGCCAATCAGACTCAGTTGGATATTTATGATTACAGCCATCAGACGCAAGCTGGAGCAAAGAAGTTTGGACATTACCATTAAAATTCCGAAAATGGTCCTGAATAGTAGAATCAGAACTCAAAGAGCAAAATCGTAAGCAATCAACAGCATCGAGCATAATACCGGAAGCGCCAAGCTCATAAAGACGCACCATCCAGGTAAGCAAGGCCTCACCAGGCCGTTGTTTAAATCGTTGCAGGATGTCACTAATCTCCTGCTGAGTAAAATCTTCAATACAGTCAAGAGGGATACCACCCGGATTACCTGGGGCTTGTTGTAATTTCCGTCGAAAGATCGGGTGAGCAGAAACTGCAGGAAGAGCTTCCGAGGAAGCCCGCATCTTAGATTTAACAGAACAATCAGGGCAAGCTACGTCATCCGCACGGGAAGAACGAGCACGGTCAGAATCAGGAGTCAAATCAATGCACGAAGCAGATTTACAATCACGTCCGGAGCGAGAAGACTCGCGCTTGTCACCCTCCTCTGCCGAGGAGTCAGAAGTATGAGAATCCCAGATATTACCGTCCCACTCATCGGGGTTCCAATCCATTCCAGCTTTTGCTACAACCATACGCACTTTGCGTGAAGACACACGTCCACGACGATGTTTATACTTATATCGTGCAATACGGACCGCAGCCCTTTCGGCAATGGTCTGATATGTTTCAAGTTTATCAGCAAGCAATTTATTTTGACAACGCAACAAAGTGTGCGCATTTTGCAACTCGACACACTGTCCTTCCGAATCTTTAAACTGTTTCTGTAGTTGAACAAACCTCTCATGCAATATTCTGTATGCATTAAGAATAATCCACCCTCTGCGTCCTAAAATAGGAAGCTCATCACCCTTCACTACTGGCGCTTTCTGTAGGCACGAAATCACATCAGCAGGCTCCGCCTGCTCCAAGAATGAAGACCAATTTTCACTCAAACCAGTAGAATCAGCCCACTCACGGGCCAAAGCCTCGTAGGGCGTAGACTCCCAGCCGGGAATCTGGATCGGTAATTTAAAAACCGACTGTGATTTTTTCGCAAACATAATGACACGCAAAAAATTATATACACAATTATAAACAAAATTTTATACGTACAAGCCGAGCGCAAACCAACGAGATGAAAACAACACAATGCACACAGGCTTCGTAAACAGTTTGTGACGCCAGATGTAATGGCTGGATTTTCTGTTTAGATGGGATCAGCCCCCAGGGGCCCCTGTGACCCAGCCAAAACGTACTCACCTTCCCTTCTTAGATCGTATTCACAATGAGTAGCTATACAGATAAATATACAGATTGCACCTAAGAATGGGGAATGACAATATACATATATGGATTTTCTACAATATCTTATTCACATCAGTTGGCCTCGCGGTCACCCCGACCCAGACCGTTCTACCCTAGGGCAGATCTGACACACAATCCGGTGTGTCTACACACGGGCCTGCAGAACCCAATGCTCCCTTTTCCAAATTGTTCGCGATCCTGCGAAACTACACGTCAGTGTCCTTCCTGACGCTCTCACTTATTTTAAGCCACAATCTGGTGGATTTACACGTCGGTCTCCCTCCCGACGCTCTCATTAACGCCGCATATCAACGACGACCACATTCCTATGAACCATTATTGGGACGATATCTCGGCAATCTACTTGGGACAAAACTAAAATAATAACTTTGAATATGGGTCCAAATTGTATAGTGTACTTCTTGCTTTTGACATCAAAGGTCCACTCACTCCCTCTTTATTCGATTACCACTTATCTGATCGGGATTTCTCATCCGTTCACCTAAATAGTGCTCGACTAGGAATATCATTTACCCAGATTGAACATAAGCACCAGGTACACAATAATTCTATATGAATTAGGATATTTATTAACAATAAACATAAATCACATTACTATGCAACATTACATTTGCAAAGGGAATAAAAGATAAAGGTTAGAGTGCACATACTATAAGAATCGGTCGGACATCACCTGGTTAATGGGAAATCGGGACTCGGCAGTCATCTAGGCTCCTGTCTCGTCTCTGGGTCCTGGCTCGCCTTGCAGTCACCCTCAGCCGTCACAAGTACACGTCTGCACCGCTAGGCTCAACCTCGTCTGCTCTCCCTCAGGACCTCGGAACCTTGCTGTTTATTAACTACCGTCTCTCTCTCTCTGTATCAGTGCGCTCCGCGCCACTTCTCGTTCAGTCTATCTCAGAGAGTTTCGGTCTTAAATCTTTCTCCGACTTCAAAGATGGCGACTTGTCCACCATGAAAGTGAATAATGGCAGAGATGCTAACGGCTAGATGCCGCCTACGGACTGACTGACTAAAAGACTAACACCTTCGCTAATATCAAAGCCCGTTCCTTCATGGAAATTCACGGCCAGTAACCTGCCGCCCACCAAATTCTTGTACCTCCCCGTACCAAGGACACTTTCCCAGCCGGCCGGCCTGAAGTTGTGTCTTCGGAGTGGAGAAAAATACATTCCTTCGATAAGGGTCAGCCTGAACCGGTTCTCTCCAAGCGAACAACAGCTTGAAACTAAAACATTACACTTAACCTAGAAAGCCTTCTCGAGCTACCGGGCAGAAAGCAAAATGGAGTCTGTCTCGTTTAAGGCCTACGGAGCCCATAATATGCATCGCTCCATGAAAAACAGATCGGCATGTTAGCAAATGAGTGAATCATGTCTAATACTTATATATCTAACCCCTCACTTAAATTCATAAGCCTTACTCTAAGGAAAATAACACGCAAATGCCTTTATGTATATAAGACAGGGTCCCTGTCTATCGGCCTAATCCCTATGCTATGGGGGTGATAGGCTGGAGTCACTCTCCATCATTCTCCTTCTCCAAAGAGCTAGCAAAAAGACAGCCATAACAGCTGCCAAAGTGTTATCAGGTATGGTACCTCTCCGGGCGCGTAGGGCGTTACCTGAGCTCGTCAGCTCAAGGCTCAAGGGAGCCGAATTAAGTACAAAGTTCATAGGTCGCACGCTACTCCACCATTCCAGCGTGTGTACCCCAGGAGCATCACGGTAGATGTAGTTCTCAAAGCGGGTGCGCTTATCGAAAGTTCAGAAGTGTGATGCACAGTTGCAGGCCAACTCTGGACACCGGTGTTTCTGGATAATTGTCCGTCATCAGCAGAGTGTAGGATGAGTTTCAGGGGTTGCTGTGCAGGCTGACAAAGTGTTATCACGGAATGGTACCTCTCCGGGCGCGTAGGGCGTTACTTAATTCGGCTCCCTTGAGCCTTGAGCTGACGAGCTCAGGTAACGCCCTACGCGCCCGGAGAGGTACCATACCTGATAACACTTTGGCAGCCTGCACAGCAACCCCTGAAACTCATCCTACACTCTGCTGATGACGGACAATTATCCAGAAACACCGGTGTCCAGAGTTGGCCTGCAACTGTGCATCACACTTCTGAACTTTCGATAAGCGCACCCGCTTTGAGAAAACTACATCTACCGTGATGCTCCTGGGGTACACACGCTGGAATGGTGGAGTAGCGTGCGACCTATGAACTTTGTACTTAATTCGGCTCCCTTGAGCCTTGAGCTGACGAGCTCAGGTAACGCCCTACGCGCCCGGAGAGGTACCATACCTGATAACACTTTGGCAGCCTGCACAGCAACCCCTGAAACTCATCCTACACTCTGCTGATGACGGACAATTATCCAGAAACACCGGTGTCCAGAGTTGGCCTGCAACTGTGCATCACACTTCTGAACTTTCGATAAGCGCACCCGCTTTGAGAAAACTACATCTACCGTGATGCTCCTGGGGTACACACGCTGGAATGGTGGAGTAGCGTGCGACCTATGAACTTTGTACTTAATTCGGCTCCCTTGAGCCTTGAGCTGACGAGCTCAGGTAACGCCCTACGCGCCCGGAGAGGTACCATACCTGATAACACTTTGGCAGCCTGCACAGCAACCCCTGAAACTCATCCTACACTCTGCTGATGACGGACAATTATCCAGAAACACCGGTGTCCAGAGTTGGCCTGCAACTGTGCATCACACTTCTGAACTTTCGATAAGCGCACCCGCTTTGAGAAAACTACATCTACCGTGATGCTCCTGGGGTACACACGCTGGAATGGTGGAGTAGCGTGCGACCTATGAACTTTGTACTTAATTCGGCTCCCTTGAGCCTTGAGCTGACGAGCTCAGGTAACGCCCTACGCGCCCGGAGAGGTACCATACCTGATAACACTTTGGCAGCCTGCACAGCAACCCCTGAAACTCATCCTACACTCTGCTGATGACGGACAATTATCCAGAAACACCGGTGTCCAGAGTTGGCCTGCAACTGTGCATCACACTTCTGAACTTTCGATAAGCGCACCCGCTTTGAGAAAACTACATCTACCGTGATGCTCCTGGGGTACACACGCTGGAATGGTGGAGTAGCGTGCGACCTATGATCTTTGTACTTAATTCGGCTCCCTTGAGCCTTGAGCTGACGAGCTCAGGTAACGCCCTACGCGCCCGGAGAGGTACCATACCTGATAACACTTTGGCAGCCTGCACAGCAACCCCTGAAACTCATCCTACACTCTGCTGATGACGGACAATTATCCAGAAACACCGGTGTCCAGAGTTGGCCTGCAACTGTGCATCACACTTCTGAACTTTCGATAAGCGCACCCGCTTTGAGAAAACTACATCTACCGTGATGCTCCTGGGGTACACACGCTGGAATGGTGGAGTAGCGTGCGACCTATGAACTTTGTACTTAATTCGGCTCCCTTGAGCCTTGAGCTGACGAGCTCAGGTAACGCCCTACGCGCCCGGAGAGGTACCATACCTGATAACACTTTGGCAGCCTGCACAGCAACCCCTGAAACTCATCCTACACTCTGCTGATGACGGACAATTATCCAGAAACACCGGTGTCCAGAGTTGGCCTGCAACTGTGCATCACACTTCTGAACTTTCGATAAGCGCACCCGCTTTGAGAAAACTACATCTACCGTGATGCTCCTGGGGTACACACGCTGGAATGGTGGAGTAGCGTGCGACCTATGAACTTTGTTGTTACCATGAGGTGACTGGTACAGGGACACTGCAGGCAGGGGAGACAGAGAACAAAGGATTATTTCCGTAGTAAGACTTACAGGCAACCAACAGCCCTTCCCTCTTCTCTCTACTCACCAGTTTCTCCACCCCATGTATCCTCGAAGGAATCCTCAACAAAAGAACCCTAGTAATAGTTGACCAGAAGTACAGAGGAGTTAACGTCACTCCGCTCAGTTCGTAATCTCAAATGAACCTTTGAAGTACTTACTTCCGAAACGTGGAACCACCACGTAATAAACCAACTTCTTTCTTGTGGTTACAAATACAACAGTATCAGAAATTGTCAGTAGCCACTGACAATAAACACCAAGGTTTTCCCCGGAATGTAAACAAGAAATGGCGGCGGCCGAGACGCCGTTTTAAATAGAAACAATACACAAAAAAGGGGAGGCGATCCCGCACTCCTCTTTGTACTTGCACGACTGGAAATGGCGGTGGACCAGAGGTTCTCCACCAGGATATCTGACCACGCTGGCTGTTGATCGGCGTCGTGCAGTCTAGGATATCTGACCACGCTGGCTGTTGATCGGCGTCGTGCAGTCTAGGATAACTGACCACGCTGGCTTTTGATCGGCGCTGTTCTCCAGGATCTTTACTTGAAGCGAAGGAAGGCTCATCCACCATGAGCGATTACAGAACACGATTGACAAGCCCCGTTGTGTTCCGGAGGTGGAGCTTATATAATGTCCTCCCACTGAGCCAACCCCCAGCGCCGGATGGCCTTCTGGGACTTGTAGTGTTTCCGCCATGGACTGGATATACGAAATCCTTTACCTTGTACCTTGTCGATGGTAGCGATCGCTACAGTTTTTCATTAAAAAAAAGAAAGAAAATGGCTGGGTCCCTGGGGATGGTGTCCGCTGGGCCAAAATCGGCCCGGAAAGGGGGCCACATGGCCCTGCTGCCATATTTAAAAAAAAAAAAAAAAGCCAGACCCCAGGGTATGGGGTGCACAAGGCAATATATGGCTGATAGTGAAGTGATTTATGTAACAGGGACAGTCTCCAGGGCATGACCAAAAGAGCAAAAGGAAGGACAAATATAAACTCTTTACCAATAAAAAACAAAGAAATTTTGAAAGGCACATGAAGGAACAAATGAAAACGGATGGGTGTGCTGAACGCCCGTACAATAGATACAGCATACCTTGAGAGACAGTGTATGCCCTGGCTAAGTGATACCTAAAAACGAGGTGACCTTGTGTAATATAACATGTAAAACCTCCCAGTACCTTCGGGTCGAGTCGCGTTATATAAAAAATAGGCTATAAAATGTGCATTTTAAGTAGATACTGGAACTTGACAGTCAAGTTAAGAAGATCCATGCATGAGTATGTATCACTGTCCAGATTTTCAATTTTACATTCTGATCCATCTACTTTTGTTTATCCCAGTTGAAATTCAGGGCTGCAAGTGCCAGAAAGCAAAAAAAGACAACACAACTAGGACTAAATGCTCTACTTTGGGGCTCTTTAGTTTCCTTCGTACATGCTCAAGTAGCTCATCCAGTCAGGTTTTTATTTGTATTCTGGGATTTGTCCTGATTTATAAATGAGATTAGCAGGACTATATATCACAGAAAGCAAAGAAAAGTATCTGGACCGGAGGATCTACTCACGTGTGGATCCATGAAACTTCAAGAATCTGTCAGAGCCGAAAAGGCAGGACACACAGACATGGAAAGCAGTGCTAAAAGTTAGATGAAAGAAATCCCATTGTATTTCAGCGTATAACGGCAAGTGCTAGAGGAAAGCCACAAACCACGAACCCACCATCTACCTTTGGAAGAATCACCTGAACATGAGAATCGATCAAACAATTTCAAATCCAGGTAGGTTTACTTATACAGCTTTTCAAAAAAAGGTATTTTACACAACACAAATACAACAAGCATTTACAATGCAACGGTTTCGCCTTTGGAAAAGTTTGAGCTATTGGCATTGTAAATGACAATATTTGTATTTATGTGTTGGTTTTGAAAACAGATAAATAAATGGCATTGTCATTTACATTGCCAATAGCTCTAACTTTTCCAAAGACGAAACCGTTGCATTGTAAATGCTTGTTTCCTGTTGATGTCAATGATTCATCATAGTAAATTTGTATTTTTTTCTTATACATTCATCGCCATTGCTTGCTGTGTTGGATATTGTGTTTTTGTACCCTGTTTATTTTTGTAACGTTCTATTGTAAAAAAAAAACCTTTCTCGTGTAATGTAACTGGTTCTATTGTCCAGCACTCTTCGGGTAATGTCCGCGCTATATAATCTAGCATTAAATAAATAAATAAATGGTATTGTTGTTACAAGCACTGACTGCAACAAACACTAACGCATGCAGCCCCCCCGTACCTTGCAAAATACCCCTACTGCATGTCTTTACAACTTCAAAACTTCTCTGACTTGCAAATGTGGGCCACATTTTCATTTCTCCTGCTCGCTGATGGGGGCCACTTTTATTTTGCTGTCCGGGTCACATTTGTGTCCCGGTTCGACCGGCTTGTTACGATTTACCAATCACGTATTCTCAATATTCAAATACATGATGATATATATTTGGATAATTGTATTTTTCCCCTCCTGATGATTTATCTTTTTATGATGGAATGGATGTTTGTAGATATATTTTTGAGTTTTTCTATGGTTAAATGTTCACCAAATCGAACGAACATATGTGTACTTAGCGACGCAAGGGCCTTCGCAGTGGAGTTGGTTGGTGGCATGTATTAATGAAGTAAGTTACCGGGAAGATGACTCACAGCTGATGACCTCTTCGGCTACCTTTTGGTCATCCTTTCGGATCTTAGCAAAACCGTCTCACCTTTGAATGTAGCTTGGTAGTTAAACCCAGTAGCGTTAAACTAGAATAGAGACAACAGTCATGCGCTGCGCTTAGAAACAATGTAAATACTTCTGTGGTGAGTTTAAAAAAAACAGTGCTCTGACGCAGCCATGTAAAACGTTTCATGCCACAAACGAATTTGCCAAATACGAGTCATGTTGCATAAATAAGTTTTTCCTGCAATGCCCAGCAGATGGCGAAAATAATCACAAAAAAGGCCGAAACTTTTCCTTTCAAACGCAGATGTTAATGTTTTCTTTGGAAATCAGACCCCGATGCTAACACTGGCGTTTTTGTTGCCCTAATAAGTGACCCAACCCCACCACCTTGCAGTTTTCAGAATATTGAATTAAAACACGTACACCCCTATACAGCGCATGCTTATGGCATGACTAAAAAAAAGTCAAGCTGGTTCTGAGACGCTGCGGGCTGTTAACGACTGAGATGAAATCAGCAGCATTTCTGGATTTCTTAAAGTTTGTCGGCGGAGGCGGGGGGAGCCGCGGGCTTTGCGGCACGAAGCGAGTGTCTCTTTAAGCTCGCTGCGATGCTGCTGCTCTCGTGAGCCTCCGATGTGCACTCGGGCGGAGGTATTGTGCCTGCCTCCCCAAAACACGCCTCCGGGATCCGAGCAGGCACGAAGGAAGTGAGACTCCCTGCTCGGTGCGAGCGAGGCACGGCGGAAAAGAGAGAGAAAGCTCGCCACTGAGGAGGAGCGCGGAGGGCGGCCGGCCAGCCACAAGGTAAACCCCCCTGCACTTTAGGACTATCTTGTAAGCTTTGTTTACACCCCTGCAACAACAGGGAAAAGCACCATGCTCGCGAATTTAAGAAAATCCCCATCGCCCTTAAACTCTAACATTTGCATCGTAAGGTTACTTTTCTGAACTAGGCAACGATTTTAATTGTGTACCCTCGTTTTGCAAGATTTAGAGGAAAAAAGGCAGACCTTATTAACGCGTATACTTGGAAAAAAGACCAACTCCTTAAACAGTAAGTTCGGCAGTAAATGTGATAACATTTGATATGCTATTTAATGGTGCTTTCCACTGTCCACATTGCAGAATGTTTTCTTATTTCAGAGGGCCAAGTCTCTCTCACTATGTTTGTCTCGTTCAAAATCAAGTTCTCTCGTCTCTTTAAAGACTTCAACTCTTCCAGTAAGTGTTACGTTGAATAGCCAACAGCTTCTTCGTACTGATACCAAGTATACGGAGAAGGGGATGAATAATCGGTTATAAACAAATATAAATGCAAAATAAGTCAGGTCCCGGGCCGTGCTGTGATTGGCTGACGTCACGGGAGTGTCCCGGGCCGGCAGCCAATCACAGCGCGGCCCGGGAAATGACGTCACGGAGGTGTCCCAGGCCGGCAGCCAATCACAGCGCGGCCCGGGACACGCAGCAACAAGGGGCGGGGCTTAAAAAAAGCCCGAGAAACACCCCCGAATCGCGTTTTCCCCGAGAAAGCGTGATTGACGGCCAATCTCTTCCAATGGCTAGCCTCCATTTATGGAGCTAGCCAATGGAAGAAGGGGAGTGTTCAAGTCCCCCATAGTGTAAACAAAAGTTTTCGATCTGGGCGGGGCACTGCGTGCCCTCGCCAGGTCGAAACCTAAAAAACTGTATTTTGTTATCCTTCTGTTATGGGTCCAGTTTCCATCTATTATGATTGTCTAAAATGACCTCTATCTAAGAGATAGTATCCTCTGTCAAATGACCACGACATGTATAAATCATTAGCTAGTCAAAGCCTTTTAGCCAGCACCCTGTTGCATTCTGGGGCTTGTAGATTTGCTTTGATTTTGTAAGTTTGGATTCAAATGTCCTAACATGCAAGTTGTTACTCCCTAAAAGTCAGGACTGACTAAAGTGTTTGGGGCAGATTTATGTCGGACTTGCGGCACTTTTGCGCCGCCGCTGCGTCACTTCTGTGACGCAGCGGCGGCGTAAACCCTGCGCCACGTTGCCACATACTTACATCGTGACGCATCTATGGAGATGCGTCACGGTGTAAGGCCCTGCGCCGCATCAGGTTTTATGTGGGCGTTTCCACGCAGGGGGGGGGGCGTTCCGTCGCAGGAACGTCCCTGAAAAGTGACTCAGTGAAATCTACAAGATTTCACTGAGTCATTTCCCAACGCTGATGTGTCAAAAACCTGCGCCTGCTTGAAGCAGGCGTAAAGCTTGACACACCACATTAGAGATAGGGCAAGTTGGAATAGTGCTGGAGTTGCGTGCCACACGCAACACAACTTCAGCACTGCGCCAACTTCATGCCCTCGAAGCGACACGCATCTGTTTATTCCTGCGCCATGGTGCGCCGCATTGTAAATGCTGCGCATCATGGGTGGCGCAAGGATAAACTTGCGTGCTGTATATTTCTTGGTGCATCTCTGCCGATTTGCAGAGATGCGTCAGGCAACATAAATCTGCCCCTTTGTACTTAGCATGGGACCACATAGCAGGTATGACATTGCAGAGCTTACTTTACACCCGTATATCATGGCTCAGCACAGGAAGTCGTTTTTGAGCGCAGGAACCTAGCTCACATGCCTGTGGCAGGCCACATGTCTACCACCCTCTTTAGGCTCAGGGTGGGACATAGGGACCTGGCGCTATGAGTGCAGATAGAAGGATGGGCCACAATAGATGAGCAAGCAGTGAGTGCTAAGGTGAGTACATTTAGCGGTAATGAAATTGAAGAGTAGCTGCACACTACCCTGATGTACATCACACCTAACCCACTCTTGCTAATAATGCTTCCGTTATAATGGTCTAATCCTCTTCTGCCTGCCCCTTTTTCTCCTCGGACAATGGCTAGGTTGCCATGTCTAGACAAAACCGCTTCAAAATGTTTGTTTCCTGAAACTGGCAAGCTGATGTTTAAGACAAAATTATTGCAGTACATTATTATACTTAAAGCCAAAATTTATGAGATAATTAAAGGCAATCATAGGGAAATGTATTGCCGATTCGCATGTAACAACTACTGCTGTGGCTGGGGTTTCGTAACTTGGGTTAAGGCATTTCATTGTCTATCCGTACTGCTGTCTGGGGCCTGACTGAGCACGTGGGATTGGTGGAAAGTATGTGCTAACTGATCATGTTCGCAACTGAGCTGTACCTTTAAAGTGTGACCCCGTGAAATTTGTCTAGTGCCTGTGATTGTGAGATAAGGGTAAGTCAGTCTCTCTGGTAAGGCTAAGGCTTTGCCAGCCACACCAAAATTATTGGAATGTTTCATTAGTAACCCTTCAGAAACTGTGGAATCTTAGCCTATTCATTAAACTTTCTGTTTTAAAATTCACAAATTAGCCTTGGTTTCTTTCTGTAAATATCTCGAAGCCACTTATGGAAGGTTGGGCTTTTTTATTGCACAGACCTATCTGAAGCAGGCATTTATGCCCCACTGCTTGTAGGTGTGCCTGCTGCACCAAACACAATGGGTGGTGCACACGATGGATTGGGTAGTCACAGTGGGGAATGTGGACTACCGCGGCAGAGACGCAACAGTCGACAGCGATCTCCTAAGATTCTTCAAATGTAGTGGTATTTATTTATTTATTTAGGACTTGTAGTGCGCATGGCTGCCTCAGCAACGAGGCGTCCCAGCGCAACCAGAAACCAAAAGCAAAGCAGGAAAACTAACCTAGCGATTAAACAACAGATGTTCTGCAAAAATATTGCATTACAGATTATATTTAATGAAATGTGCAAAGTGTTAAACAAGTGCTGAACAAAAAACATGAAAAGAAGGTTTTGTGGAAGAAAGCACTCATAATATTGATCGTTTGTACATTTTGATTTTTCCAGTGAAAACACCGAAAAAAAGTTTTTGGGTGTTTTTTCAATTATTTGGCTCCAGAGGGGTGTTGTAAGCGCTGGATAATTTTTCTAGAAACATCGCTGAGGTAAATCAGGAATTACAATTGTATGACAGTGAAACGTTATCAGTTGTTTCCATTATGCCAGTAGATATATCAAACACTAGCTGCAATCCACATTGCCTCTCTTGTAGGTTCCATATCTGTGCCAGTGAGAGTGACAAGAAAGCTCACTAATTCAAACTGATCCATGTCAATTTTACATTTTCGAAATCAAGTAAATATATTCTAGCCACAGAGTAAGTTTAAAACGTTTGATTTAAAATCTTCTCTCGAGGCAACATGTATTTTTATTCAGTGGGTAAAGCACACTATATTCAAATACTATCATAGGACCTAAGAAATAAGAATGTGTGAGGTGAAGCTGAAGTTGAAGTTGGAAGGATTCACCCTTCGCAACGATAGGTAAAGTTGTTTGAATTTGCTTGGGTTTGCCAGCTTCTCTGGTTTTCAATTCCTACAGCGGACCTGAATGGTCTGTACAAGAAGGACCAGACGAGAGGCTGCAGAGATTTCGCTATAATTTTTCAGTGCTACACCCAGAGCAGCCCTTAATGTTGAGCGATTTAGAAAAGGGGGTGGTGATGAACAGAGTGTCTGAGTTAAACAGACCACTCTTGCCCAGTCCAAAGATCAGGGCTTGATCCATCACCGTTATTTATCTCACTGCCCCATCCCAGCTCAGAACCTGGCTATATGCAAATCAGTCTGTCCCTGGCCCAGTGCATCATGGGAACAGGGCAGACTAAACTACCAAGCCAATTCTTCACCAGAAAGGAGACAAGCTACCGGGGACCGGTTTCTGGCATTTCAGCCTTCTTCGGCCCGGCTTGCTTGAATCCTGATGGAGCAGTGAGAAAGGGACTCATGTCTGAGTATACCCTGCCACACCTATAGTGGCCAAAAACGATTTGGAAAAGGGGGTGGTGATGAACAGAGTGTCTGAGTTAAACAGACCACTCTTGCCCAGTCCAAAGATCAGGGCTTGATCCATCACCGTTATTTATCTCACTGCCCCATCCAAGCTCAGAACCTGGCTATATGCAAATCAGTCTGTCCCTGGCCCAGTGCATCATGGGAACAGGGCAGACTAAACTACCAAGCCAATTCTTCACCAGAAAGGAGACAAGCTACCGGGGACCGGTTTCTGGCATTTCAGCCTTCTTCGGCCCGGCTTGCTTGAATCCTGATGGAGCAGTGAGAAAGGGACTCATGTCTGAGTATACCCTGCCACACCTATAGTGGCCAAAAACGATTTAGAAAAGGGGGTGGTGATGAACAGAGTGTCTGAGTTAAACAGACCACTCTTGCCCAGTCCAAAGATCAGGGCTTGATCCATCACCGTTATTTATCTCACTGCCCCATCCCAGCTCAGAACCTGGCTATATGCAAATCAGTCTGTCCCTGGCCCAGTGCATCATGGGAACAGGGCAGACTAAACTACCAAGCCAATTCTTCACCAGAAAGGAGACAAGCTACCGACAACACCCCTTGTTGTAATTAATTTTGTCCACCCTAAGCGTGGAAGGGTATTCTCAGATGTGAGACCCTTGCTCATTGCACCATCAGGATTCAAGCAAACCGGGCCGAAGACGGCTGTAATGCCAGAAACCGGTCCCCGGGAGCTTGTTTCCTTCCCAGTGTAAGAATTGTCTTTTGTAGTTTGGTTTGCCCTGTTCCCATCATGCACTGGGACAGGAACAGACTAATTTGCATACAGCCAGGTTCTGAAACTGGGATGGTGCAGTGAGCTAAAAAACGGTGTTGGATCTAGCCCTGATCTCTTGACGGGGTGAGAGCTTTCTGCTTAATTCAGAGACTCTGTCCCTCACCACCCCTTGTTGTAATTAATTTTGTCCACCCTAAGCGTGGAAGGGTATTCTCAGATGTGAGACCCTTGCTCATTGCACCATCAGGATTCAAGCAAACCGGGCCGAAGACGGCTGTAATGCCAGAAACCGGTCCCCGGGAGCTTGTTTCCTTCCCAGTGTAAGAATTGGCTTTTGTAGTTTGGTTTGCCCTGTTCCCATCATGCACTGGGACAGGAACAGACTAATTTGCATACAGCCAGGTTCTGAAACTGGGATGGTGCAGTGAGCTAAAAAACGGTGTTGGATCTAGCCCTGATCTCTTGACGGGGTGAGAGCTTTCTGCTTAATTCAGAGACTCTGTCCCTCACCACCCCTTGTTGTAATTAATTTTGTCCACCCTAAGCGTGGAAGGGTATTCTCAGATGTGAGACCCTTGCTCATTGCACCATCAGGATTCAAGCAAACCGGGCCGAAGACGGCTGTAATGCCAGAAACCGGTCCCCGGGAGCTTGTTTCCTTCCCAGTGTAAGAATTGGCTTTTGTAGTTTGGTTTGCCCTGTTCCCATCATGCACTGGGACAGGAACAGACTAATTTGCATACAGACAGGTTCTGAAACTGGGATGGTGCAGTGAGCTAAAAACGGTGTTGGATCTAGCCCTGATCTCTTGACGGGGTGAGAGCTTTCTGCTTAATTCAGAGACTCTGTCCCTCACCACCCCTTGTTGTAATTAATTTTGTCCACCCTAAGCGTGGAAGGGTATTCTCAGATGTGAGACCCTTGCTCATTGCACCATCAGGATTCAAGCAAACCGGGCCGAAGACGGCTGTAATGCCAGAAACCGGTCCCCGGGAGCTTGTTTCCTTCCCAGTGTAAGAATTTGCTTTTGTAGTTTGGTTTGCCCTGTTCCCATCATGCACTGGGACAGGAACAGACTAATTTGCATACAGCCAGGTTCTGAAACTGGGATGGTGCAGTGAGCTAAAAAACGGTGTTGGATCTAGCCCTGATCTCTTGACGGGGTGAGAGCTTTCTGCTTAATTCAGAGACTCTGTCCCTCACCACCCCTTGTTGTAATTAATTTTGTCCACCCTAAGCGTGGAAGGGTATTCTCAGATGTGAGACCCTTGCTCATTGCACCATCAGGATTCAAGCAAACCGGGCCGAAGACAGCTGTAATGCCAGAAACCGGTCCCCGGGAGCTTGTTTCCTTCCCAGTGTAAGAATTGGCTTTTGTAGTTTGGTTTGCCCTGTTCCCATCATGCACTGGGACAGGAACAGACTAATTTGCATACAGCCAGGTTCTGAAACTGGGATGGTGCAGTGAGCTAAAAACGGTGTTGGATCTAGCCCTGATCTCTTGACGGGGTGAGAGCTTTCTGCTTAATTCAGAGACTCTGTCCCTCACCACCCCTTGTTGTAATTAATTTTGTCCACCCTAAGCGTGGAAGGGTATTCTCAGATGTGAGACCCTTGCTCATTGCACCATCAGGATTCAAGCAAACCGGGCCGAAGACGGCTGTAATGCCAGAAACCGGTCCCCGGGAGCTTGTTTCCTTCCCAGTGTCAGAATTGGCTTTTGTAGTTTGGTTTGCCCTGTTCCCATCATGCACTGGGACAGGAACAGACTAATTTGCATACAGCCAGGTTCTGAAACTGGGATGGTGCAGTGAGCTAAAAAACGGTGTTGGATCTAGCCCTGATCTCTTGACGGGGTGAGAGCTTTCTGCTTAATTCAGAGACTCTGTCCCTCACCACCCCTGGTTGTACTTAATGTTGAGCAGCAGTGGGAAAACACCCAAACATTTGATTAAGAGACTTAGGGCCAGATGTAGGTAAATATCATTTACCGATTCTAAAAAACCGAATTTTACCCATTCGGTGTTTTAGAATCGGTAAATGATATGTAGCTAATGATTTGGTACATTTTACCGAGTCAGTAAAATTAAGTAAATATCGATTCAGTATTTACCAAATCGGTATTCCCCATTCATTCCTATGGGCCAGGAGGCCCATAGGAATGAATGAGAATTACCGATTCGGTAAATACCGAATTGGTAAAAGGGGGTGGACTTACAAGGGTGGCAGGGTGTCAAATTGACACCCTGTTTCACCCCTGTATGGTACATGTGGCACACAGGCATGTATGTCTGAAAAAAGCACAAAATTGCTTTTTTAAACCCCTTCGATGCTGATGACGAGCTCAGCTCGTCATCAGCCAAGGGTGACGTGTGCGGATGACGAGCTGAGCTCGTCATGTAACGCGGTTATTCGAAAACAGCCGCACAGCGCAAAAATAACCGCAGCAGCGATGCGGTTAAGGTTTTCGATATTTACCACCAACTTGTAGTTGGTGGTAAATAACGAATCCTTACAAGTGAAAAGCACTCACTTGAGTGCTTCCTACTTTAAGGATTCGGTAATTTACCGAATCGGTATTTAAGAATTCGGCAATTTACCGATTCCTTAAATCACCAATTCAGTAAATTACCGAATCCTTCAATTAGGCCCCTACATCTGAAAAGCCTAATACCGGTCGGTAACAGCGGAAATTCGGTAATTTCGGCCGTTACCGACCGGTATTAGGCTTCCCACATCTGGCCCTCAATTCTTCACAACCTTTTGGGTTAAATGACTGTATTGAACTTACATGCTTTTTATAACTGGAATCAGCATATATAATTTGTTTAAATATGTTCAAAATATAATGAACTGACTGAAATGATCATTAATCACATTATATATGTCACTAACAGTGTCATTGTACTTAACCAGAGTACCCAGAACCGATACATCGAGGTAAACATATAGTTCTAGTACATAGTTTTACCAGTTAACATCACCCCTTTAAGAATAGAGCAACGCTGTGCATATGACTTAATCACATGACATCCTGCACGTAATGCGTAACGTTTTAGGAAGAATGTCGTTTGAGTGAAGGAACGCGTTTCAGATGCCCTCCGTAAGTCTTCTGAAGGCTTAATGCGGTAAGGACCTTAAACAACTCAAAATAGGTTGTATCTCTCATAGAACCAGGAGTGGAGCTATCTCGACAATCGCAGCCTTATATTAGCACGCAGCGAAGTAGATTTTGAGAAACATATTTGCATACGAGACCGTGTCAACTCCGATAGCACCGATCATTATGTGTCGTCCACGGTAAAGCAGCTTTTAATCCAAACGTGATCCCTGCGTTGTTAATACTTATGCTAAAGCTAACACTTATTCTTATCTTTAGAAAGACCCTAGTAGTTCTCCCCCCGTGTCATCAGGCACGCTATTTGCAAAGTAGAATATACTTCCTAAAAAACGAGAAAAGCTTATATGTTTGAGCGTATTCCAACTCCATTTTAAGCTTCACAAAAGGAAAGGGGGAGCCGCTCGGCCCCCACGTACACATGGCTGGGCCCAGCCCCCCTCACCCGCCCTGATTGGTCCGCGGGTCCCGCCATTGACCCGGAAGCCGCTTTGCACTTCCGGGTCAAGGGGGCGGGACCCTTAGCAAAGGGGGGGTTTAAGAGCCTGGGGAGCGCGGGAAGCAGAGACCACTGCCTGCGCTAAAAAATGAAATTGAAAAGTTTCATTTTTCCTTTGTAAAGGCATCCCGTTTTTCTATAAGGAAAACCGCCTGCACTAAAAAACAAGCATTTACAATGCAATGGTTTTGCCTTTGTTAAAGTTAGAGCTATTGGCATTGCTCTTGACATTATTTTTATTTATGTTTTTTTTAACATAAATAAATGGCATTGTCATTTACAATGCCACTAGCTTTATCTCTCGCAAATGACACACACAGAGCCCCCCCACACACACACCTACACAGAGCCCCCCACACACACAGCCACACAGAGCCCCCCACACACACAGCCACACAAAGCCCCCCAGACACACAGCCACACAAAGCCCCCCACACACAGCCACACAGAGCCCTCCACACACCCTCACAGAGCCATGCAGGAGCCTTGCAAGAGATGCAGGGCGAGAGGGCAGTAACCCTTCAGGGGAAGCAGGGAAGATGCAAGAGATGCAGGGCGAGAGGGCAGTAACCCTTCAGGGAGAAGCAGGGAAGATACAAGAGCCCTGCAAGAGATGCAGGGTGAGAGGGCAGTGAACCTTCGGGAGAAGAAGGGTAGAGTGGCGATCTGCATAAGATGGCGCGGGCTTGCACGAGGAAGAGGCATCCATGCCAGGGTGGGTACAGAACCGCACAGGCCACGAAGGAATTTCAGGTCTGTAGGAGAGAGGCCTGCATGAGACTGGGCCCGCGGGAGCAGGGAGCTGTGCGGCCTAGGGATCAGGGGGCATCCCAGTGCATGAGAACTAGCAGCGGCGTGGCTATCACTGTGCAGCAGGTGCAGCGGCACCAGTGCTCCCAGAGGCCCACTGCATTCAGATTTTAATTCCCAACCGGGTCACCAGAGGCACTTTTCCTGGTTGGCACCAGGGCCCGTGCCACTGGGCCAGTATCTGGGAGCAGGTGGGGGGCAGAACACGCCGGAGGGAAACCGAGAGAGGGTAAAACACACGGGCGTTTTGCTGAGAAATTACGTTTCTCGTCAGGCGGAGCCTGAGTGGGGCCTGGAGACCTATCCAGGAGCAGAGAGGAGAGAGCCGCCAATAATCCGATTAAAAGCAATTACAGTGAGATTATATAAAGGCAAGTGCCGGGCAGAACAGAGAGGAGAGCAGGGCCAGGGGGGAGGGAGGCTGAAAGCAGAGAGAGAGAGAGAGAGAGGAGACGGACAGCAGGGACAGATGAGCGCTGAGAGCTGAGACAGGGGAGGCCAGAGGAAGAGACAAATCAGAGACAGAAGGAAAGTGAGAGTCAACAAAAACAAAGGGAGAAGGAAGTAGATGAGGGCTGGGAGCAGAGATCGAGAGAGACACAGAGCAGATGACAAGAATACAAGAATACAGAGAGACAGAGAGCGAGAGGGACAGCGGGCAGAGAGTGACTCCCCGGACAAACACTGTGAGGCCGAGAGAATGGACAGAGGGCAGTAAAGACAGGGGTCTGGGAGAGGCGGCAGAATAGAAAGTTCAGAGTTAAAGCAGAAATGGTTCAGTGATAAAGCATACGAGAAAAGGGAAACAGAGCAGGGACAGGAACGAAAGGGGATAAGAACCTCAAGCCGCGGCGTCAGGGGCGTGGAGTCTGGACTCAGCACACACGGCCATCGGATACACACGGCCATCGGAGCAGCCCCAGCCGGAGCGCACCGGGACCGGCCGGCAGCAACCCCAGGTAGGCAGCCTGGCACCCTGCAGGCACGGTGGAGCTGGGAGAACCGGGCGCACGTGGGGAGGGGCACACGAGGAACACAGGCAGAGTCTCACGGGACATGGGCACACGGGACAGACAAACGGGACAAAGGCACATGGGACAGGCACACAGACAGAGGCTCACGGGACAGGGGCACATGGGACAGACACACAGGCAGAGGATCATGGGACAGGGGCACATGGGACAGGCACACAGACAGGCTCAAGGGACAGGGAAACTGAACAGAGGAACACGAGACAGGTAAACAGGGCTGGAGCACATGAGGCAGGCACACAGACAGAGTCTCATGGGACATTGGCACATGGGACAGGCAAACGGAACAGAGGAACACAGGTCGGGGTGGCACATGGGACAGGGGCACACAGGAGATTCACACGGGACATGGGCATACGAGACAGGCAAGGGGGAGGGACAGGAGCACCAGGGCTGAATCACCGGGTCGGGGACCGGAGAACTGTCAACGGAGGCAAAGGGAACAGAGACACGTGGCACTGAGGCAGGGGGCACCTGGGCAAGGGCACGAGGGACTGACACCCTCGAAACAGGGGCACGGGACAGGTGCAGAGGGAAAGGAGGCAGAGGAGCAGGACAAGAGGGAAGGAGGAGGCGCACGGGGATGCACGGGACAGAGGCGCAGGTGACATGGTGACTTCTACCTGAGGCAGGAGCCGAGCAGAAAGGGGCCGCGTGTCTGAGGTCAATAACAATAAAAACAAGTAACACAGGAGGCGTCTTGGCCCCAGCCCAGATTCACCGGGCCTCAGGGGCGGCTCCTCCGGGCGGCGGCTCTTCTCCACTGGCGGTGGGGGCAGGCACCGACAATGTGCCTCGCGCCCCCGTCGCAAGTCTCCGCCTGCCGCTCCTCTCCTCACTCGGGGCTCCCGCTGCACACGGGAGCCCCAGAGGCCGGCCACACTCGTCCTCTCCTCCTTTCTCCACGGCGGGGGCAGGCACCGACAATGTGCCTCGCGCCCCCTCCGCTACCGCTCCTCCAGGCGCGCCTCCTCCTCCTTCTCCGGGGCTCCCTCAGGTCAGAGGAGCCCCGTAACGGCCGCCATGCTTCCCCCGAGCTCAGGGGCGGGACTTCCGGCCGGCCGCGCTGCAATTGGCCGGCCGGCCGAGCACTTCTGGGTCGCCGCGGGCAGCGCGGCGGCCCGATTCAGACAGGCAGGCGGGCGGCGATCACGGGGATGAAATCGAGGTGGGCTCTCGATCAAGTCGTAAATAATAAAGAGAGGTGGGCTCTCGTGGATTTGCATCAAAAATGCGCTCCCAAGCGCTACGAGGACAATGAAGCGCCCCAAAGCGCTAGGGGCGAACTACAGAGGCAGCGGTAGGGGGGCGGGAACAGGAGCCGATGCCTTCAATGCCGGACCAGATTCGGGGGCGTTCCCGAGGACAGGCTTTCGGCTGACGTAGCCAAAAGCCAAAAATTCTCGGGAACGCCCCCGAATCTGGTCCGGCATTGACGGACAGAGCCAACTCCCAATGGTTAGCCTCCATTTATGGAGCTAGCCAATGAGAGGAGGAGGCGTAGACCCGACTCCACACACAGAGCATAAGATTTTTTCTAGCATGCATCGCTAGTCAAAACCTAAAAAAAGCTGCTTTATTAAAAAGAGGTCCAAGACATGGTGGTCTGCTGAGCCTAGTTGGCCACCATCCCTGGGAGGGCTGTCATTCCCAATGGGCCTGCAAATTGTGAGAGGCTCATTAATATTAATGAGCCTCACAATTTGCGACCCCATTAGGAATCGCAGACAGTGTGAAATACACGGCTGTACAACGAAAATCGCAACTTGAAAATTGCGACTCGAAAAATAGTTGCAATTTGCGATGAGCAATTTTCTTGGTCGTACATCTGGCCCTAAGTGAGCACGATCGACTTAGCAAAAAGTACTGTACTGTTTCCAACATCCCTGAAGTGTTCAGGGTTGTCATGTTCGATGGTTTCCAGAATCGATTCTCTCCTTGGTAAGGTTCAGGGGGTTTATGGTGGTACTGGGAGCTAGCTGGACTATGGGAATCAGTCTAGACACCAGTCTCTCAGTTTATGTTACCTACAAACTTGCAGATCCTATGTATTTTTAGGAACTACATGACAGAAGCCAAAGCAATCTATCCAGCGGTGCTGATGAAGAAGAGCGAAGATGGATCATAGCAAGCTTGCCGCCTGAATCGGACTCCTCCGTTTGACGAGATAATCAGGCGCACCTAACATCAAAGCATTATAATAATCCAGATGGCTCAAAATCAGTGACTGGACCACCTGCAGTTGATGTTGAAAGGTGTGAAAAGATAACATTTTGCGTAGTGTTCTTAACAGACAAAGACACATAGATAAAGTTTGTTCACTGGATTATAAATAGGGCTCCCGGTTTTGTGGTATTTATTTTTTGGGACATTTCCGTCTGTATCTATCCATACTTACATTTTTTACAACTTTATCTGTATTTATCCATAATTTTTATGGGTTTTGTGAAAAAAATAAGGCTGAAACTGGTATATTTCCACATTTATTTAACCAATAAATATGCAGCCATGCTTGAATGTCTGCCAGGTTTCAGTGAACAACCACAGAAGATAAACCAATGCACTTATATGCAAATATGCACATTTTAGTATCAGCCTTGTGCATATCTACTGTTGTTTAAGACTCTTTACTAAAACTTTCTTTTTTAACCCCTCCTTACCTATTAATTCACACAGCTATTTGCCTAGCAGTCATGGCAAAGTGAAATTAGAATCACTCAACAAGCACCCAAATTCCGTTTTTATTCACATTTAAAAATAAATACAGACAGGATAATAAATGTTTTTCTGTCTGTATTTATCTGTAAAAATGAGTAAAAACGGAAAACAGGGAGCCTTAATTATAAAGTGACAAATCTGCATCCGTAGAAACCCCTAGGTTGCAAACCACTGGGGAGGCAACAAATACATTTTATCAGAGGTTTCAGATAGATGTTGAACAAAGTAGGATCAAAGGAAGAGCTGTGAGGGACTCCTTGCCCTACTTCTTTGAACCTGTATGCCAAAGGAGAGTTCATTAAAAGAGGGATTTCCATCACGTTTCTTTTGCCAGCCAATAAGGACGTAAACCACTAGGGGGGGGGGGGGGGGGGGATGATCACACCTCGAATAACGACTTCCATTAACCTAGGAATAAAAATGTTATGATTTACCGTAACAAATGCAGGAAGTACCGTAGCATCAGGGAGGGCGTGGCCAAACAGGCACCCAGGATGGTAGCCTAGAGCGGAGCTCCAATAGGGAGAACTCACCGGGGAGGCGAGGATTCACCCATGCACCCAACCCCTTTAATCATTTGGGAGAAGATGAGCTGAATCCCCCTGAACCTGGGGGCCATCTAACACACACTCCAGATTACAGCACTGTCCATTCATGTGGCCATAGCCTAGATGGGACTTAGGGCCTCAGGGGCCCGGCAGTGACAGGGGCTGCTGAAGAGCCTGAGGCCGGCTCCCTTGCCTGCCCACCATGTAGGATGGGTGCCCCCGCAGCATCTCTACAATTGCAGCCCCCAAACATTCCTATAATCTTCAATGGAGCACATTGTGCACCCTGGTCCCTGGAGATTGCCTACTGAAGTGATAGATGGCAGTGCAGTTCATTGCTGTGACCGCAGCCTTCTTTTGAGCTCCACCATTGCAGACCTGACACCATCTGGGGATATGGATGAACCTGGGGTCGGCCTTTTAGCCAAGCTGCTGAATCAGGCAGATGGAACTTGAACTCCTTTTCAGATGCTGGTCCCACCAGTGACATCAAATATGGTGCTCTGCTCTTCCTGCTTTTTTTAACCCAGAGAGTTGGTGCCCACCATTGGGGAACGTCTGAGGCATAACAACCCCAGTTCCTATATATTGTCCCCTTCTTCCCTGGGTGGTACGTCTACCTGGCCCTGCCTACCCTGAAGGCGCCTACTGCCCTAGTTGGACCTCACTTTACACCCTGCCTGGTTCTGCTGCCCTCCTCTTCTTTGGAGTCCACTGGGTTGTGGTGAGCAGGAGCTTTTATACTCTCTTCCAGGCCTGCACGCCTAGGCCGTTTCATGGATCACGATGGGAAAGGGCAATCCAAAGCAGGGGAAGCTCCCCTTTGAGTATAATAAGGCACCTAGGTGCACTGACTACTTTTCCTCCGCCAGTGTAACTGACCCTCCACAGGGCACTGGGAGCAGGGCTCCCCAACTCCAAGGCAGTCATCCTTAATGAACTTAGATGCCACAATCAATTCTTTGGCCACACACCTCGCTGGGCTGATTGAGCTCATGGATGGACATGTGGCCCGAATCAATGGAGCAGAGCATCGAATTTGGAACTTTGAGGATGATGCTAACGACACCGGAGCTAAAGCCCCTGAGTTGAAGAAGTATATTTTGTCCATAACGGTGAAAAATGAAGATTGGAGATGTGTTCTAGGGGCAATAATGTACGCGTTCTGGGCATTGTGGAATCCACTAATACTACCCGAATGACCACCTATGTGGAATCCTTGCTTACATTTCTCTTCAGCTCTCAAGATATCTCTGCAGTATTCCTGGTGGGGTGAGCACCCAGGTCGCTCTACTCCAGACCATAATCCTGGCACACGTCCGAGGCCAATTATCACCAGACACCTTCTTATTACGCGCCACATGACTTATTCCCCAGGCTTGGTCACTGGCCGGCCTCTTCGGAAATTGCTTACTCTATGTCAGAATTGAAGCATTTACCATTCACACTCTCTGATCAGTCACCTGTCATGTTTGCCTTATCCCTCCATTATACCCAATTCCTTGACACGTATTGGCATTTTGCGATCTCCTCATTATTGGACGCAGTATTCAAAGATGAACTCTGTGCTGTAATTTTGGAGTATTTGCAGATCAGCATCAATCTAGTTTCCAAGGTAGCTATGTCCATGCGCAAGTTATATTGAAACATACTTGGGTTCTGAGGGACATTTGTGGGCAACTAACTCGTTTGGAGTCAGCTTTGCACACTCTCGAGACCACAACAGCAAATAAGGAGCAAACGGGAGCAAAAGAACCTTTTACACCAATTTAGAGAATTAGCTGACAAGGCTAGGCCGTGCAACAAGGGAGAGAGTCCGAGAAGGATGTTGGCTGGCTTCTCAAGCAGGAGTCAACTTGACCGCCTATTAATAGACTGGAGGGCCAGGGAGGGTTGATACTTACTAAGGAAGAGGACGTTCTTTGTGAGTTTGTACACTATTATTCCTAGCTTTATGATGCTGTAAATACTAGGTCCAATGCCAAAATTACTAGTTATACAGTTAAAGTGGCATTGGTATGGCTTGAGGACTGTCATGAACAGTTCCTTTGTCAACCCATCTCTCTTGAAGTGATCCCTGCTGCCATTGATTCTCTGACCGGTTGTAATGCCCCAGGTACTAATGGGCTCACCACAGATGTTTATAAATTCTAAAAACTTATCCTTGCCCCTCTATCTCATTGAGGTATATGTGGAGGCTCTTCAACATGGGCATTTGCCTTTCTAGATGAGCGAGGCACTATCTCTCTTTCAAAAACCCTAGAAAGATCCTTTTAAATGTGCCTTCTACCGACCCTTTTCATTAATAAATTGTGATATCAAGATCCTTGGTAAGATACATGCCAGAGGACCCTCCCTTCTACTTGAGCGTATAGTTGCCCCTGTACACTGTGGGTTTGTGCCAAACCCACAGATACCATTGTAGGGTCTTTGCGGTGCTCAATTAGGTCAATTCTACTGTTAAGGCTGCAGTTGCGCTGCTGGTGTTCCTAAAACTGTTTGGCACTTATCCGGCTATAACACATGCACACTAGGTTGCTTGCATCTCTGTCAATGCCTTCTATTAGATAAAATCACTCTGGCATGTGAAACTCGGCAGGGATGCCCTATATCCCCTTTTCTGTTTATAATTTCCATGGGCCCTTTCGGCAAGCACCTCCAAAAAGACATATGCATGGAGGCCTTACTTTTTGTCATGGACATCTCTTGCTTTCCATGTACGTTAATCATATTCTATTGTTTGTGAAGGACCGTAGGTTTATCTTGTCCCACTGATCTGTGAAATTATATAATTTCGTGCCTATTCCTAGGTTTCTATTAACTGGCCTAAATCGGACCTCTTTCTGATCACCAAAAGCACAATGCCCTTCACCCTAGAATATCATATTGGCTGGGTCACTCACTCCGCCAAATAGCTTGTCATCTTTCTACGGACACAGCCAGATCTGATGCTCTGGCTTAATCATGGCCCAGTAATAGACAGCTTATCGCAACATATGGATTTGTGGCTCCGACTTCCATTATCTCTAGCAGGTAGAGTATCCTTAACTAATATAGCACTTTACGAGTATCCCTATACCCCTTACTAAACACTTTTTACTACACTCTGATCCCTCTTGATTAGGCTGATCAGTGTGAATAAACCCGCAAGGATCATGTGGAACTTGTTGGTCATTCCATGTGCATGCTGGGACTTTATGGTACCAGATCCCGCAATATATTACTTGGTAGCACAATGCTACATGCCAAATTTTGGCATAAACGTTTACCATTGGGTCTTCCCAAACCACAGAAAGAAATTTAAAACTATTGCCACCACCTGCTGGGCATGGAGATCACCGCACCAAGATCGGGGGATCATGCGTATATTCCCTGCCTATTAAGATGCTCTGTTAGCCCCTTCATCCCCTTACTGTCCAGGGACAAAATACCCTGTCAAAGGTGGCCATAATTGAGATGGGTCAAATATATGTAAACGGTACAACCTTATCTTTTGAATGATTTCACTATCGGGCCAACGTCACCACACTTAGCTAGAATGGATCGGGAGATGAAACTGGACGCACCCAAGCCTGAGGCCCACTGGCAATTTTCTGTGCACAAACTGGCACCCTTTCCATGACCCATTAACAAATTCCTCCATCGGGCCTACAGTACCCCCTGGAGGCAACACCGAATTGCCCCTCTCCCCCCCATAGTTGTCTTCGCTGCAGACATGATTATGTTGGCCTTCTGCAACTTACATGGGAATATCACCCAATTTTTGACTACTGACATAAAGTACTCCTTCTTATAGCTGACAAAACACAATCAATCCCAATCAATGGATAACCATAAAAATGTTTCTTCAGTGGTCCGACAGCGATGGCTTTACTTTTGGCCAAGTGTAGAGTAGAAATGAACCGTGGGTGGGCTAGAGCTACCACAGGTCCTGATTGGTTAAGTGACATGGTGATTTTCAGTGACCGTGTAGAAACATACAGCTTACTACAGCCGGCTACATACAGCCGGCTACATCTAGACCACGAGATATATGGAGCCCACATCAGCCGTATGCGCTCCGATAGCTCGTCAGATGACCATGGGGATCAGCTCTGGGTAAAGTCTGATTGATTGACTTGCTCAGTTGTTCCTTTTCATGGGTTTATGATCTGCCCTGACAAGTTTCCTCTTTGTTGATGTGCAAACTTTCAAAATCAAAGGTCCTCTTTATGAATGGAGAATGTTTCCTGACACCTGCAAAAATTGGTATGCGAAGGGGGTGGAATTTTTTCCAATTTTTCAAAGATCATGATCTACTTGATCCAGCACAGTCTAGCTTTTGGCCTGCTCATGACATGGAATCAGCTTTGGTAGCCGTGTTAGGTGATCTTAGATTGGCAGCGGACCAGCGTCATTTTGTAGCCTTGGCTACTAGACTTCTTTTTTATTATTTATAATTTTTACTACAAATACAGCAACTTACACAATCCTGTATCAAGAAGATTAACAGTCCTACATAGCAGGAGTCACACAAGTATACCAGCTGTCAATATAAATGGGAACAATGTCACCCCTGAAAATTGGACCACACGTATCAGCTCTTTGTATAACGTTTCAATTAAATGTTCTAGCCAACAATTTAATTACAGCAAGCAACTCTGTCAAGATGTGTTTACTCTCACGGCCACAAGAATAGTAAACTTGATTCAGAAAAGCAGAGCCAATGGCGCTCCTGGCCCAAACGGCATTCTGTCATCAGTAAAATAACAAGACTCTGAGTATTGGTATACTTCCCTGAAAGAATTCTTCAAAACTTGTATGATCACTTAATCCATCCCTTCATCTTGGCTAGGCTCGGTTCAGCATCCCATTTACAAAAAGGGCCCAATGGTGTCCCTTGACACCAATCGCCTTATAGCCGTCTTGGATGTTGAGGCCAAATATTTAGCTTCACTTCTACTGGCGGACATAGAAGCATGGGCAAGATCAAATAACCTAATAAGTTTTAATTGAACCAGATTTAGACCTTTCTCAGGCACCGTTAACAATCTTTTGGCCATAAGTGTCAGGATTCGCAAGCTCCTCAGGGTCAGGATGATGCTATAAGGGTTCCGCTTCCAGATCGTTCCGAACTCAGAATGATAGACACAGAGTTCTAGTCAGATCAGGCAGGGGATATAGGACGGGAAGGGACTGCAGGGACAAAGGACCTGTAAGACATAAGAAGACAGCATTAACATACCACAAGCGTCTAACTTCTATTCTCATTAGATCTCACTATCCCTAAGTACCTTCAAGTTCAGACCCTCGTACCAATTACTCACATTATGGAACGTTTGTAACTCCTCGCCCATTTGAGGAAAACACCACAGCCTCTTCATAGTCAGAAAACCAGGGCCTCAATCAACAACACACAATTTCAGTCATCAGGTATCCTCTTATCCGGATTCAAGGGAAAGAAAGTCTCATAGTTAACCGACTTCTCTTTATAACGTCCAGTTCAGATGCCCTTAGGCTGAATCGTCTTGGCTTCCACGGTATTTTTACAACCGCCGCCCTATTTGTCTCTGCCCTGTCAGCGCTCCACCTCTCGGGGGGATCAACACGCTGTCCAATTAAAGATATTAAACCAAACAATGACCTCACAGCGCTCCTCCTCACCGGGGGATCAACACGCTGTATTTACCAGGATTTTGTCAAAGTGCATCAGATACTTGATGCCAGTACGGCTTTCCGATGACCAGGAAATACTCGGCAGCCGCCCGCACCACTTAAACATTGGACCGGAGCCTTTGGGGAATCCGTTGCCTCACGGAAGTGCCCCTGAAGTGCTCCGTACCGGTTCCTCAAAATGCGGTAGTCGCGAGAGACAGAGCCGCGACCCGACACTTCTCTCCCTACCTGTCAATAGTTGAGCTTCAGAAAACGCAGTTTCCAGCTTTGGGTGAATCTTCGCCCCAAACCCCGAACCACGTTAAGGCTCCAGCTCAAGACTTCTTCGGCTCACTTCTTAGTCCAAACGAGCAACGGAAAGAAAACACAGTATTACTCTCGCGCGGAAGTACGCGTTGGTTCTTTTTAACCGCGCCTCCCACGCTGAGCCTTTTGGGACTTGTAGTCCTTTATCCTCGGCAGGCGCAATCAGCTAGATCTTGACAATAAGAATGCTTGTTGAAAAAAATACAAGAAAAAATTAGCTACTCTACTGTCATTTTGTGGATTATAGTAAAGCTTTGGACCATATCAAACACCGGCTACTTTGGTCGAAGCTTAGAGCCTGGCAAATTCTGAAAGCGCTATTCTGCGACTTACTGCTACTTTACTCTGACACGTGGGCCAGAGATAACCTGGGAAATATTTCAGTAGTCTCTGACAAGATAAAAATTGAACAAGGTGTCAAACAAGGGAGTGTATTAGCCCCGAGCGTCATAACTTGTTCAGTTTGTGATATGGTACCCTCATTGAACTAAGTTATCAGCCATATACCAAAATGGGCGAACCAACACATGACGTCTCTTCTCTATGCAGACGATGTAGTCTTGGTAAGCCAAAAGCTGTTGGGGCTACAAAGCTTGATCAATGTTTTACACAGCCATTGTAGCTCAACTGGAATGATAATAAACTTTGAAAAAACAAATATTGTAATTTTTGGCAGAAAAATAAAATAAATGGTGCCTGGTATCTAAATGGCGTTTGTCTATGTCAAACAAATGTAAATACTTGGGGTGTTGGCTGGATGACAAGGGAAGCCTTAACACATCTCAACTCATTAAGACCAGAATCTGCATCACTACAATCTGACTTTCAAACCATACTGTCGAACCATTGTAGAAGATATTAAATGCTGAACTTATCCCAACCCTAGCATGTGGCACAGAAGCATTTCCAGAGAAACTTGGTGTTTTTTAACAATGATCAGAGCACTGTCTTCAGGTCACTTTTTAAGCTCCTGCATAATACCTCACTAGTCCAGATCAGGCTGCAATTTGAGATGAGTGGCCAACTTCTTATACAGAAAGCCAGCCTCTTGAATTACATGCACTCATCATGAGTTGATAAAAAAGGCTCTTTGGAAAATCTTATCTGGTTAGAAGTTACACTCGCAAACAGCCTGAGGCCCCGAAATCCTTTTCCGCAAACCCTCACTGATGCCTTGGAGTTAAAAGGCCCAGTAGCTCTGTGGAATTGAAATATGACCCACCAGCAGTTCAAAGCAGCCCTAAATAAAGAGGTACATACGGAGCCCTTTGCAACTGATCGCCGAACTTTCAGGATAAGAAAGTATGCTGATTTGGTCATTGAGAGCTATGCTCAAAGAGAGGTTAAAAAATGCATTACTGAATTATTATAGGTATATCATAAAGTTAAGTTTGGTCAATTACGGATGGGCTGTTTTTCATCACTACGGGCCGAATGTACGACCGTCAGGATTTGAAACACGCAAATTGCGATTTTTAGCCACTCACAATTTGCAAATTGCAAACCCTGATGTACAGCAGCACCCTTCACAATGCAATATATGCATGTTGTGCATTGTCATGCACAACGTGACAGGCATCGCGTGGTGCCTACCACCTTGTGCATGCCAATGTTGGGGGGTACCATGTGAAACCCCAAAGTGCTGCCCCCTACCCCTCCAACCCCCTGGGGGCCCGCAACTGCCCCCCTGGGAAAACTCTGCATGCCTTCCCATGGCGGAGACTCTATAACCCTGAGTAGAGTTAAATAGGGCTGCAATGCCAAGAAAATATTGAAATATTGCATAAGTGTCTATCAGAATTGTAATCATATTCTACACCATTTTTGTGGGCCAATATCCTCAGAACTCTCATGAGGGAACCCCCATACATAACTTTAGCCTTAGTAGGCAGACCATTTCAAATATTTCATAAGTGGCTATTGAGTACTGCCTGTAAAAAAAAATACTTTTGGCTAAATTCTCTGTGTGATGTAACAGGCACCATATTGTCTCATTATTTTTTTCTTGGACAAGAAGCCAAACCCTCCGATGAAGGGATTGACTTGTTCACTTTTCTTTCTCACTTTGTTCCTTTCATTATATGCTTCATAGTGCAGACTATATTATTTTTCTTCCTTGTGTAGATCAATTGTCACCTCTAAGCAAATCGCAGGTGACCAATTGATGTGTTTTGCCCCATTGTCAACTTTTTTCATCTCACCCTTATGATTTTATCAAAGAACCAGAAGCATGATGTCCCTGGCAGGCCCATGACACATTGCTATGAATAAACAGTAAGTAGTTGGTGACTCAACTGACTCCTGAGTATTTAATTCAGGGGGCAACAGTCAGTGGTGGCTCCTCGGCTATGGTGAATGAATGTCGTTCCACTGCTTTTAAGCAGTGTGAAGTAGAAACATTAAAATGACAACTTAAAGTTATTGTCATTTTATGCTTTGAATCCTGCTGCTTTGCGCGTGGGCTGGTGGGTGGGGCTGCTCTGACTCGGAGCAGGGGAGGAGTGGTTTGCCCACTCCTAAGTGCGTAATGACTGTTTGGCCGACCCTCTTGGGCCACCCAAACCAGACATGCGCTCTTTCCCCTTCTCCATGCAGGCTGTATCACAGTATGCATGGAGAACATGTCCAATACTCCAGCCCCTTGCTAGAGAACATGCCCACCCCTCCAGCCCCTGGCTAAGCGCTGTGTCAAGGTGCTCAGACCAATCACAATGCTGCATTGCAGCGTTGTGATTAGCGTAGGGAAGGGTGCCTGGCTGCCTGCTTCCTGCTTCCTGTTCCTGGAGTTGGAGACAGGAGAGCAGGAGCAGAGAAGCAGGACCAGGCCTAAAGGTAAGTTTTTTTTTTTTTTTTAATTCTCCCCTCCACGTGACCCCCCCGCGACATCACCCCTTGGACTCCCCTAGCCACCCTGCACCCAACCCCACCCACCCACGAGCCATGCCGGTTGTCACTGGTAACAGTGCCTGCCCACTCCTGGCAGAATATGATAGTCTCCTCCCTGAATCAGATACATCTGCATCCTGGTCATGGACACAGTACTTTACTGTTCTACACGCATCAGCATCAGTGCTTAATTTGTGCGGTGATTGCCGGTGCCACCAAACTAATTTTTGGGGGCCAACACTTATATTTGTTTATCAGATATTGACTGCGAGCAAGAAAGGAAAAACACAAAGAAGGGGAAAGAAGGAGAAAGAGAAAGACAGAAAATTGTCACGAAGAGAGGCAATGCAGGTACTGTATAAGGGAGATAAAGGGGCAGGGAGCTCTGGTAGCAGATTAAAAAGGCCTGTGGTGGAATCAAACCAACATTGCCTTGGTATTTGGTGCACCAATTTTCAATTGCACTGCTGCAGCACAGCCTTGCGTACCGACTGTAGGAAAGTAGGATCTGCTTCTTATGGTTACCCCCACTTTTTGCTGATGTCTCACTGTTTTTGGACTAGTCTGACTGGGAAACTGCTATCCTGGACCCGAGTCTATCTGCTTTCTCCCTTAAATTGCTATGTATGTACTTTAGGTACACTCCAGATTGGATACTGGGGTACCCTTATCAACCTTAGTATATTGTACACATGTACCCAGGACATAGGTACCCCAGAGGCCTTCCATGGGCTGAAGCATGTATTATGCCGCCCAGGAGAGGCCATTCAAAATGACACAATAGGTATGCTACAGCAGCCTGTGTAAACTGGTGCTTGCACCACTTACCTATAGGCTCACTATATCTATCTAAATCACTACACTTAAAAATCTATCAGTCACCCCTATGGCGGGCTTTATCAATCTTGAAGGCAGGCTGCTGGGTTTTACATGAGAGAGTGCCCCTGCATGAGTAAGGCCCCTCTGCAGCCTTCTGAGACCATTCTCCGGGGTTGTCTGTGATGCAGCCAGACATATAGGTCTAAGTGTCGAGGTAAATGCTAACTTTAAAACGGCTGCTTTGAAACATGTGGTGTTTGGTGTCAAACACCTTGGAATCATACCTCCACACCAGTAAGGAGTAGTTTCTTTTCTGTAACTCCAGTTCTGTAGTAGGGGTATCTCTGTTATAGTCATAATCTAGTGAATAGTCCCGCCCATGTGCGTGGACCCCGGAGCAATCAAAAATAATCTCTAAAGTGTCGAAAAAATGCAGAACTGCATAGACACTTAAGAGAGAATTTAAAGACATATAATGCAGCCCATAAAAGGCTACACTGTCCAGTACTTCAGCTAGAAATTCCACCAAAAATCCACAAAAACAGCAAAGCCTGTCCAAATTTCCATTGTCTTCAGTACAAACCCCTCTGGAATATAGAGAGGAAGACATGGACAGACAAGCCCCATAGGCTGCCATTATGTGTCTCAGAATAGGGTACTGTGCCTTTAAGAGAACTTTCCAGAACTTCACAGTATCCCAGAATGCCCTGCAGGTCTCTCATACTTTCAGTTCTTTTTGAAGGCGCAACACGCCAGGCCTGTAGCATTTCTCACATGAATATCTCTCTCTCCCTCTCCACCGGGGAGGAGGGCGGGCGCTTATGACTATAACAGAGATACCCCTACTACAGAACTGGAGTTACAGAAAAGAAACTACTCCTTCTGTAGTAGGGGATCTCTGTGTATAGTCATAATCTAGTGAATAGAATGGCAAGCCCATCCCCACACCAAAGCGGCGGTGGAGAAAAGAAACCAACACCACTATTGTGCGAACAAATTCCGCAGCGAAGCCTGTCCAACCTGAGCATCTGCTCTGGCATCAGCGTCCAGACAGTAATGCTTAGCAAAGGTATGAACCGACTTCCAAGTGGCGGCCTTGCAAATTTCTGCAATCGGCACATTACGGAGCAATGCTGTTGTGGCAGCTTTGCCCCTGGTGGAATGAGCCTTAGGCTTACCCCCTAAGGTCTTTTTAGCTTTCTGGTAACATAGTTGTATGCAGGACACAATCCACCTAGAAATGGACTGTTTAGAGGTCGCAAGACCCGTCCTGACTGATCCGTAATTGATAAACAATTGGTCTGACCTACGAATATCTTTAGTCTTATCCAGATAAAATTTCAACACCCTCCGCACATCCAGGGAATGTAAGGACCTTTCCGCTGGAGATGAAGGGTTCTGAAAAAAAACGTAGGCAAAGTTATGGTTTGGTTGACATGAAAGTCAGAAATAACCTTGGGAAGAAATTTAGGGTGAGTACGCATAACAACCTTAGTAGCATTAAATACAGTATAAGGTTCATTACAACACAACGCCTGAATTTCACTCACCCTGCGGGCCGATGTAATGGCCACGAGGAACGCCGCCTTCCAGGACAGGTGCTGCAACGAAGCCTTATGAATGGGTTCAAAAGGCTCCTTCATCAAACTGGACAGCACCACATTCAATTCCCATGAAGGCGAAGGAAGCCTGACAGGAGGGAACACTTTCTTCAAGCCTTCCAAAAAATCTTTGATCACAGTGATCTGAAAGAAGGAAGTCTGTGAAGGGCTTTTCCTGTAGGCAGTCAATGCAGCGAGATGAACCCTAATAGAGTGAACATTAAGGCCAGATCGCGCCAAATGCAGGAGGTAGGGAAGGATGACATCTTCCTTGCACGTCGTAGGATCACAGTTCCTGGACACACACCAGATACAAAACCTCTTCCACTTGTAAGCGTAGGATGTCCGAGTGGAGGGCCTCTTAGACTCCTTCAGTATGTCCATGCAATCTTCTGGTAGATTCAAATGGCCATATTGCACTACCTCAGGAGCCATGCTGCAAAACTCAAGGATGAGAGGTTGGGGTGCACCATCCGCCCCCCGAACTTCGTGAGAAGGTCCGGCCTGCACGGCAACCGTATGTGTGGAAGGAGGGACCGGTGTAGGAGATCCGTGAACCACCACTGTCTGGGCCATTCCGGGGCAATCAGGATCATTCGTGCCCTGGACCTGGACAGCTTGATGAGCACCGCCGGAATCAGGCGGATGGGCGGAAAAGCGTAAACACAGCTGTTCGACCAGTTGATCCAGAGTGCATTCCCCAGCGTCCCTTGCTGGTAGTACCTGGAGGCGAAGTCTCGGCATTTGCTGTTTTCGGCGGTGGCGAACAGATCTACGTCTGGAGTCCCCCACCTTGCGAAGACTTCTCCTAGTATGTCGTCGTTCATGACCCACTCGTGGTTTTCCTGAATCAGTCTGCTCAGTGCGTCCGCCTGAACATTCTGCACACCCGGCAGATGGGTAGCCGTTATCGTCAATCCTCTCGCCAGAAGCCAGTGCCAGATCGTCTGCGCCTCCCGAGACAGGGTGCGCGATCTCGACCCCCCCCTGCCTGTTGAGGTAATACATCGTGGTCGTATTGTCCGTCTGTACAAGCAGAGAGTTGGTCCGGAAGGACGGATGAAAGGCCTTCAGCGCCAAGTGAACAGCTCTGAGTTCCAGGAAATTGATGTGATACGTGGACTCCATCGGAGACCACGTGCCTTGGATCTGCAAGTCTCCCGAATGAGCTCCCCAGCCCTGGAGAGAAGCATCCGTCACGATCGTCTGAGTAGGAATGTCCTTGTGGAAGGGAACCCCTCTGAGGAGATTTTCCGCTGAACACCACCATTTCAGAGACTGAAGAGCATGCAGAGACAGTCGTATCTTGTCGTCCCAAGATCCTCTCCTCTGGTCCTATTGATCCTCCAAGCACTCCTGCAGAGGCCTCATGTGTAGTCGCGCATGAGGAGTGAGGAAGATACAAGAGGCCATCGACCCCAGTAGAGAAGACACCGTCCTCACTGTTGTAGATGGAGCGGTCATAAGAGCCTGAGCCTTCCGAAGGATCGATCTCCGTCGCTCCTCCGAAGGAGACACGCTTGCTGACAGCGTATTGATGGTGGCCCCCAAGTATTGAATACATTGGACCGGGATCGGGACAGACTTGGACATGTTGATGTGCAACCCCAGCTTGTTCAAGAGAACGCACGTCTTCTGGAAGTCTGCTTGAGCTTCTGAGAAGGAGGAGGCCTTGATCAACCAATCGTCCAGGTACGGGTAGACAAACACCCTGTCTTTCCTCAGGTGTGCCGCTACCACTGCCATGCACTTCGAGAATGTCCTGGGTGCAGATTTCAGTCCGAAAGGCAGCACCGTGTATTGGTAATGATTGGTGCCGACTTGAAACCGCAGAAACTTCCTGTGTTTGTGTGCGATGGGCACGTGGAAGTACGCATCTTGTAGGTCTATGGCACAAAGCCAGTCCCCCTGTTGCAACTGAGGATAAATCTGATGCAACAACAGCATGCAAAATTTTTCTCTGCGAATCCACTTGTTCGCCTGTCGCAAGTCCAGAATGGGCCTGAACTCGTTCTTGTGCTTCTTGCGAACCAGAAAGAACCGGGAGTACAGACCTCTTCCTCTTTGAGACAGAGGTACGTCTTCTATCGCCCTTTTTCTCAACAGGATATTGGCCTCCGCCTGGAGCTCGCGCAGTTGATACTGCGAGCTGACCGGGGGGATCGCCGGAGGAGGGCTGATGAATCGAAGACTGTATCCATTGCAAACAATATTCAGCACCCACTTGTCCTGAGTAATTTTTCTCCACTCTGCCAGAAAAAATTGAACGCTTCCCCCCACCGGAGCGGGTAACAGATGACGGGGAAAAAACCGCTCAGGGTCGAGACCCGGCCGGGCCCTTGGTCCCGGTAGAGGACTGCTGTCCACCTCTACCCCTCTGACGTTTTTGGAAAGGTCTTCGGAACTGCTACTGTTGTTGCTGCTGCTGTTGTCCCGAAGACTGACCTCTTCCTTTCCCCTGTGAGCCGAACCGCCGCTGGAACTGGCGGTAGGGCTTCTTGTCTTTGGGCTTCTCCTAGCCCACCGCCATCAGGGTTTCAGCCTCGGCCTTCATCCGGGCCATCTCGTCATCTGCGTGTTTACCGAAGAGCGTGTCCCCGGAAAACGGCAGGTTGGCCACTCGCTGTTGCACCTCAGGCTTGAGAGACGTAAGCCTGAGCCAAGCATGGCGACGCTGGTTGATACCGTGGCAGTAGCCATGTGCAGCTAACAAGGATATATCCGCCGCGGCACTGATGGCCTGGTTCGAGACCAGCATCCCCTCCTTGACGATTTCCATGAAGTCCTCCCTCCTGTCACGCGGCACAAGGTCCGCGAACTGCTCCATGGAATCCCAAAGCGCACGGTCATATCGTCCCAGTAATGCTGAGTCGCTGGAAGCCTTCATTGTCGTGGAAGAAGTCCCACATGCCTTCCTTCCCGCCGAATCAATCCAGCGGCTCTCCTTGTCCGGAGGCACGGTGGAGGACGGGGAGGTAGAATGTTGTTTTCTGGCAGCCGTCACTATCACTGAGTCGGGGACTGGGTCCATCCTCAGGAAGGCAGGGTCCGAGTCCGGCGCCCTGTATTTTTTCAAAAGTCTGGACGGGGCAGCCTTCACCACCGCCGGTGTAAGAAACAGTTCTTGTGCCGGTTCAACCAGTCCCGGAACCAAGGGCAACAGAGGGCGAGACAGGTGCTTCTTGTGCAAAGTCTCGAATATCACGGACGTCGTAGGTGTAGGAGCCGTCACCGTGATACCCAACTTCGCAGCCCCCCTCAGGAGAACCTCCTGGAATATACCGATGCCATCGATAGGAGACACCCTAGTCTCCGGGGAATCGGACAAAGTAGGGGAATAGGAGCGGGTCCTAGAAGACGTATCGGTCCTGGATCTATGTCTCCTATTGTGCCGTCTGGAACAGGTGGAGGACCTGTGCCTGCTCCTCAATCGTTCTCACCGTCTGGAGCGAGACTTCGATCTCTTGGGCCTCGGCCGGCCCACCGGCTTCTCCGGGGTGGCCGACTTGGGCTTACGTGGTTCCTTAGATTTAGGAGTCTTCTTGGGAGGGGTCGGGAGCCTGGGCAACGAGACCGACCTCGGCGGAACCGGTGGAGGCTTTTCAGGCAGAGGAGGCAACGGAGGAGGGGTAGGAGTCCTCGGACGCGGGCCTCCAGGTAACGGAGGAGGAGGTGGAACAGACTTCTTTGGAGTATACACCTCCGAGTACACCGATCCCGGTGACCCACCATCCTTCCCGGGCTGAGGGGAGCCCCCCACAGCCCTAGGCCGCGTCCTCGACGTCGAGCGTCCCTTCGGCGTCGACCGTCTCCTCCTCTTCGGTGTCGAACGGCTGCCGTGTCTCGACGTCGACCCGGACCATCTTGATGACGACCCTCTGCGCCTTGACGGCGATCTCTTGCGCCTCGACGGCGACCGCCTCGACGTCGCCTTGGAGTGTCTCGACGTCGCCTCGACGGCGAACGCTTCCGTCTCGCCGGCGAGTGCTTCTGCGTCGACGGCGGGCTCGACGACGAGGATCCCCTCGACGACGATGAAGCCTTGTGTCTTGACGGCGATCGACGGTATCGCCTCGGCGGCGAGCGGCGACGCCGGGCCTGTCGACGCCGAGAGCTCGACGTCGACGCCGAAGACAGCGACGATGACAATGTCTCTGTGTTCGACGGCGGCCTATGCAGGTCCCTCGACGTTGACGGGCGACGTTTCCTCGACCCAGAGCCCTGGGGAGACGGGGAGCCGGCCTTGGACTTCCCCCTCGACGTCTTGGTGGGTGCCACCGACCCAGACGGAGAATGGGGACGAGTGCTGGGCTTCCTGCCCCTGGGGAGCCCCCCAGGGGCCTCAGCATGGGCAGATGAAGCCCCTCCAGACCCACCTTGCATCTTCTGTCTTCTTTCTTCTAGTCCCTGAAGCCTGATCTTCATTCTGTCCTTCAGGGTCCTGCCAGTGAAACCTTGGCAGATCTCACACTCCTCAGGGATGTGGGAAGAGGGAAGGCAGAGGATACAGACCTCATGGGGGTCTGACTTGACCTTCTTCTTGGAGCACTCCGGGCATTTGTTGAATAATGCAGGCATTATGGACGACCAAGGGGTGCAAGAAACCAAGAAGAAAGCTTTAAAGTACTTAAAAAGTACACAAAATCGAGTTTAGTGCAAGAAAACACCAACAAAACCCTTGAAAAGGGAGAGCTCAATGCTCCAGGGTCCTGCTTGCAGGAGCCGGAAAAAAGAACTGAAAGTATGAGAGACCTGCAGGGCATTCTGGGATACTGTGAAGTTCTGGAAAGTTCTCTTAAAGGCACAGTACCCTATTCTGAGACACATAATGGCAGCCTATGGGGCTTGTCTGTCCATGTCTTCCTCTCTATATTCCAGAGGGGTTTGTACTGAAGACAATGGAAATCTGGACAGGCTTTGCTGTTTTTGTGGATTTTTGGTGAAATTTCTAGCTGAAGTACTGGACAGTGTAGCCTTTTATGGGCTGCATTATATGTCTTTAAATTCTCTCTTAAGTGTCTATGCAGTTCTGCATTTTTTCGACACTTTAGAGATTATTTTTGATTGCTCCGGGGTCCACGCACATGGGCGGGACTATTCACTAGATTATGACTATACACAGAGATCCCCTACTACAGAACTGGTGTGGGAGGTATGATTCCACCCTTCAGAAGTGAGCTTCATGGGTCACCAGTCTACCCGGTACTAGCTTTCTCGACCCGGGCAGCACAATATGGATGCCGCCAGCCACAGACACGATTCTGCTTTCCTGCTGATGAGCCAAGCTCGAGCAGAGGAAGGCATGACAATAAGCATCCTGTTACAGGGAGGTGTAACCACCTCCCAGATAGGGTTTAGTGTATTGGGGCTGGGTGGGTGCACTCTGAGAGTGCCAGAAAGTCTGCACTGGGGGCACATTTGGTGTCCCTGATCATAGTCCAGCTCAAACCAGTTCTGGGAGCCATTGGCTCCTGCTCTGGCGTGAAACTGGACAAAGGACTTGGGTGTAGCCACCCCTCTGTCCTGCCCCTCCCCTAGGAGGGTCCACTGAATCTGTCCGACCCTTTCCCATGGGTATAAAGTGGGTTACCTGGCTACAGGACTTTAGATTTTACCTGGACAAGATTCTGCTAAGAGGAATCCAAGTACTTCTACATTCTGCATGACGCTGGACGACTGAAGAATCTCCCTCGGAGTAAAGGAGTTACTCCCCTTGCAGTAGCAGGCACCTAAGCGCATCTGACCGGCTTGCTTCTCCTGAGCTCCTGAGGACTCCAAAGTTTTCAGCAACACAGGAGGTTGGTTCTGAAGGTCCCTGAGGTTGATCTGACGTCTCAGCAATTCTGAGACCAGTATCCCTTGTGGGGACCGTGTGACCCGAACCCCTGTGCACCGTGTGCATTTGCAAGTGCATATGCTTGTTGGCAATTCCGAGCTTATGCATTGGACTCTATGTAGTCCTGACCCCGCGCCATATTTGCACCAAAGAAATATGGTCTCCTTGCACTGAGTGCTCCGTGGGCTGGTGATTTGCAAACTTGCTTGAGGTATCCTCGCTACTCCTGGTCTGTTGGCCTGTGGGTCCGGGCGAGGGTCACCTTGTTTGTTCTTGAACTTCACTGGTTGCTCCAGATGTGCCCTGATTCTCCATTGCTTGGAGAGTCCCCTGGACCTCGCTGGTCCACACCGTAACCTGTTTCTTCTTACCTCATGGGTTGCATTTGCCAAGGCTTGTTGGTGCTCCAGCCGGACATCGACCCCTCAGCACTCGAATCCCATTGTGGGACAGCTCACCTTCAGATCCTGGTCATCCTTGACATCTCCTGGTCCTCGTGGCTGCAGAGTCAAGCATCCCTTCTTCGCACCTGAAGCACCGTACATTGGTGGGCATTCGACTACTGAGACCCTGATCACCTGCCATGACCCAGACTCTGTCCCCTCTGCTTTCAGGTTCCTCTCACCTAGAATCCAGGCTTGGATTCCACTGGACACTCTTCGCCTTCCTGGCAACAGTACTTCTTTTGCAGCTCTCCATTGAAAACGACAAAGGTTTCCGACATCACTTGACCCCTATGCACCTGGCTCTTCTGGGATAGATAATACGGGTACTTCGGTACTCACTGGTGGGTTGGCTCTAGAACCTCCTATGTTCCAAAGGGTTTGCTTGAAGTCCTCGTAGAAGTGTCCTTAAACTATAACTTTGCAACCACGAATTTCCCATAGACTTGTACGGAACACGTGGTCTTGTTTCCTCACTGCACCTGTTCTCCGTGGGCTCCCTCTGTCACTACCTTGGGTGGCTCCCTGGGGTCTCAGCGATTCTATGTGCTCGAGGCACTGTGTCTAGTCAAGACGTGATTGTTTTACCATTTCTTTTGTATATGGTTCGGTCTCCCCCTGGAGCCCGGTGTGTATTGTGCTACTTACGAATGCTCTATTGATCCAGTATTGTGAACTTTATGATCTAATCTTGTGTAGAGATTAGTAGAGAGTGTTAAATTAATAAATACATATTTTTATATAACTACTGTGTGGTTCTCCTTTCATTTAGTCATTCAGGAGGTGATATTCTGGTAAATCAAGCTGCTTTACATTCCTTCAAGATTAAGCCCGAAGGCTGCTCTCCACAACCACCACTAGGATAGCTTTCAAAAGGCTATCTTTGACCTCATTCATCATAAGGGTCATGTGGACTGATACAGAGTGCCCACTTTAATTAGTGGACAGCATATACCAGGCCCCCTTCTCACACCGACACTCATTTTTTTACAAATGAAGCACTGATTCGGCACAAAGGGCTAGCTGTACGAAGCATTTTTGCAGTTGCATTAATCGGGCCCTTTGCTACTGCAAAAATGCTTGTTGGGATATGCAAAGCTCAAATTGTGAGTCAGTAACTTGTTACCCAATCACAATTTGGGTTTTGCTATTTTGAATTTAAAAGGGGCATGTTGAGTACGTCCTGTCATAATACCAAATTGTGATGGTATGTATGAATGTTTTCTGACTAAAACATGGTCACAAAACATACGCAATTCAACCCATTCGCAAATGGGAAGAGGTCTCTTGAGAATGGTAGCAAAATATTTTTATGATCAGCCAGGCGTCCCACAGGTTACTGCCTACGCTTAAAAAATGAAATTTCCAAGTTTTATCTTTTTCTTTTTAAAAGCATGCCATTTTTCTTTAAGGAAAACTGGCTGTGTTTATAAAAAAATTGCTTTATTAAAAAGCAATCACAGACATGGTTGTCTGCTTACCCCAGCAGGCCACCATCTCTGTGATTGCAGTGAATTGTAGTGGCTCGCAAATTTCAACCTACCTCATTATTATTCATGAGGCAGGTCTATTTGCGTCCCACTACTAATCACTAATAAAACTCAAAAGAGTTAGATATATTAGGAATAGTGATTTGGTAATTGTGATTTGCAAACAATCACATTTAGGTAATCGCTATTCCTATTTTCGTACTCCTTGTCCTAAATCTTTTGACTATCCCAGGTGTTTAAAATGCTGTGTTGGATTATAATCTTAGCGATACAAAAGGGGGATAATGGACGGAGCGTTTGAGCAAATCAAACTCTCACCCCTAGTCAACTGTATGGGTTTAATCCATCACCATTCTTTAGCTCACTCAGCCACCCCAGTTCAGACATGGCCATATGCAAATCAGTCTGACCCTGTGCCTCATGGGAATAGTCCAGTCCGAACTACCAAGCCATGTCTTCCCTGGACCGGAAACAAGCATCCTGGGACCGGTTTCGGATTCATAATCCTCATCAGCCAGGCTATCTTGAATCCAGTGGCCAAGTGAGCAAGGGACTCACGTCTGAGCATACCCTGCCAACTTAAGGCGAACAAAGCGATACAAAACGGGATGATGGACAGAGCGTTTGAGCAAATCAAACACTCACCCCCAGTCAACTGATCTGGGTTTAATCCATCACGATTCTTTAGCTCACTCAGCCACCCCAGTTCAGACATGGCCATATGCAAATCAGTCTGACCCTGTGCCTCATGGAAACAGTCCAGCCCGAACTACCAAGCCATGTCTTCCCTGGACCGGAAACAAGCATCCTGGGACCGGTTTCGGAATCATAATCCTCATCAGCCAGGCTATCTTGAATCCAGTGGCCAAGTGAGCAAGGGACTCACGTCTGAGCATACCCTGCCAACTTAGGGCGAACTAAGCGATACAAAAGGGGATGATGGATGGAGCGTTTGAGCAAATCAAACACTCACCCCCAGTCAACTGATCTGGGTTTAATCCATCACCATTCTTTAGCTCACTCAGCCACCCCAGTTCAGACATGGCCATATGCAAATCAGTCTGACCCTGTGCCTCATGGGAACAGTCCAGCCTGAACTACCAAGCCATGTCTACCCGGGACCGGAAACAAGCATCCTGGGAGCGGTTTGGGATTCATAATCCTCATCAGCCAGGCTATCTTGAATCCAGTGGCCAAGTGAGCAAGGGACTCACGTCTGAGCATACCCTGCCAACTTAGGGCAAACAAAGCGATACAAAAGGGGATGATGGACGGAGCGCTTGAGCAAATCAAACACTCACCCCCAGTCAAATGATCTGGGTTTAATCCATCACCATTATTTAGCTCACTCAGCCACCCCAGCTCAGACATGGCCACATGCAAATCAGTCTGACCCTGCGTCATATGGGAACAGTCCAGCCTGAACTACCAAGCCATGTCTTCCCGGGACCGGAAACAAGCATCCTGGGACCTGTTTCGGATTCATAATCCTCATCAGCCAGGCATTTAAAATGCTGTGTTGGATTATAATCGTAGGCTAGATGTGAATAGGACTTTTATATCCTTATTCAAATGCTTGTTCTCATGAGCTGTGTGCACCTTCCTTGACGATTTGGCCCTTTTTGTGTGGACACAAATTGCCTGACCCCTTACTGATGTTTCTTGTGTTCTGCTTACTGTGATGATAATAGAGAAATTACTGAGATTCTGTCAATTCAAATGAAAAGTAGTTCAATAGTTTCTTCATTCGCTAATTAATTTAAGGCTGCCCTGAGAGCTGAGGAATTATTTGAAGGGGAGCAGGGTTGTGATTAATGTTTCACTTTTCTTCGGTATCTAAAACTTTTTCCGTTGCTTGTCGTCAATAAAAAAGAATTATAAACAACTATTTCAGAACAGCATTTCATTTGTCAAGGAGGCATTTATTGATGTTGACCCTTACAGTATAAATATGGATCCCTTTTGACTAAAGCATACCTTTACAATGGTGTGCAGACAAGATATCGAGTTGGAAATGTCAAACTAAAGGAATATCGAATCCTAAATATAGTTAGTGAGAAATATCGACAGCAAGAATGTTGTTGTCAAGAATATCCTATTTAAGGTAAGAAATATTGTTGAAAAAAATATAGAAGTCAATATTATTGTTTGCAAAAATATAGGGGCATATTCACAAGGAGTTAACTCAGAATTATCTCCTCCTTAACGCAGCAAAAGTGGAGATAGAACTAACATCCCATTCACAAGCTGCTGCACACAGCAGACATTGTCAGTATTTCCGCGATAATTGCCCCATAACCTAACACCACGGCAGACACCACCAACTAACCCTAATGAGATGCAGAGTAGGAGTTCCCGTGCAAGAACACATGAAAAAACAACACCACTTTCACAACGAACTGACAGATCGGCAAAGTGAACCAAAAACAGGCGATAAGCCACTGTAGCTGCAGGTATTTAACACAGGTGAAAAGACGGACGACTACCTGCAGTAGGCAACAGAGCCCCACACACAGCCATACCGAAGAACAAAATAAAGCCATGGAGCTACTCATCATGCAGCTCGGAGCCCCAAGAGGGCCACAACACCCACCGCCACCACCCAGGACCCGCCCCCCAGACCACCACAGAGGCAGGCAGAGTAAGACAGAGGACCTACCGAAAATGCACCACTCTCACAGACCCAATGCCCGAGGAAGTCATTGCCCACTACAGGCTCAAAAATTGTGTAAAATATAAATGTTTTAATTAGGGTTATGTATTTTAGTATATGTTTTAAATGTATGTGATGTATTTTTTGTACAAGTATTGTTTATGTTTTTTAATATATGTGTTACATTTTTTGTAGTTATCAATTTTTTGTAATTAAATGTTGCATTTTTTTAGTTCTGTAGCGGGTTGTGGGGGTAAGAGGGGAAGGGAATAGGGTGGGAAATAATTTAATTATAAAAAATTAATGATATTTTGTATTTATTAATATTTCTTTAATGGATATTTTATAGTGTTAATTGTGGGAAGTAACCCACCTTTAATTAATTATTAATTTGTTGTTAATTAATATTAATTAATTACAAAATTAATATGGAAATCATGTTAATTAATTTTAGGTGCAGGTTGTGGGGTTTATTGGGGTAAAGGGTGGGAAGTATTTTATTTTTAATTAATTGATAATTGGTTGTTAATCAATATTATTTAATTAATTCATTGAAGTTTTTTAATTTGAGGTGTGAATTGTGGTATTTATACGGGTAAAGGGTGGGAAGTAATTTATTTTCAATTAATTAACTCCTAATTAGTTGTTAATCGATATTAATTATTTAATTGAAAATTAAATATGGAAATTGTGTAATTATTTTTAGGTGCAGGTTGTGGGGTTTATAGGGGTAAAGGGTGGGAGTAATTTATTTATATGTGCTTTAGTTTGTTTTTAATTAATATTATTTATTTAATTGATAATTAGTTGTGTTAATTATGAAAGTACATTTTATTTTTAATTTAGATGTGAGTTGTAAATGTTGTAGTGTTATAGTGTAAGTAAATAAAATGTTTTTGTTTATAAATAATTTGTATTTAAAAATATTTCTTTGTTTGAAAAATATTTTTATATTTTATTTCATATATTTGTAGATAATAGTGATATGTATTTAACATTATATTACGTTTTTATTTTTCTTATTTTATAATATTTAATATATTTGTATTTTATTGCTTTACATATTTATATATTTTTATACATGTACTTTGTTTTACAAATATTTTTTGCTGTTGTTGATATTTTGTTTGTTTTTAATTTTGAATTGACTGTAATGGGAATTGTATATATTATATCCCTCCGCAATCCAACACCTTCCCTACTTTTAGACACACTGGAGTGGGAATAGTAATTTTTACCCCTCCACTCTCCAACACTTTACATACTGTTGCACTTATTGGAGTGGGAATAGCAATGTTCACCCCTCCACTATCCAACACTTTCCCTACTGTTACACTCACTGGAGTGGAATGGTAATTTTTACCTCTCCGCTATACAACATGTTCCCTACTGTTGCACTGACTGGAGTGGGAATAGTAATTGTTAACCGTCCGCTACCCAACACCTTTCCTACTGTTGTACCGATCGGGGTAAGAATAGAAAATGTTATCCCTCCGCTACCCAGCACTTTCCCTACTGTTGCACTCACTGGAGTGGGAATAGTAATTTTTACCCCTCAGCTATCCAGCTCTTTCCCTACTGTTGCATTGATCGAAGTGGGACATGTAAGTTTAAATATTTTTAATTAGTTTAATGTTTTAATTAATAATATATATATATATATATATATATATATATATATATATATATATATATATATATATATATATATTACCTACTGGCTATCGCCAGTAGGTATATATAGTTAGGATTTTTTCCCTATGGGATTTTTGAAAATTCTATGTCTAATAACTTTGGCGTTTGTAGACGGAATCGGCTGAAATTTTCAGGAAAATGGCACATTTTGTTTCTGAGCAGCCCCTGAAAATTTGGTGGGGTTTCGTCAAGGGGGGGCCGAGAAAAAAGGGGGGTCCCAAAACGCGTTTTTCCCATTCATTTTTCCATAGGGCGGTTGGACTCACTTTTAGCTCGAACGGCTGAATGGATTTGCACGAAACTTGGCAAAATTGTAGGGACTGTTAGCCGATGTGCCTTTGCTAGGTCTCAATATATGTGCTCCAGTAGTTTTTGAGAAATTAACGTTCAAAACAAGATATATATCTGTAACAGCGCTCCAGGCAGCAATCCGGTCCGCTTACTTTTCGCGAAACGGAACTTTGCGCGCAGAAAGCTGATTGGCTCTCCGGTGTCTGTCAACATTCTAAACAGTCCGGAGCGGCCGCCATCTTATCTCTCGGTAGGATCGAGAGAGAAGAAGAGGTGAAAAACGAAGGGGGAATTTAATGAAAGGGGGCAAGGTATACCCCTCTTGACCCCCTAGGATTGTTGTTGGGGTTATTAAAGGGTCCCGTGGGGAAAATAAAAAAAAAATGATTTTTCACGGTAGAAGCGCTTCACGGGCCGCGAACTGGGCCGCAAACTGGTAGCGAAACGGGAATTCGCCATTTTGTGCTTCGTTTTAATTGTTTAGAGACAAAAATTATCGCCGCACATCGGCCACAATGCATGAATATCGCTGAAAAGTCAGCGATATTCATGCATTATCCAGCAAATGCTCTTAGCCATGTTATCCACCTTCCATTGGATAACAGAAAGCTGATTGGCTCTCCGGTGTCTGTCAACATTCTAAACAGTCCGGAGCGGCCGCCATCTTATCTCTCGGTAGGATCGAGAGAGAAGAAGAGGTGAAAAACGAAGGGGGAATTTATTGAAAGGGGGCAAGGTATACCCCTCTTGACCCCCTAGGATTGTTGTTGGGGTTATTAAAGGGTCCCGTGGGGAAAATAAAAAAAAAAATGATTTTTCACGGTAGAAGCGCTTCACGGGCCGCGAACTGGGCCGCAAACTGGTAGCGAAACAGGAATTCGCCATTTTGTGCTTCGTTTTAATTGTTTAGAGACAAAAATTATCGCCGCACATCGGCCACAATGCATGAATATCGCTGAAAAGTCAGCGATATTCATGCATTATCCAGCAAATGCTCTTAGCCATGTTATCCACCTTCCATTGGATAACATGGCTAAAAACTGCTCTGTGCGTGAGCTTTTTTTTTTTTTTTTTTTGCTGCGTGACGTTTGTTAACGTTCGATTCGATGGAAATCAGGAAGTGTTGACCACCATTTTGTCACTGCGAGTAAATATTTTGTTATAAATGAATCCTTATTGATAAACATTGTCTGCGCCATCTTGCGTTTTTGTCCAATGCCACAATTTTGTCGTGCACGGCAGCCATTTTAGATGCCTTGACCAGGGCCACTCTCTGCACGCCGCCGATCCTCAGCATGGCTCCCCACCCTCGCAAGCATCTCCCCCACACACTGGTCACCCCCGCTGTTTCTCTCATGCATGGGCCATATACTTCTCCCCATCTGCGCTGCTCTTCTCTGAGAATCACACCCTGTGCCCGCCCGACACCTCCCTTTCACCCTATTCACTACCGCACCCTCTGACACTCCTCTTCCTCTGTGTCCGATTGTCCAGGCCGGACCTAGGCTATCACCTAGCCCTGCGGATGTAGGTTATGGCCCCAGCTGTAGAGTATCCAGACATGCCAACCCTCCCGATTCAGGCGTGAGACTACTGATTTCAGTGCTAGTCTCCCGCCTCCCGATTCCTGCAAGCAAAAATCCGGGGGCATATTACCAACAACTAGCGATAATTTTTGTCTCTAACTTGTTTAGAGACAAAAATTATCGCCGCACATCGGCGAATTTTATCGCACATAAACCTTGCTATTAGCAAGGTTTATCGCAAATGCGATAAAAAACGGCCGCAATGCATGAATATCGTTGAAAAGTCAGCGATATTCATGCATTATCCAGCAAATGCTCTTAGCCATGTTATCCACTTCCCATTGGATAACATGGCTAAAACTGCTCAGGGCAGGTGTTAGGTTTTGGAGATATTCGCGCTTAGCGCGAATATCTCCAAAAGTTGGTAATAGGAGATAGCGATGGTTAGGGACTGTTTCCAGTCGCTAAAATCTTGGCACGCCCACTTTGCATGTCATTAGTGATAAATATCACTGATATGCAAAGCGGGGCCCAAGATGGTCGCTATCACCTTTTAGCTGTCACTAACTGGTGTTAGCGACAGCTTGGTAATAGGGAGATAATTTTATCTCTTTTTTTTTTGGCTTTTAAAGCCCAAAAAGCGGAAATAAACCCCCTTGATAATATGCCCCATGATTTCTCGGGGGTTTCAGCTGACAGGGCTTGGTATTGTGTTACGTGCTAATTCTTCCAGGAAACGTCAGAGGGTCGATGCAGGGGTTCTAGAAGGGGTGATAAACCATTTAAGCCTCATGAACAAGCGCGTGGTCTTTTAAAGATTTGTGAAGTACTCGGGGCGGCGGTGTGTGTGTGCCCTCTTTCAGGAGCGGGCGGGGGGGGGCACTGCCAGCAACTTGCCAGGCCAGGCAGTGTTCAACACGTGCATCACCCTTTCTCTGCCTGCTATTGCGCTCCATGCTTCGGAAAGGTAAGAAAAAGAACGTGCATTTGAGTTTGAAATGTCCGATCTTGTAGCAGTACACTTGCAAAGCCCACACATGACAATAACCCGATTCAAGGCCCCATTCACCCGATTTTTTAAACATATATAGCACTCCAACAAAGTTAGATTTTAAAACTTTATTAACATTTAACTATAATGAACGGAACAAAAACTGTAAAAACATTTAAACATTTTTCACCCAAAAAAGCAACAATGGTCAGAAGCTGTCTTTTGTGCGAATAGTCCCAAGGCAGCACAACGTGCAGAGTTCTGGACGGCACCCAGGTGATGTCGCCTGGGTGCCGCACTGGTTTTGGGATCCTACAATGCTGCTCCGAAAATTGGCGTGGGGCGTCCCGGGTGGGGCGGGGGGAGGCCTCGTCAGTAGCGGTCTGTTGTGCGAATAGTCCCAAGGCAGCAGAACGCGCTGAGATGTTGATGGCACCCAGGTGATGTCCAGTAAACTGACGCACTAGTTTTGGTATCCTACAATGCTGCTCCGAAAATTTGCGTGCGGCTGCCCGGGGGGGGGGGGGGGCGTGGGGGAGGCGGCGTGAACGGGCCTCCCCAGGTGGCGGCCATCCAGCTGAGTTGCGCCCGCTCTTGCGGCTACAGCGTCTCGCTCACCATGTTGTTGAGTTGCTCCCACTCTTGCAGTGCAGCGATAGGCGCCTGCCACATGACTCTTAAAATGGCGGACGGCTCTTCGGTTTTGGGCCTGGTCCACTGAAATGGCCCTGGGACACCTTGGAACTCGGACGCTTGCCTGCTAGGGCTTGGGATCCATTCTCGAAAAGTGTCCACTCCCGTGAAGATTCTACAAAAGTCTTGGGGGCCCCCGACTCCCGCAGGCTTCCGGTGGGGAGCGGCTGCCATGATTGCTCGTGGAATGACCACGACGGAGCCACGAGATGGTGGTGCTCTCATGCTGACGCCAGCTTCAGTCTGAATGATCCAGAAACAAGGTGGGGCTTTCATCATTTGGGAAAAAAAAATGTTCTAAACCAATGAAAAGTGTTATTTTTAGGTCATATGACCAAGCCTTCCATCTTTAGGAAACCAAAAGTAAAATGATCCAATGAAAAGTTTTATAAACAAGTCACATGACCTGTTATGCGGCATAGGGCTACAAAAAGCGTAGAAAATCCGTTGGCACGTGAGGCGGCGTCAGTAGCGGACCGATGTGCGAATAGGCCGAAGGCAGCACAACGCGCCGAGATCCGGATGGCACCGAGTTAGTGTCCAGCAAGTTGCTGCACTGGTGTGGCTATCCTACAATGCTGCGCCGAAAGACGGCGTGTCCAGCTGAGTTGCGGTCACTCTTGCGGTACAGTGACTCGAACGCGCCGAGATCCGGATGGCACCGAGGTGGTGTCCAGCAAATTGCCGCACTGGTGTGGCCATCCTACAATGCTGCGCCGAAAGACTGCGTGTCCAGCTGAGTTGCGGTCACTCTTGCGGTACAGTGACTCGAACGCGCCGAGATCCGGATGGCACCGAGGTGGTGTCCAGCAAATTGCCGCACTGGTGTGGCCATCCTACAATGCTGCGCCGAAAGACGGCGTGTCCAGCTGAGTTGCGGTCACTCTTGCGGTACAGTGAGTCGAACGCGCCGAGATCCGGATGGCACCGAGGTTGTGTCCAGCAAGTTGCCGCACTGGTGTGGCCATCCTACAATGCTGCGCCGAAAGTTGGCGTGGGGTGCCCCGTTGGCTTATGAGGTGATGTCAGTAGTGGACCGATGTGTGAATAGGTCGGAACCAGCACAAGGCGGCAAGATCCGAATGGCAAGTCCTGGATGTTGAGTGCCTCAGTTGAGATTTCTGAGCAGTGCTTGTAAGACTGTCTGAAGCTTATTTGCACCTGCTGCAGCTTCATTATTGCTCTGGTGTGGCCAAAGGTCGCACATGACATAGGCGGCCGGCTCCCGAGGTCCGGCGGAACTTTTTTCCTTTTCCTTTCTGCTTCTTTTCCTACAATCCGTTTCATCTGAAGACACGACCAGGTCCCTGAATGTGTGCAGGGGGACGCTATTGATTGAATGAAAATGGCGGCTTGACACAAAGCTGACTCAAGCGTTGCTGTTGATGCTATACAGACAAAAATTGGTTTTCAGTTTGTACATTCTTCAGGATTTTTTTTTCTATCCAAGTCTGATTGAGAGTTTGTAGAAAAATGGCTTCAGATTTTCCACATACTACTCTTCAACATTCTTCCTAAATGTAACAATGTGAAACTCACTAGGAGAACGGCTGTTTCTGTTTCCTTTCAAAATGCTGCCAACAATATTTTCTGAATGGAAGACACCATCTTGTAGCATAAAGGGCCGAAAGGGGTTCTGGTCTGGCCGATGGTTGGTGGAGACATTTTGACTATATCTTGGACCTGCCCGGCCTCGCCCAAAATGGCGCCGGTATAAATGGGACTCGTAACTCCTTGCCCGCAAATGTATATCTAGAAAATGTTATTGTAAGTGGCCCTGTCGTATTTTAATTACAAAATGTACGTCCACCGATTCCGCAACTGTTAGACACCTTAGTTCTTGCAACCTAATGGCCCGCCCGTTACGTTCCTCTACAGTGTAAATGTCTCCTCATCATATACGATTTCAGTTTGCTCCGTGGCCGGCCCACGTGGTTATAGGCCCGTATTTGTATACTGACATTTTCACAATAAAGGTTTTTAAAACAAAACACGGTAGTAGTATTTACATTGGTAAAGTTTTTACTTTTAGTCACTGTTTTCGAATCAGTAAAAGGCAAGTGAAATAAAGCAGTCCAATTACATGACGGATAAAAGGTATAATATGTAGGAACGCAGTAAAGATAAATGGTCAAGGGCAGTTGTGTTTTTCATTTCTGCAACATAAAGTGATCGATAAGAATCTGATAATCAGGCGTATCGGCGACTAAGACAGCAGGCCGAGTCTCTTTTACTCAACGGCTCCGTCATGGAACGAAGAAACGCCCTTTTTCTCGAAAAAGGAATATATTTTACTTGCAGGACAGTTGTAAATTTTCCGGGAAAGTACATTAGCCTGGAATATTATAACATATATGTTTTAAAAAAAATAATGTTCGAAAACAATAAAAAGCGTAATTTTTAGGTCATATGACCAAGCTTTTCATCATTAAAATAACAAAAGCAAAATGAACCAATGAAAAGTTTTATTAGAAGTCACATGACCTGTTATGCTTACGTTACGCGCTGCGCGCCGCGCCTCGGATCACTTCCGGGTGCGCTAACGCGGCGTGTCATATAACGCATTACGCGACAACGTAGGTCAAGAATATAGTCAAAATGTCTCCACAAACCAGCGTTCTTGACACAACCCCTTTCAGCAGTCCAAAAAGTTCTGTTAAATGACAACAGAGGGGACAGGCAACAAGAACCATCAGTCAAAGAGGGGAGGGCAAGTTCTTCTCTTCCGGGTCATGTTGGGGCGCTACCGGAACTGATCGAATTGGTAGTCTACAGTGTTTCTGGATGTTTCAGACTAAAGCTGGCGTCAGCATGAGAGCACTACCATCTCGTAGCTCTGTCGTGGCCATTCCACGAGCAATCATGGCAGCCGCTCCCCACCAGAAGCCTGCGGGAGTCGGGGGCCCCCAAGACTTTTGTAGAATCTTCACGGCTGAGGGGACGCTTTTCGAGAATGGATCCCAAGCCCTAGCAGGCAAGCGTCCGAGTTCCAAGGTGTCCCAGGGCCATTTTAGTGGACCAGGCCCAAAACCGAAGAGCCGTCCGCCATTTTAAGAGTCCTGTGGCAGCCGCCTATCGCTGCACCGCAAGAGCGGGAGCAACTCAACTACATGATGAGCGAGACGCTGTAGTCGCAAGAGCGGGCGGTAAACAGCAGAATGGCGGAAGAGGCACAGTGTAGCAAAAGCGGGCGGAATGGCAACTGAAACGGTAAAGGGGCGCCCCACTACAGCGTGTCTTCAGGTCAAACGGATTGTGGGACAAGGTCCAGCATTGAAGAGTCATCAAAAGGCAAAAAGTTCCGCCGGACCCCGGGAGCCGGCCGCTTATGTCGGGGGCGATCTCAGGCTACACCAGTGCTATAAGACTTGGGGAGGGTGTCGGAGCCAAGCGTCTTCTCCGAGTCCATGGCCATCACACCGCCCCTCAGGGGCCTCCGTCAAGCTGTTTAGGAAGGTAACATATCACATTGTTTTCTAATGCAGTCAGGTCCACAAACGACACTCACTTACTTTGAGAATAGTGAAGCTGCAGTAGGTGGAAATAAGCTTCAGACAGTGTTACAAGCACTGCTCAGAACTCTTAACTATGGCACCCAACATCCAGAACTTATGCCATTTGAGAATGGCAGTGACATTGAAGCAACTCAGGGACCAAAACCATTAACGTACTTTCACGTATGAAAAACTTACTTGGGGAGGGGGCAGGAGCGAAGCGCCCCCTCCCAGTCCGCGCCACCACACCGTATGTTGAAAATCTGAAGCCATCGTTCTACAAAGTCAACCAACCTTGGATTGAAAAATCTAGAAAAATGTACAAACTGAAAACCAGTTTTGGTCTGCATAGCATCAGTAGCAACGCTTGCTATCAGAGTGCATGAGTTTCATGCTCGATCGATTGAGCTAGCCGGATCGGGCAATAAAAAGTATAAAATAGTTATGTAAATAGTTATTTAATAAAATGTTTTACCCTGTTTCTTTGCTGGTGTGTTGTCTATATTTTTAATATTTGCATAGGGTTTGTCGTTATTTTGGGCGGGGTGGGTGAAGGAGTCGAGCTGTCTTGCAGCCCTCATGGTGTGGAGCTCAGTTCATCTCACTATTTTCGTATTTCTCATGAAGGGTTGTTCCTAATATTTCTATTTTAGCGAGGTCAAAAAGAGATCCAATTAGTGGCCTACTGATTTTGCTCGATTACTTTTATTTTTTTACACAATTTTTCACTATCTGCAAAGACTAAACAGAGTATTGCGACTTTGTGCTTGTTTGTAAATAGAGAATGATCCAAAGAGAACCAATTCTAAAACAGTAAATGCTTGGATAACAATCAATCAAATGGAGAGACAAGCAGGCACGACGGATTACAACGGGGGCAAAGGCCTGAGTTAACTACCGTTCACTATCTGCAAAGAGAGAGTACTACTAGGAGAAAAGAGGAGAGGGGGGGCAGCGTTCAAAGCACATCAGCGTGCATAAATACGAAAATGTTTTTATCTATCACGTACTTGACATTTTAAAGCTTTTCATATTTGCTATTAAAAAACCAATGAAATTCACAGAAAAAACCATAGGTTATAGTGGATATATAGTTAGGAATTTGCATTTACAAAACCTTGAAAATTCAATGAAAAAACCATTGGTTTTAGGCCATATATAGTTAGGGATTTGCATTTACAAAACCTTATTTTACTCGCATAAAACCATTGAAATTCCATATATAGTTATAAGCGCTAACTATATATCGCGCACCCGCAATCCACTGCTGATGATGTCACATATTACATCATTCATGAAATGGTTAGTGACATCACTGATGACATCACTGATGACATCTCAAATGACATCACTGATGACATCACTGAAAACATCTCATTTGACATGACTGATAACATCACTGATGATATCATTCATGTGATAATACCATGAACCTCTTCAGACTCTAATATAACCTTAGATACAATCAGTGTAAACAGACAGTCACAGACTGTCACTCATCCATGGAGTTACTCACACACCTAGTCAGTTATGCCAAAAATCAATCACACCTCCATTTTCTCAACTATACAGTTATACACACCTTACTTATTCAAACATATACTAACACATATTTACTTTACTCTCTTATACAATCTCTGATACATGTTCACAATGATCCATACAGCCACTCACACATTCACTGGCTCTTATGCACAGTTATTTATAGATGTCAACTCTCACATGAAATGGTTGGGATCTTTTCTCTCTGACCGTTTCTACCAAGTCTGGGAGGGGTCAGAGCAATCTGCCCTAATCCCTCTTCAATGTGGAGTCCCGCAGGGCTCATCGCTGAGCCCTACTCTATTTAATATATATATGACTCCACTTGAAAGAGTGGTCGCCCCCTCGGGGGTGAAGATCATCAGCTATGCTGATGATACTCAGCTGGTGGTCGGCCTCACTCAGCTGGCGGAACAACCTGAGGTTTTACACGACTGCCTCGCCAATGTTTATCGTTGGATGTCTATCTCTGCCTTAAAGCTCAATGGAGGTAAAACCGAGCTGATGCTCCTGGGCAATCCCAGTCCCTCCATTATTGCGACCTGTTGGCCCCGGTCTCTTGGTGACCCACCATCCCCCAAGAAGGAGATCAAGTCCTTGGGAGTATGGCTGGAAGAAGATCTGTCCTTCAGGACTCATGCCAGGAAGACCGCAGGGGTTTGCTTTGGCTTACTGAAATCAGCCCGAAAGGTGCTACCTTTGCTTCCTGATCCAGCAAGGAAGCTGTTGATACGTGGCCTAATTCTATCGAGGCTCGATTATGGGAATGCGCTGTTTCTCGGTGCCCCCGAAGCGACCTTCAAAACCCTCCAACAGGTGCAAAACGCAGCTGCGAGAATCCTTATGGATGTTCCCAGAAGGCAGTCTGCTGCTCCTGCCCTCAGAGCGCTTCACTGGCTCCCCGTGAAGGAGCGGGTGAAATTTAAAGCGCTATGTACTGCCCATAAAATTTTACATGGCAAAGGCCCCCCTATCCTTGCTAATATGGCCCGTCCCTATAAACCCCCACGTCTGCTGCGCTCGGACCAAAAACACCTTTTGCAGTCAGCCAGAGTAAGAAAAGCTCGTTCTGGGGGCAGGCGTTTCTCGGTGCAGGTGGCGTCTCTTTGGAACTCTCTCCCCCTCAGGATTCGCTCAGAGCCCAAGATCCTACCATTTAGGAAACTTCTTAAGACCCACTTGTTTCCACAGTAGTGATTAGCTGAGTCTCCCCTTCTGGTCTGTTGCGCCGGGACGCCCCTGGGTAAGCTGAGCGCATTATAAATTTCATATTATTATTATTATTACATGTACTGTGTTTTACATATGTACTTACTTTGACATGGTAGCACTGAGAAATCCAATCACTCACTAATACACTCATGCACAGTCAACCGCCCATACAGCTGTTTCCACATACACTTTTGAATCCATACATATAGTGAATCAACTACTCACACATCTATGTACAGTCACACACCTCCCAGCCACCCATACACACACACTCAGTTTCCCATACAAATACTTGGACAACCAATGAATAACCCATACAGTTACTCATATAGCTACTGATCAACATATGCAGCAGTTTGTAGAACAACAGATATAATGATGCACAAATTAAAACAGTTTAGTCACTAACCCATGCACTCAGTGAGACACATTTAATCACTCACTCATACAGTCAGTCATGCACCTACTAAATCCTTCATCCAGACACTTATACATCCACTCATTCTTCAATATGTAAGACATATTTTAACTTTACAGAAACATACAGTCACTGGATGTTGTCATCAGTGATGTCATCAGTGATGTCATTTGAGATGTCATCAGTGATGTCATCAGTGATGTCACTAACCATGTCATGAATGATGTAATATGTGACATCATCAACAGTGGATTGCGGGTGCGCGATATATAGTTAGCGCTTATAACTATATATGGAATTTCAATGGTTTTATGCGAGTAAAATAAGGTTTTGTAAATGCAAATCCCTAACTATATATGGCCTAAAACCAATGGTTTTTTCATTGAATTTTCAAGGTTTTGTAGATGCAAATTCCTAACTATATATCCACTATAACCTATGGTTTTTTCTGTGAATATATATATATATATATATATATATATATATATATATATATATATATATATATATATATATATATATATATATATATATATATATATATATTACCTACTGGCGGTCGCCAGTAGGTAGTTATAGTTAGGATAATTTTCAATGTTAAATCTCAACATTCTATTTTGAATAACTTTGGCGCCGGTTGACGAATCTGCCTGAAATTTTCAGGAAAATGGTCTCATGGCGGTCCGGTCCTTCCCTGAAAGTTTGGGGGGGATTCGTCAAGCGGGGGCCGAGATAAAAGGGGGGTCCCAAAACGCGTTTTCCCCATGTTAATTTCCATAGGGCGGTCGATTTCACTTTTAGCCCGAACGGCTGAATGGATTTCCACCAAACTTGGCAAAATTGTAGGGACTGGTAGCCCGATGTGCCTTTGCTATGTCTCAAGATATGTGCTCCAGTGGATTTTGAGTAATTTAGGTTCAAAAAAATATATATATCTATAGGCGCTCTCCCGTGCGCGCACCGGAGTGCGCTCCAGGCGCGACACGCGACTTGCGCGCAGGAAGCTGATTGGATCTCAGTTGTCTGTAAACATTCTAAACAGTGCGGAGCGGCCGCCATCTTGTGTCTCGGTAAAATCGAGACACAAGGGGTTTGAAAAAAAAAGGGGCAAATGACCATAAGGGGGAAGAGTAGACCCCCTCTGACCCCCTAGGTTTGATGTAGGGACTAAAATAGGGTCCTGCAGGGCATTAAAAATTTTTTTTCGTTTTGCGCGGGGGAAGCGCATGGTACGCGCACCGGCGAAGCACGGGGAAAATCCAGGACCATATTTATGAAGGCCTTGCGCTGTTAGTTTTGCGCTTCCTGTGCGTCAATTTTTGTGACGCACCAGCGGTGTAAAAAAATGCGCATTGTTATGCAATATTTAAAAAGTGACGCATCTATCTAGATGCGTCACTTTTTAAATATAGTGCAACGAGGTACATTTTATTACACTGCTGGTGTTATGCGTCACTTTTCTGTGCGCACTCCTTATGACATTCCAGATGTGTCATATTTAATGTATGACGAATCATGTTGCAGATACAATATGGCGCAGAGTTTTAAAAAGTGACCCATGTACCTAGATGCGTCACTTTTTAAAAATAGCGTCAGGTATAATGCATGCAGAGGGGGTGTTCTCCCGCAAAAAGCTTTGTAATAGCGACGCAGTGAAATCTTTGAGATTTCACTGCATCACATTTAGGATGCTGTTGCGTCAAAATATTGTGCCTGCTTTACAGCAGGTGTTAGACTGACGCAAGCCCTTTCACATGGTGCTTTTTCCATGTGAAAGGACACATTACTGGAGTTGCGTCACTTTTGTGACGCACTCCAGCAATGCGTTACTTGGAATGTCATAAGGAGTGCGCACAGAAAAGTGACGCATTGCACCAGTAGTGTAAAAAAATGTGTTGCGTTGCGTTATATTTAAAAAGTGAGGTATCTAGGTAGATGGGTCACTTTTTAAAATCAAGCGCCACATTATATCTGCGTGAGGTATAATGCATGCAGAGGGGGTGTTCTCCCACTAAAAGCTTTGTAATAGCGACGCAGTGAAATGTTTGAGATTTCACTGCGTCACTTTTAGGATGCTGTTGCATCCTTTAAATATAGTGCAACGAGGCACATTTTATTACACTGCTGGTGTGATGCGTCACTTTTCTGTCCACAGTCCTTATGACATTCCAGATGTGTCATATTTAATGTATGACGAATCATGTTGCAAGGAGTTACAGATACGTCAGTATTTCTGACATATGTGTAAACATAAAAGTGATGCGAGGCCGGCGCAAAATTTTGACGCAATAGCATCCTAAAAGTGACGCAGGGAAATCTCATAGATTTCAGTACGTTGTTATTACCAAGCTTTTTGCGAGGGATTGCCCCCTCTGCATACATTATACCTGATGCAGATACAATATGGCGCAGAGTTTTAAAAAGTGACCCATGTACCTAGATGCGTCACTTTTTAAAAAATAGTGTCAGGTATAATGCATGCAGAGGGGGTGTTCCTTGCAAAAAGCTTGGTAATAATGACGCAGTGCGTCACTTTTAGGATGCAGTTGCGCCAAAATCTTGCGCCTGCTTCACAGCAAACCTTTCACATGGTGCTTTTTCCATGTGAAAGGACACATTATTGGAGTTGCGTCACTTTTGTGACGCACTCCTGCAATGCGTTACTTTTGTGTTTACAGATATGTCAGAAATACTGACATATCTGTAACTCCTTGCGAATTGATTAGTCATATATTAAATATGACATATCTGGAATGTCATAAGGAGTGCGTCCAGAAAAGTGACGCATCGCTATTTTCACGTAGCGATGCGTCACTTTTCAGAAATGAGGCCTCCAGTTTATTCACTGTGTCATAACTTTCTTTTCTAACACTCACCTTCTTTCAGTCCTCCTACTTCACTTCCTTTCACCTCTCATACCTTTCTGTTCTTTCTTACTCATTCTCCTTTCAATTATCAATGCACTATATTTCACTTACTCTTCATTTTTTAAGATTATAGCTCTTTGATGAGAATTGGAGGTAGTTCTGAAAAGAACTTTTGGTTTTCTTCTTTTAACTGAAGAGGAACAAAAACAGGGAATAGAAACTGCTCAACAGGAGCAAAAAGAAAAGAAAAAAATTAGGGGTGGGAAGGGCAGTGATGGTTCTCCAATGCCCGAACCATGAGCAGGACACTTTGCTCCCCATAGGTGAGGAGTTGATTGCAGTATCTGCATCTGACGACCCCATGGTTGAATGCAGGTTGAATGTTTGCTACCTGCCCCTGAGATTGTTCTCTTCCAGAAGAAGTTGCTCCTCCTGTTGATGTAGAGGCCCCATCTCTGGGAACCTCCTGTGCCAGAGCCCTGACACTTTCCCGGGAAAAATTCTGGGGGTGCCTCCTCTCCACATGGCGAATCATGGTGAAGTTGCCAAAAGAGTATTTTTTTTGGGGGTTACCCCGTGACAGGACCTGTTTGCAGATCCTGCACTCTACTTTTGGTGCATTCACCTTCTTCTGGCCTTCTGGAAACTTAAAAAATTTCCAGATGAAATGTTCCTTCACCTTTGGGGTAGGAGGCTCTTCATCAATGAAATCATCTTCACTGCTGGATGGTCTGGCAGCCATGATGAATCCAGGAATATGGAGCAGCAAAAAAGGCAGGTCTTTCAGTCACAAAAGTGAAAGAAGAAGTGAAGGAAATGGGTGGGGATTTCATTCATTGTAAAAAAAAACTGTTAGCAACCAATGAAAAGTGTTATTTTAGGGTCACATGACCCGACGCGTTTACGCTGCGCGCTCCGGAGCACTTCCGGGTGCGTTTACGCAGCGCGATCGTAGGCGCTTCCGGGTCGCAAACGTGGCGCGATCGTAGGCGCTTTTCCGTGCGTTTATGCGCCGCGCACGTATGCGCTTCCGAGGGCACTTACGTTGCGCGCCGAAGTGACGTCATCAATCTTTTATAGAAATGCATAATCATTTTCCATATTAAAAAAAACAAATTTTATTTGTATGGTACGAAATGTTTTGCATTATTATTAACTTTTCATTCATATTTTTTTTTCACAAACGACAGTTGCGCTCTGGGTGCGCTTTCAGATGAGCTCTCGGAGAAGCTTACAGGAGAGCTTAGCTGAAAGCTTCCCGGAGCGCGCACCCAGAGCGCAAAAGAAAAAAAATATAATAAAAAATGAATACTTAAAAAAAAACAGCAAATTGTAAAAAAAAAAAAGGTTAGAAACTCGATATACAAAGGAATTAGCATTTAAAAAACTATGAAATTCACTGAAAAAACCATAGGTTTCACACCAGTTATAGTTAGGAATTAGCATTTAAAAAACCTATGAAATTCACTGAAAAAACCATAGGTTTCACACCAGTTATAGTTAGGAATTAGCATTTAAAAAACCTATTAAATTCACTGAAAAAACCATAGGTTTCACACCAGTTATAGTTAGCTGGAAATTTTACTGATATAAAACCATTGAAATTCCCACGTTATAGTTAGTTGGACTCACTATAACTTGCGCGCCTGCAATGCACTGCTGATGACGTCACATATTACATCACTCATGACATGGTCAGTGACATCACTCATGACATCACTGATGACACCATCCAGTGAATGTGTGTCTTTCTGAAAAAATAAATATGTTTTATATATGAGTGTGTATACATATGTTTTATTCTAGTATATGGAGTATTGATTTATATAAGTGAGTAAATGTGAGAGTGAGAGATTGTAAGAGTTCCTGTTTAAATAAGTATGTGATTCTATAAGTGATTGTTTAAGAGAGTAAGTATGTGTAAGTTTCCTTAGGAATAAGGTGGTAGTGTGTGTATAGCTGTATATGCAAATAAATGGATGTTCAATAGTTTTTTTGCATGTGTGAGTATATGTGTGAGTAACTTTTGGAAGACTGTCGGTGTGTTAACGGATGTAAAGGTGTTTCACTACATATGATAAGTGAGTATATGTATGAATGACTATATAGAACTGTTGGTGAATGAGTAAATGTGTATATAAATGGTTGAATTACTGAATTGGTTGTTGTAACTGGTATAGGTATCGCCACTTTTTTGTAAATGTTAGTTTCTATTTTTGAATATGTGTTTCAGGGGTTACATTACACTGAAAGGAGGTCAGTCACTCTGTCACAGGGATGGTGTCATCAGTGATGTCATGAGTGATGTCACTGACCATGTCATGAGTGATGTAATATGTGACGTCATCAGCAGTGCATTGCAGGCGCGCAAGTTATAGTGAGTCCAACTAACTATAACGTGGGAATTTCAATGGTTTTATATCAGTAAAATTTCCAGCTAACTATAACTGGTGTGAAACCTATGGTTTTTTCAGTGAATTTAATAGGTTTTTTAAATGCTAATTCCTAACTATAACTGGTGTGAAACCTATGGTTTTTTCAGTGAATATATATATATATATATATATATATATATATATATATATATATATATATATATATATTACCTACTGGCGGTCGCCAGTAGGTAGTTATAGTTAGGATTTTTTTCAATGTTAAATCTCAAAATTCTATTTGGAATAACTTTGGCGCCGGTTGCCGAATCTGCATGAAAATTTCCTGAAAATGGCCTCGTCGAGCTCGGGTCCTTCCTTGAAAGTTTGGGGGGGATACGTCAAGCGGGGGCCGAGATAAAAGGGGGGTCCCAAAACGCGTTTTCCCCATGTAAATTTCCATAGGGCGGTCGATTTCACTTTTAGCCCGAACGGCTGAATGGATTTCCAGCAAACTTGGCAAAATTGAAGGGACTGGTAGCCCGATGTGCCTTTGCTATGTCTCAAGATATGTGCTGCAGTGGATTTTGAGTAATTTAGGTTCAAAAAAATATATATATCTATAGGCGCTCTCCGGTGCGCGCACCGGAGTGCGCTCCAGGCGCGACACGCGACTTGCGCGCAGGAAGCTGATTGGCTCTTGGGTGTCTGTAAACATTCTAAACAGTCTGGAGCGGCCGCCATCTTGTGTCTCGGTAAAATTGAGACACAAGGTGTTTGAAAAAAAAAGGGGCAAATGACCATAAGGGGGAAGAGTAGACCCCCTCTGACCCCCTAGGTTTGATGTAGGGGCTAAAATAGGGTCCTGCAGGGCATTACATTTTTTTTTTTTTTCGTTTTGCGCGGGGGAAGCGCATGGTACGCGCACCGGCGAAGCACGGGGAAAATCCAGGACCATATTTATGAAGGCCTTGCGCTGCTAGTTTTGCGCCTCCTGTGCGTCAATTTTTGTGACGCACCAGCGGTGTAAAAAAATGCGCATTGTTATGCAATATTTAAAAAGTGACGCATCTATCTAGATGCGTCACTTTTTAAATATAGTGCAACGAGGCACATTTTTTTACACTGCTGTTGTGATGCGTCACTTTTCTGTGCGCACTCCTTATGACATTCAAGATGTGTCATATTTAATGTATGACGAATCATGTTGCAAGGAGTTACAGATACATCAGTATTTCTGACATATCTGTAAACATAAAAGTGACGCGAGGCAGGCGCAAGATTTTGACGCAACAGCATCCTAAAAGTGACGCAGAGAAATCTCATAGATTTCAGTACGTCGTTATTACCAAGCTTTTTGCGGGGGAATGCCCCCTCTGCACACATTATATCTGACGCAGATATAATGTGGCGCAGAGTTTTAAAAAGTGACCCATGTACCTAGATGCGTCACTTTTTAAAAATAGCGTCAGGTATAATGCATGCAGAGGGGGTGTTCTCCCGCAAAAAGCTTTGTAATAGCGACGCAGTGAAATCTTTGAGATTTCACTGCATCACATTTAGGATGCTGTTGCGTCAAAATATTGTGCCTGCTTTACAGCAGGTGTTAGACTGACGCAAGCCCTTTCACATGGTGCTTTTTCCATGTGAAAGGACACATTACTGGAGTTGCGTCACTTTTGTGACGCACTCCAGCAATGCGTTACTTGGAATGTCATAAGGAGTGCGCACAGAAAAGTGACGCATCGCACCAGTGGTGTAAAAAAATGTGCCTCGTTGCGTTATATTTAAAAAGTGACGTATCTAGGTAGATGGGTCACTTTTTAAAATCAAGCGCCACATTATATCTGCGTGAGGTATAATGCATGCAGAGGGGGTGTTCCCCCGCAAAAAGCTTTGTAATAGCGACGCAGTGAAATGTTTGAGATTTCACTGCGTCACTTTTAGGATGCTGTTGCATCCTTTAAATATAGTGCAACGAGGCACATTTTATTACACTGCTGGTGCGATGCGTCACTTTTCTGTGCGCACTCCTTATGACATTCCAGATGTGTCATATTTAATGTATGACGAATCATGTTGCAAGGAGTTACAGATACGTCAGTATTTCTCACATATCTGTAAACATGAAAGTGATGCGAGGCAGGCGCAAGATTTTGACGCAACAGCATCCTAAAAGTGACGCAGAGAAATCGCATAGATTTCAGTATGTCGTTATTACCAAGCTTTTTGCAAGGGATTGCCCCCTCTGCATACATTATACCTGACGTAGATATAATGTGGCGCAGAGTTTTAAAAAGTGACCCATGTACCTAGATGTGTCACTTTTTAAAAATAGTGTCAGGTATAATGCATGCAGAGGGGGTGTTCCCCTGCAAAAAGCTTGGTAATAATGACGCAGTGCGTCTTTTTTAGGATGCTGTTGCGCCAAAATCTTGCGCCTGCTTCACAGCAAACCTTTCACATGGTGCTTTTTCCATGTGAAAGGACACATTACTGGAGTTGCGTCACTTTTGTGACGCACTCCAGCAATGCGTTACTTTTGTGTTTACAGATACGTCAGAAATACTGACATATCTGTAACTCCTTGCGAATTGATTAGTCATATATTAAATATGACATATCTGGAATGTCATAAGGAGTGCGTCCAGAAAAGTGACGCATCGCTGTTTTCACGTAGCGATGCGTCACTTTTCAGAAATGAGGCCTCCAGTTTATTCACTGTGTCATAACTTTCTTTTCTAACACTCACCTTCTTTCATTCCTCCTACTTCACTTCCTTTCACCTCTCATACCTTTCTGTTCTTTCTTACTCATTCTCCTTTCAATTATCAATGCACTATATTTCACTTACTCTTCATTTTTTTAAGAATATAGCTCTTTGATGAGAATTGGAGGTAGTTCTGAAAAGAACTTTTGGTTTTCTTCTTTTAACTGAACAGGAACAAAAACAGGGAATGGAAACTGCTCACCAGGAGCAAAAAGAAAAGAAAAAAATTAGGGGTGGGAAGGGCAGCGATGGTTCTCCAATGCTCGAACCATGAGCAGGACACTTTGCTCCCCATAGGTGAGGAGTTGATTGCAGTATCTGCATTTGACGACCCCATGATTAAATGCAGGTTGTATGTTTGCCACCTGCTCCTGCGATTGCTCTCTCCCAGAAGAAGTTGCTCCTCCTGTTGATGTAGAGGCCCCATCTCTGGGAACCTCTTGTGCCAGAGCCCTGACACTTTCCCGGGCAAAATTCTGGGGGTGCCTCCTCTCCACATGGCGAATCATGGTGAAGTTGCCAAAAGAATACTTTTTTTGGGGGTTACCCCGTGACAGGACCTGTTTGCAGATCCTGCACTCTACTTTTGGTGCATTCACCTTTTTCTGGTCTGCTGGAAACTTAAAAAATTTCCAGATGAATTGTTCTTTGACCTTCGGCTGAGGAGGCTCTTCATCAATGAAATCATTGGAGTCATCTTCACTGCTGGATGGTCTGGCAGCCATGATTAATCAAGAAATATGCAACAGCAAAAAAGGCAGGTCTTTCAGTCACAAAAGTGAAAGAAGAAGTGAAGGAAATGGGTGGGGATTTCATTCATTGTAAAAAAAAACTGTTAGCAACCAATGAAAAGTGTTATTTGAGGGTCACATGACCCGACGCGTTTACGCTGCGCGCTCCGGAGCACTTCCGGTGCGTTTACGCAGCGCGATCGTAGGCGCTTCCGGGGCGCAAACGTGGCGCGATCGTAGGCGCTTTTGCGTGCGTTTACGCGCCGCGAACGTAGGCGCTTCCGAGGGCACTTACGTTGCGCGCCGAAGTGACGTCATCAAACTTTTACAGAAATGCATAATCATTTTCCTTATTAAAAAAAACTAATTTTATTTGTATGGTACGAAATGTTTTGCATTATTATTAACTTTTCATTCATATTTTTTTTCACGAATGACAGTTGCGCTCTGGGTGCGCTTTCAGATGAGCTCACGGAAAAGCTTACCGGAGAGCTTAGTTGAAAGCTTCCCGGAGCGCGCACCCAGAGCGCAAAACAAAAAAAATTATATAAAAAAAACATGAATACTTTTAAAAAAACAGCAAATTGTAAAAAAAAAAAGGTTAGAAAATCGATATACAAAGGAATTAGCATTTAAAAAACCTATGAAATTCACTGAAAAAACCATAGGTTTCACACCAGTTATAGTTAGGAATTAGCATTTAAAAAACCTATTAAATTCACTGAAAAAACCATAGGTTTCACACCAGTTATAGTTAGCTGGAAATTTTACTGATATAAAACCATTGAAATTCCCACGTTATAGTTAGATGGACTCACTATAACTTGCGCGTGCAATGCACTGCTGATGATGTCTTATTAAGCCAGCTAACCAATCAATTTTTAAAAACCATCCATTTAGACACATTTTAAACATTTATTCTTCCATCAACTTTTACATATACATATATAAAATATATTTATTTTTCAGAAAGACACACATTCACTGGATGGTGTCATCAGTGATGTCATGAGTGATGTCACTGACCATGTCATGAGTGATGTAATATGTGATGTCATCAGCAGTGCATTGCACGCGCAAGTTATAGTGAGTCCATCTAACTATAACGTGGGAATTTCAATGGTTTTATATCAGTAAAATTTCCAGCTAACTATAACTGGTGTGAAACCTATGGTTTTTTCAGTGAATATATATATATATATATTTGTTACATTTTTATTTATTTTTAAATTATAAAATAAATTTAAATCAATAGTTTATTAATTGTTTTACAGTAAATATATTTAATAATTATTATATATTTGTGTATACATTTTTTAGGTCAAGTTAATTTTGTTATTTTTGTTAAAATGCATATTAAAAGTTTCTTATTTATTATATTTAATATTTATTATTTTAATTTGTATATGTATAAAAATCAATATTTTTTACATCAATATTTACGTCATCGCTATTTTTGTTTCGATATTTTTGTACTTACCTTTATAAATATAGGATGTTGATATTTTTGACATCTATGTATATGACTCGGCATTGTGGCATGGGGATGTTATGGGTGTCGATGTTTTGTCAGTGAACCCTTTACAACCACACTGGTAAAGCTGATAAATTGCTCAAGAACAGATGGCAGGTTACCACGTCCCCCATGCAAAACTGCCTTTAAAAGTCCTATTATTTTAGTGGCAGTAATAAATGCCATGGTTTAGAGTGCATGGATGTCTATGCATCCTAAAAAAGGGAGTATGGAACATCCCCCAATTTTTAAAGGATGTCCTGCAACTACCTAACTCTAAACTCAGTAGCGGCTTGTGGAGGGAGTGGTGTGGGCTGGTGAGGCGGGCGGGGTAGGGGCGGGGTAGGGGGTAGTAAACTACAGTATATGGCCACACGAAGACAAGCAACTAATTAAATAAATAAAAATAATTATATTGCAATGTAATTTGTTTTATTTATTCAATTAGTTGCTTACATTTGTGCGGCCGTAATCCGTAGTTTACTACCCCCCACCCTGCCATTCCCCCGCCCTACCGCCCCACCCCACTCTGTCCACAAGCAGCTACTGTCTAAACTAGGCCCCACTCTTGTACTACTCCTGGCTTAATCCTAAATACCAGGAGTAAGCTAGATATACCACAAAACCTTGGTGAAGTGGGCCCACTAGGTTGAATTTGCAATATTTCTTAATGCAGTAAGATGATTTGTCTAAAGTAAAGTTATTCTATACGCCATCTAGAGTGATAATGATTTCTGTGGCTTGTGAACTCTTCTGTTACACCTTTTAATTACAGAAAAACGAATACAAACATAAACACGTGAAAGCTCGGTAAAGATAAGATTATCATTCGTATAATGATTACATAGTTGCTCGAATAAAAAGGTGGTGACAATTCTGGTGGCATCACAGACACTGTGGACTGCCAGCCCTCTTTGATTTTTATAAACGCTCATTAACTCTAAGAATCAGACTGCAGCAAGAGAAATGTGCTTCAGCGCTGATCAGGATACTGAGGGAGACTCTTCAAAAGGACTCCTGACCTCATGAAGCTCCTTTGTGTCTCTACAATTAGCATAATTTTATGAAAAGATGAAGACGAGATGTGATTTGCATACCAGCCTAATATTTCCTTCTCACCATAAGTTCTGTTAGTCATTCTGTGCACTGTGTGTATAACAAGTTAATTTGCATTACTGCTTATGTTTGGATTGGTCTCATTGTGGTAGCGGCAGGAGTCAACACACTGAAGAACAGTATAGTCGCTACCTGCTAAAGAACAGTGAGATTCTCAGCTCCACATAGAAGTAGGCACACAACTTTATTTGCTACATAAAGTTAAATATAAAGTAACAAAAAGTACACCTCTGGTGCTTACTTTTTCGCAGTCACAGGCGAAATGATGATGCATTTGTATTCTCTGCCTTACTTTGCAACAACTTTATATGTGAGTTCGTTTTTGTTGAAATTTGACACCCTCTAGTGGCTTTTTGTGTTGCCATTGCAAGGCAGATGCCTAGTGTGGCCCGGAAGATGATTACATATTTTGAAAATAACTGTTCTAGCCATCCTAGTACCAAGACATAATGGGTGGTTTTTTGGTTTAAAAAAAAGAAGGAGATGTAGTTTAGTTGTTAAGTTGTTCCCTTTTAAAAAGGGGGGCTGGCTTGAACCCCTTTCTATTTCTCGGTGAGTGTTGGTGTTCTGGGCAAATCCTACATCTTCCCTCTAATTAAAAATGTATAATATAGTTTAAATTTTATAGTTCAAATATGTTCAAGACTGACAATATGAGAGCTCCTGTGGCATCGCAGAGGCCAAACGCAAAATTACGGTGCCCCCCTGTAACGCAACAGGATTGACCCAGAAGAAAGAGTAAGTGACGAAGTCACGAGCAGCGAGCAGGGAGCAGTCGGCTGCCATTTGCACCCGAGCTCCTATTGCACTCCTATCACTGTAACCCAGTTACCCCACTGCTGCTTCCCTACTACAGGTCCAGGTCTGGACCAAGTGCGACTGAGGTAGATATGGTGGGGTAGTACAGGAGCCTTAGAGGAGCAGACCGGACCGCTGCCCGATCCGCCGCCTATTCACCTACACTGTACTGTTGCTGTCTGCTGCTGTTTGCCGGGCCCCGGGGGAAGCACAGTCGCAGACTAGTCTTCCCCTGGGGTCTTTCGCGCACTGATAGGACAGGCAGGGGAAGGGGAGGAGTTAGGGGTGGGTATAAGGCGCAGGGGAGGAAGGGAACTTCCTCTTTCTGCGCCTGGCACCATCGGGAGGGTTACTGAAAGGGAGAGTCAGCGAAGTTTAGGGATAGTGTTTAGTGTAGGCTGGGGGTGATTTTCGAGACATTACTCACGTCACGTGGCTGCCTGAAGGTAGCCGTATCAGTGCTCACGCTGAACGAGTGAGGAATGGCGATGTCAGGAGTGTCGACGGAGGAGGTGTGGGCGGCCCTGTTGCTGCTGGCCCGCGCGGGGAGAGAGGATCTCCTGCAGCTAGGTGTGTTGGGCCAGTCCTGGGTGGGATGCACTAGGGCCCCGCGCGCGGCCTCGGCGAGGGTCGCGGCGGCGGTTATAGCCTGCCAGGATGATGAGGCAACAGGTCAGGGACCGGCGACTGGGCGAGGGGGGGGCGTAGCACGAGGGACTCGGCGCGGGGCGGGAAACGCAAGAGCATGCCCCGGCGAGTCTTCCCCCCGCTCCAGTTTTTGCCCAGGGCTTCTGAAGCAGTGACGGGGGGCGAGGAGCCCCCGCCGGGGCTGCTTGAGAGTGCCCAGGAGGCAGTGGACGCGTGGGATGGGGCTGGGCCGGGTGACAGTCCTACTGCCCCTGACGACGACACCCATGGGGCAGATGGGGCGGATCAGGCCATTGTGGAGGGGGAGCATCCTGAGGACCTGTCTGTGGGGCTCGGCAAGCCTGGGGGCGCGGGGCAATGGGATGATGTCCCCATCGACCTGTCTAACAGTTCTATAGCGCCCACCCCTGCCCCTGATGGGCGGGAGTCGGCAGGGAGGCTTGTAGAGGATGGGGTGTTTTCTGTTCCTGGGCCACTGGTTGCTGGGGGGGGTGGGCCCCGTTCCCGGTGCAGGGTTTTTTTTCCCGCCTGGGGTGGGTTTTTATGGGCTATTGCCCACCCCCACCCCAGCAGATTTGGGGCTCCATGTCCTGGGAGGACAAGGCCAGGGAGCAGAAGATCTTGGAGCAAATCCGTGAGGTCTGGTGGGCGGAGCAGACCAGAGCCAGAGTGGGGGCAGTGTGGGGGTCTGAGATAGAGGGGCCACCTACCCCGACCTCGGAGGAGGAACGGGAGGCGGAGTTGTAGGCAGCGCAGAGGCGAGTTAGGGCCAAGAAAGCAGGGGAGGAGCCACCTAGGAGAGTGATGGCAGGTGTAGGGACGGCCAGGACGGCTTTGAGGCCCCATGGTGCCGGGGCCCACTCAGGCTGGAGCGACCTGAGGGGCGGGAGGGGAACCCAGCCGGCGGCTGTCGGCAGAGCCCAGGGGTGCCTGGCGGGGCGCAAGACCCCCGAAACGCAGGACAGAAGCAGCAGGGCAGTCTGCGGTGGCTGTCCCTCCGAGGGCTCAGGCTCGGGCGGCACGTGTTGAGTCTGGACCTCTTGCGTCTGTAGGTGTGCAGAAGGGTGTGAAGAGGGCGGTGAAAGAGGTGGTGAGTGCGCGTGTGGAAATGGAACCGGTGCTTGAGTGGGATTATGGTGATGAGAGTGAGGAGCTGGAAGAAGGGGAGGTGCGGGATGATGCAGATGGCTCAGGGGGCGCGGCGGACAACGGCGATCTTGGTGTCTTGCAGGCCCCGGCGGCGACAAAGACCAAGGCCAAGGCAGTAGCGGTCCAGGTGGCGGCGCCCAGAGGAAGGCTCAGGGAGCGGATCACGGAAGTCACAGGGGAGGGATCCTGGTGGGCAGCCTGGGATGATGGTCCCCGGAGTGGGAGAAAGAGGACCTGCAAGTCGGTGGTGTGGGGGATGGATCAGTGCGGGAATCAGAGAAGCCATCGGGCAGTCCACCGGGGGAAGGTGAGAAGATGGACGGTAAGTCGGGGACTACAGGGGTACAGACGGACAAAGGGGACGGCAAGGAGGAGAAAGGTTTAAAGGTACAGAAGAAACTACCCTATATGGGTTTGGCGATGCCCTTGGGTTCGCATCTTTCAGAAAGGGTCAGGGCACGGATTTGGAGGCACGAATTCGTGGATGTGTTGAAGTTGCTGCATAGGGAGGTACAGGCAAAGGAGGGCTCGAAAGAGGAAGAGTGGGAGCTGACGAGGCGACCCAGGGTGCCAGTGACAATGGAAAACTGGACTTCTGTATTTTCTATTTACGCCAGTATCTACTGTGAGAGGTATCTGGATAGGGCGGTTGCGTTGTGTAAATACATGGACATCATCCGCAAGGCCCAGATGCAGTTTGGAGGTTTCGCCTGGTTGAGTTACGATGAGGAATTCAGGGCACGGGTTATTGCGGATCCGGAGAAGAGTTGGGGGAGGTAGATCAGGAACTCTGGGTACAGTGGATGGCGTCCACGCACTCCACCGCATCCACACACACAGCCAGCAGTTTGCTGGTAGTGTATCGGTCCTTTCCACGCGTCCCGCCCAAAGTGGGGCGGGGGGCGGTGATGTGCCCAGCACCATCGTCTCTGGTCAGCCAGGCAAGCCAGGAGGATATTCGACGGGGGTGTGCTGGAGCTACAACCGGGGGTACTGCTCCAGATATCCCTGCAAGTTCAAGCACGAATGCTCAAAATGCGGCGGGTAACATGCCCTTACACAGTGCCTCACGCTTGTCACTCCCTCAGAACAGTGGCGGAATGCCAAGGGACGGGGCCACCCTGGACAGAAGGGCGCCTACACCGGTTAGGGTGGAGGCGATGGCCCCGTGGCTCTCGTGCTACCCGGATCAGGAGGCAGCCTCGCAGCTTTTCTGGGGTTTCACGGAGGGCTTTAGGGTAGGCTATCAAGGCCCCAGGGTGCGTCGGTGGGCGGACAATTTGAGATCAGCTAAGGAGTTGCCCGACGTGGTGTCTGCCAAGTTGAGGAAAGAGGTTGAGGAAGGAAGGGTAGCCGGCCCGTTTACTGATTGGCCTTTGGAAGATCTGATCATTTCTCCATTAGGGGTGGTGCCGAAGAAGGAGGAGGGGGAGTTTCGGATGATCCACCATCTCTCGTGGCCGGAAGGCCAGTCAGTGAACGATTTCATTGCAGAGGAGGATTCTAGGGTGCTCTACGCTTCTGTGGACGATGCGATCCGTTTGGTGAGGGTGTGCGGGTTGGGGGCTGAATTGGCAAAATGCGACATCAAGTCAGCCTTCCGGCTGCTGCCCATACATGCGGCGGATTCCTCACTCTTGGGAATGCAGTTTGGGGGGGCCATCTACGTGGACAAGGTTTTGCCCATTGGGTGCGCCATCTCTTGTGCATTGTTTGAGCTCTTTAGCACTTTCCTGCAGTGGGCCATGGTGAGACTAAGTGGGTGCCGTGATGTCACTCACTATTTGGATGATTTCCTCTTCCTGGGAAGGGCGGATTCTGGTGACTGTGGCAGGGACCTGTCGCGATTCCAGGAGATGGCTTCCCATTTCGGTGTTCCTCTGGCGCCAGAGAAAATTGCTGGTCCGAGCTGTTGCCTGACGTTTCTGGGGATTGAGCTGGACTCGGCACAGTGGATGGCGCGCCTTCCAGGGGCTAAGGTGGCTGAAATTCTGTCATGTTTGAGGTGGGCGATTGAAGAAAAACGGATCCCTTTGAGAGCGGTGCAGAAACTACTGGGTTTCTTGAACTTTGCGTGTAGAGTGGTGAGAGCAGGGCGGACGTTCTGTAGGTGGCTCGGCATGGCCATGTTGGGGGCGGTACTCCCACACCACAGCGTCAGGATTTCCGTGGGGGTGCGGGCTGATTTGAGGACCTGGATTGTATTCCTGACTGATTTCAACGGTGTGTCCCTGGATTTTGATGAGGAGAGGGCGGTCTGGCAATGCCAAATTTTCTCTGATGCAGCCGGGTCGGTGGGGTTTGGCATTTTCTGGGACGGGAGATGGTGCGCTGAGACCTGGCCGGATCACTGGCTCAAACAAGGGAAGAGCATTGCTTTCCTGGAATACTTTCCTTTACTGATGGCACTGGAGGTGTGGGGGGCGGAATTTTGGAACAGATCTGTGCTCTTCCATGTTGATAACATGACGGTGGTGGACCTGGTGAATCGACAGAGACCTAGGGACATGAGAATGCTGCGACTGTTGCGGAGATTCATGTTGGCTTGTCTGCGGCTGAATGTGGTGTTTCCGGCGAAGCATGTCCCTGGGGCGAATAATGACATTGCGGATGCTTCGTCTCGTTCACAGTGGCAGCAGTTCTGGCACCTGGCACCGGGAGCGGATATATGCAAGACGGAGCTGCGGGACGGCATCTGGGCCTTGGGGGAGTGAGGATGATTGGCCTGGTGGAGCGTTCTGTTGCAGAGACCACAAGGAGGACGTATCGGCTGGCATGGTCAGAGTTTGGTGCTTTCATGGGTTGGAGTCAGGAATCTGGTATGGGTAGCAAATCTGTGGTGGAACAGGGAGTGAAGAGTTTTGTGCTGTGTTGCATTGACAAGGGTTTGACTGCGGCTACTATTTCCGGTAAATTGGCAGGGATATCCTTTTACTGTGCTTTGTTTTTGGGTTTTGATCCTACCAAGGATGTGATTGTGAGCAGAATGCTACGGGGTTGGGGTAGGGAATGAGGGAATGGGGGGGGGGGGCAGGCTGCGGGAGGCAGTTACGTTTGAACTTTTGGTCCGGCTGGTTGGGGTGTTGCCGGAATGCTGTTACGACCTTTTTGAGGCTGGCCTTTTTCGTTTGTGTATGGTGTGGATGCTTTTTGGGGCGTTTAGGGTGTCTGAACTGTTGGCTACGAGGAAGATGGCTGACAGGCTATTTGAAGAGATTCGGGTGGATGAGGGGCGCTTGGGGATTTGGTTGCGGTGCTCGAAGACTGATCAGTTGGGTTGGGGTAAATGGGTGTGGTTGAATGAGACGGTTGATGGGGCGGTCTGCCCGGTGGCTGACTTTCCTGGGGATGGCACGTGTGTCGAACGGTGAGATTTTCTGTCATGCATAGGGGAGTGCGAATGACGGCTGGCCAGTTGTTGGCGGTGTTGTGCAAGGCATTGGGTCGATTGGGTTTGGATGCGTCTGGCTTCGGGACTCACTCATTTCGTATTGGGGCTGCGTCAGCTGCGGCCCGTTTGGGGTGGTCCTGGGACAGGATTAGGCGGATTGGATAATGGAAATCACGATGTTGTGAGCTTTATGCGAGAAAATGAGAAGGTTCTAGGTAGTCAGTTGGTTGGGACGTGGGGTTTGTTTTCTGTACTAACATCTTTCTCTTCGTAGGTTGCGTGGGTGGACCGGGGACTAAGACGGTGACCTGGATTGTTGGGCACTCCATCGTGCAATGGGCGTCTAAATATGCGGAACAACAGGTGTACGGCCGCAACCTGGGACTGAAAGGACACTTGCATGAGGTACAATGGTGGGGAAAAGGAGGCATGCGATGGGGGGCACTACTGCCCTGGCTCACGAAGATGATTCCGCAAAGAGGATGCCCGGATTTGTTAATTATCCTTCTGGGAGAAAATGACTTGGTACAGCTGTCAGGTTTGGCACTTTTACAGCTGATGCAGAGGGATGGCTGTATGACGTTACAACGCATACTTTTACCACGCATACCATTACAACGCGGTTTTTACAACGCATACCATTACAACGCATAGCACTTTGGGGTGCTGGCTAGTGAATAGTTTAATTTACTATTCCAACTCCAGTCCCCGTGGACACTAGGGAAGGTGTTGGATAGTAAATTAAACTTATTCCCTATCCTAGAGCGCCCCCCAGCGTAATGCGTTGTAATGGTTTGCGTTGTAATGACTGCGTTGTAATGGTAGTGCGTGGTAAAAGATTTGTTGTAAAGGTTGTATACCCAGAGGGATCTGGATGTATTGAAGTCTAGGCTTGCAGGGACTTGCATTGCCTGGAAGGACCTGGTCCCCAGAAAAGTATGGAGAGGCGCAATGAGGCATGGGGCGATTGAGAAAGCACGAAGGAAACTCAATAGGGCGATGAGACTCTTTTGCGGGGACAAGGACATCAAAGTGATCTCACACGGAGGAATTCGACTGGAGGAGCCTTTAGTTTTTAGGGACGACGGAGTTCACCTGTCACGCTTGGGGAACGCCTATTACATGATGGAAATGAGAGATGTGGTGAGCAAGTTGTGGAATGAGGCGATCTGGTGTTGCAGGGAGTGAGTGCAGACGGTGTGCCTGGCGCGTTGGACAGCGGAACCAGGGGTGGGGGGGTGAGGCAGGGAACCGCCCTACAGGGGGTTGCCTGGTTGGCGGTTCTTTGAAGGGACAGGGGGGTCAAGAGCGGGCACACCAATCCCTTGGGGGGGAGTTCAAATGGCGGATAGAGGCATGACTAGAAGGACACAAGGAGCGGGCTGGATGACAGGTGATTGGTGGATATGAATAAGGTACGGTATGGGGAATGTAGTGGTTTGTGATGAGGTGGATCGGGTGAAGCATATGAGAAGTGAAGTGTGAGTGGGGGTTTGATGTTATTTACCTGTTGATGTTTATTGTTATGTAAAGATTACCAGCCTGGTCTAATAAAATGGCCTTTTACGTTGACACACTGCGTGGTCTGTTTATTGCGCGATGCCGGGACCCGGGGGAAGCACAGTCACAGACAGGTCTTCCCCTGGGGTCTTTTGTGCACTGATAGGACAGGCAGGGGAAGGGGAGGAGTTAGGGGGTGGGTATAAGGCGCAGGGGAGGAAGGAAACTTCCTCTTCCTGCACCTGGCACCATCAGGAGGGTTAGCGAAAGGCCTCCCACCCGCCCTGCAGTTTGGGGTGTGGTTTGGGTAGGCTTATGGTGTGCCAGTTTAGGCCAGAGCTGCGCTAGGCGGTACTTTGAAGGGACAGGGGGGTCAAGAGCGGGCACACCCATCCCTTGGGGGAGGAGTTCGAATGGCGGATAGAGGCATGACTGGAAGGACACAAGGAGCGGGCTGGATGACAGGTGATTGGTAGATATGAATAAGGTACGGTATGGGGCATGTAGTGGTTTGTGATGAGGTGGATCGGGTGAAGCCTATGAGAAGTGAAGTGTGAGTGGGGGTTTGATGTTATTTACCTGTTGATGTTTATTGTTATGTAAAGATTACGCAGCCTGGTCTAATAAAATGGCCTTTTACGATGACACACTGCGTGGTCTGTTTATTGCGCGATGCGAGGTGAGAGACCAGAGATGGGCGGCGAGCCCGGAGCCGAGCCCGGAGTCATCAGAATTGCTGAAGCAATGTCAGCGAGGGGAGGAGCGGCAGGTTGCAGCGGCCAGCAGTTTGTCGCTCACTGCCCGCTCTCTGCCTGGCCTGAGCCCCCCATAGCTCCTAAACCACATTTGCCTGGCATTTGGAAGAGAGCTCTGGCCCCCACCCCCAGACTAGAAAAACATCATTGGGACCGTGAGTGCGGTCGCAGAGGACCAGCAGCTACAAAGAGAGGCCATTGGAGGCCCCCTCCCCGACTGGTCATTATTTTTGAGACTGCGAGTGTGGTTGCTGACAGTCAGCAGCAGCAGAGAGTGGCCCACAGAGACCTACGGAGGTGGGTGCGGCTTGTGGGCAACAAGGGGGGCCCACTTGCTAAACATATCTACACAAACCAGTGCTGGTTTGTAGAATGTATTTCTGTCATAGCTACAGATACTGGAGTTATCATTTGTAACAGTTCCCTGCTACACCTACGGCGCTGGATTGCAAGCCAGGTGGAGGAGCTGGCAATTCAGACACCACGTCTGGGCGCACCTTAAACTGCGAAAGAGAGGTAAGAGCTGCAAGGTGGTTAAAAGTGAGGCAGAGGGTTAGACCAGCGAGTAGCAGTAGTGAGGGGCGCCCTCTTTGTTCCTCAACCTTTCTGGAACTTCCTCCACCGCCAGGTCTAGAGTCTTACCCCTCCCACTGCTCTGCGATGGCATGCAAGAAACTTAGGACCAGAACTATCCACATGAAATGATTGGGAACTGAACAGTCCTTAAGTAAGAATAAATGTAAAGCTCTTCATATTGGAGTAGTCGCTGGAACTTTTGGAATAACAACATTTCTCTCAAGCATACCAAAATCAAGGGCTCAATGATAGGAGCCAACCATGGAAATATTCAGAGAAAACATACCTATCTGGAGAACAAATCTTTATCTCTCATAAATCATCTGGCTCCTGAACAGGAAAGGAACCTTCCTAAGATTATATAAGAGGAGAACAACCACAAGACCCCCAGAAAGCAAAAGTACAAAAGGCAGAGGAGATACCACCCAAAATATCAGAAAATGACTGTACCCTACCAGACATAAATCTTAATTCAACTGCTCCTTCAGTGATCTAAAAACCAACAAAGGAGACTTCGCTAATACTCAACAGTCCTCCTAGCCCTCCCTCTGACCAAATAGAAAACCTTTCTCAGTCACCAGTTTTTCCGTTATTTAACTCATTGCACCCGCTGAATAGACAAAATACAATATTCAGTGCACTTTTTACTCTCCCAGAAATTCTAGAATCTATATTGCTTTAATGGAAAACTACATGGATAACTCTGATCATATATTGGAAACCGAAACTGGTATTCTACAATACCTAGTAGACAAAAAGAGGGAAAACAACGCAACCATAATCAACAAATCCCACCAAGAAAACCAGAAAAAACAGATGAGGAAGCAGTACAAAGTTTGGCACTTTTTCCGCCAACTGAATTTTACCCTCCAGTAAAGATTCAAAGGGTGACGCAGACAGATAGCTCTACTGGTAATAAAGACGCAACTAAAGTGCCACTCGAAGACAAAATGTATTCACTTTGGAAATTATTTAAGGAGTCTTCAAGTGACATCTATATAAAAGAAGGTATTTCATTTTTTCCAATCTTTGACCAGAAAAGGAGCCAAGCCTTCATGAATCAAACACTTGGGGGTCTATTAGGATGGGGGCGGATCGCCACTGCCCTACCGGCGGTGGTGATCTATCCACCAAATCACCCCGCCGGACGTCCTTTTACCCCCGCCACATTAGCATGGCGGGGGGTACCGCGGCAGACGGAAAGACCGTCCACCGCTTTTCCGCCAATAGGCAATCGTCCCGATTGCCTACCGGGTGAAAAAGGCCCATTACATGGTGCCGGTGCCTTGCAGGCACTGCATCCATATTATGATGTGGCATTTTCAATGCCTTTCCATGGCGGAGACTCCGCCATGGAAAGGCATGTGGAGTTTTTTTTGTGGGCCCGTTGCGGGCCCACAGGGGGTGGGGGCAGCACTTGTGGGGTACCCATGGTCCCCTCCAACATTGGCATCCACAAGGTGGCAGGCACAGCACGGTGCCTGTCACGTTGTGCATGCCAATGCACATCATGCATATATTGCATTGTGGTGGGTGCAACTTACAGCGCCGCCCATCACAATGTAATATATACAGGATGCCACTGCCACCATGACGGTGGCATCCTAATTGGCTGTGCGGGACCGCCACACCACTGGCAGCCGGTCCCAGCACCTCTGAGGTGGCGGGCGGACTGGATTCTGCCAGCCATCCTAATAGACCCCTAAGTAATGAGGCAACAGTCACTACTGAATCTCCGACTGCATCATAGACAGGATTGCAGTTAAAGCAAAAGGGAAAGAGAAACAAAAATCATTGTAAATGTAAAGGGCATAAGAAGAGAGTAAAACGAAGACTCTCTCGGCAATCAACAAGGAAAATAAAATTCCCACCCTATACATCCCTAGAAATGGAAACGGAGGATAAGACTCAACTCTCGAAAATTTCAGAGATCTCCTTAATAAAAGCCCCACTGGCACCTTTGTACAATACTAATTAAATCCACTTGCACCAAACTTTACTACAGATAATTCAGATGATCTCTGTCTAGTGAACACCTCAGATAACAAAGGTTATTCTTTCCTAGGAAATTCAAAAGAAAAAGAGAAGCCGATTGTCCCTTATATCCTAGGAATAACCAATCTGTTTCCTGTAGGAATAGCTCCCCTAAATCCTGGGAGAATAGTAAACCTGCTTCAGAAAATCGATCTGCTCCATTCTTTAATGCCCTCGGAAATAAAACTAGAAGCCTTTCCAAATAAATGGCAAATGTTGAATTCTGGTCGAATATGATACCCTCAATTATCCTAAAAGAGAAGGATACCATCCATAAAAATTGATTTGATGTAGTCAAAATTAAGGAAAACTCAAAATGCCCAAAAAATCAAAAGGTTGCAAGCAGATACTAAGATCACTTACCATACCCACATTTCCCACAGTGCAGGAGCACAAACGAATGCCCTGAAGGATCACTAACCATCTCTACAAATAATGGGGAGCAACAAATTCTGGACCACACCCAAAGAAACTCCAGGTCTCATTCCCACGATCTCTCTTGGTCTTGGATATCCAAAAACCTGAACTGTCACAAGCAGGTCAAGGCAAACAAGCTACCCTTTTAGCAGATCTTTAAGCATTGCATCACGGATCATGTCTGGGAAGGATCCTGGAAACTAGCTCTGACCCTAGAAAACTCACTGTTGATTGTGACCTTGCAAGAAACATGGGCACTAGCATCCTTTGATCAAAAAGATAACATAATATATGATCTCCCGGTAGAGGTGGCGAGAACGGGTCACGCAAAAGGAGACCTTGCAATCCTACTGAAGGAAGATATATTCTGGGATCAGGTAGTAGTCAATATGTGTCTGCCAAATATCCAATGTATAAAGATCAAGTAAAGGAAAAAGAAACCGGACTCCATGCCTGACCTCCTTATTTTTAATCACTTAATGATCAAAGTATTTACCAAAATCGATTCTGTCATGAAATCCATTGGATTTACATTGGTACTGATAATGGGGGACTTTAATGGGAAAATCTCTAATACTTTACTGACTGAATGGGGCACCTAGGCACATGAGGAAATGTTGTCAATTCCATCAACGCTATTCCCTACAAAGGCCAAAGCTGATAAAAGGGGGAACATGCTTGTAGCCTTTGTGACAGCATTTTAATGGACTCATACTAAATGGAAGTCTAGAAGGGGATACTCCCGCTGCTTACACCAGAAAGGAGCCATTTAGCTCCTCCATTCTTGATGTCTTAATTTGCCGTTTTGACCTCTTTGGAAAAATGCAAACCCTGAATGTTAAAATCAAAAAAAGAAAGTGATCACACAATTCTGTCTTTGGCAACTGAGATCCCTTTGCAATCCTCTGATAGATGATCCCTATCTCAACAAAAAGGAACCCTAGAAGTAGATACAAAAAATGGGCAAATAAAATGGAACGATAAAGCAACTTCAAAAATAAACTCTGCTATCATTCCTTAATTACTGACCAATGGAAGTACAGTTGCCGACCCGATAACAGTCTATGAGATAGTGAGATAGTGAGATAGTGGTCTCTCTGACCGGCCGCACAGCTAGATGTGGTAAGCTTAGGGGTCACTCAGTCCTAAAGCACTCAGACTGCGTAACTTCTAATTTAAACAACTTGATTACCCTGCAATTTTTAAAATATTCCGGAGCCACAATGAAAGAGATCGCAGAGCTGAAAAAAGAGCGCCAACAACAGAATAAAAAATCAGACATTCACAAAATGATAAAAACTGGGCGGATATTCAAAGTGCAGTAAACCTAAAAAACAGTAAGGAATTCTGGAGTATAGTAGTAGAAGCAACAGGCACAAGAAAAACTCTACTCTTCTCCAGTTCACCCTTTGGAGTGGGAAATGTATCTCTTTGAGCTTTATAAACCAAATTTGTATGGCTTGCAAAACCAATACAATCTTGGCACAGAAAGGAGGAACAACTTCACCACTAGTTAGCATCATCAGCGAACGAAATAGCCTTATACATAAAGGCAGCAAAATCAACCGCATCAACAGGCCCAGATACTATCTCCCTTAAAGTTCCTCAAAGTAATCCCGAAGACTGGAGCAGGTTTTTGGCCCATTTATTATCCCATTGTTTCTCCACCGGGAGAATTCCAAAAACATGGCAGGGGAGCATTGGGGTTCCCATCCTGAAAGAAGGATCCCAACTGTCATCCTACAACTATTGACAGATAGCCCTACTGGACGCTACAGGGAAGATGTTTGCAACATGCGTATTGGAACAGCTGAAAGATTGGGCATTCTCCACAGGAGTGATATAGGCTGGCTTTCGACCAAAGCATTTTGTGAAGGATAACATTGCAGTTCTGCAAACAGTCAAAGACAAATAAATATGTAGTATTGAAGCAGCAAGTTGTTTATTGTGTCTTTGTTGATTTTACCACTGCCTTTGATCGTGTGGACAGGCCAACCCTTGGGTCTAAGTTAGTGAACCTTGAAATACCTAATGACTAACCCTGGGCGTAGTATGCGTAGTGGGGCTACGCGAAGCTACGCAAAGTGGGCGAGAAACTATGCCCACCTACGCACTTCGCGTAGCCCCACTACGCGCCTCCCTCCCCTACATACCTAATTTTTGTAACGGCTGAAATAAAAGTAAACAAAAGGCACTTACCTTGTCAGCTGCGTCCCGGGGCTCCCTCTGCTCGTTCGCGCCGCCGTCGCCGCAGTCTTGGATACCAATATGCATGCGCAGCCGCCTACGCATGCGCGTTTCTCGTTGGTATCCAAGACGGCGGCGACGGCGGCGACGGCGGCGATGGCGGCGATGACAACACGTATGAGCAGAGGGAGCACCGGGACGCAGCTGACAAGGTAAGTGCCTTTTATTTACTTTTATTTCAGCCATTACAAAAGTTAGGTATGTAGGGGAGGGCGGAAGGGAGGCAGTTGGCGGGCAACTTTGCTACGCCCATGGTGTGGGCGTAGTGTTGTCTGCTATGCCTACTTTGCAAAGGGCGAAGTAGGCAACACTACGCCCACTCCGTGGGCGTAGCAAAGTCCTTCGCCCAGGGTTACTAATGACCTACTCACCATAATCATGGCATTACATTCTGCAATATTTTGTAAAATCCACCTGGGAGCGAAAAGCATCTGACGGGGCCTAGTGCCACGAGGAATGGCCTTAAGCAAGGCTGTGTTGTGGCCCCCATTCTATTTTCCCTGTATATAAGTGACCTCCCAGAGTGTTTACAAACAATTAATAATTTTCCATCAAAAATTGCTCCAAGCGACATGCACATTTTAATGTAAGCAGACGATGTAGCAATTATGAATCTGACTGCAATAGGTTTACAGAGAAACCTCAGTGTCCTAAACCAGTATGGCAAAGAAAATGTTCTTATACCAAACACCTGTAAAACTAAAGTTCTTCCCTTTCGAGGGAGAAAGCACTGCCTTCACTTTAACTGGACATTAGACAGCAAGCCTTTAGAGATTGTTAAGGAATATGCTTACTTGGGGATAATTTTTACACAGACCTTACAAAATTCTTCCCATCTTGGGCATATCTGCCTAAAGGCTGAAGCCCACGTAGGCGGACTATTGAGATGTTACTCCTCCTCAAGTAAAAGACGTTATGCACCCATGCTTGAGGTATACCATTCAAAAATACCACCAATTCTAATATATGCCTTAGAATATATTCTGATCAAGGCATGGTATCGACTAAATGTAAAAGAAGGGATTTTACTACATAAACTGCTAAGAGTTAATCAGTCAGTCCCTGTCTAAGCAATCCGCCTTCAGTTATCCATAGTCAGTGAGGAGGCAAAAGCTATCACAAATATACTTCGCTGGGCCTATAATCTGCTACACGCAGACCTAGGGTCTATAAGGCATATTTCAAAATTGGGGACTTTTAGGGACGAGTCATCTCACCATACATTTAACAAGAACTCAAGTGTTGCACTAACTCAGTCTGGTTGCCCGATTGCACTTTTGAAATCTATGTCTTCTTCACATTTGAAGCTTTATTTAAAGAACCTGAACCCAAGAATAAGCTAGGAGTCGGAAGTTGACCACTGTTCTCGGCTAAAACACTATGTACACCTCTTAGACAGTCTACAATATAAAACTCCGCAACTATACATATGTTTTTCATTAGAGCATAGGGTCCAGCGTACCATAATTCTAATGAGGCTGGGGATTCTTCCTTTAAAGACCCAGACTTTTAAATGTGATAAATCAGAAAGTTCCACCAAAATTTCTGACTTATGTAATGGAAGATGGCAAGATTTCTTACACGTGTTATTAGTCTGTCCAAATTCGACTCTGGTAGCGGCCCATCGCTGGCATATAAAGCCTATCTGTTTCAGACATAATCTCTGCTCTGCAAAACGTTTAAATGAGTTTTGTAAATCTCAGCTTGATGAATTTCCTTGTTATAACCTGTATACATTTGTAAAACGTTTTTTAAAACTGTTTTAATGTCTGGATAATATAACTGTTTTACTAACTATTAATGTTGTATTTATTGACCTTGGTCAAGGTCTAAATAAAATTCTATAAATTCGTATTTGTTATTGTTCAAACATGTGAATCTTTTTTTATGTACTAAATCTTGCATTGTCTCGCACCAAAAGAAATACATTGGTATGTAATTCTTGAGCATGCAATGACAAGCATTGCAAGGTCTGTAGGGCTATGTTATTTTTGGTTTTTCTACATATGCTATAGGCTTTAAAGTTGTAAAAGTAATGAAACATTAAAATGCTGCTGTAAAAAGTTGGTGTGCATATTATTGCAAAAAAGTAAAATAAATTCCCATAAGAAACATATTTATAAAAAACAAGATTAAATGAAAGCAGAAATGCAGAGAAATGGACTACCCTGTTGGCTTGTGTGTGCTCATGTGCTCAAGAAAAATTATGCTGATCACAATTATGGGAGCCACAATTTTATACCAATAAATAACACCTAAAAACAAACAAAATTAAATTAAAAAACAACAATCTCAAACTAATAAATAATACTAGATTCATAGTCATCTCTTTCTGAGAGGTATGTTTTGTAAACTCATCTGTAAGATCAGTGAGAACGTAATGCTTTAAACTAAAAAATACTCTGAAATTCACTAGTTATAGTTAACTTCAGTAACTATAACTCATGTCCTAAGGTAACTATAGCTCAGTCTAGTCATCAATTATGTCATATCAAACGTTGCAGTGTTGTTATCAATGATGTTATAGAACATGTTATCAGTGATGTCATGTGTGATAATTAGCAGTGTATGGAGAGTGCACGAGTTATAGTACCTAAGGGCATGAGTTATAGTTACTAGAGATAACTATACCTTGTGAGTCTCAGGGTTTTTTGAGATTCAAACATTGCGTTCTCACTGACATTTTCACCTAACTATAATGCCACTCAAGCCTTTGTTTTTTTCAGCAAATTTCTAGGGTTTGATAATGTAAAGTAACATTTTATAACCATAAATAAAGCCTACCCCTGCTGTGCAAGGCCTTCAGCTGTGCACAGCGGGGGTTAGGCCACAGGGCTTGGCCTGAATTGATTGGATTGGAGCAGAATTGATAATGGTCATTAATGGGAGGGGAACTTGATAATGATAAAAAAGGGGAGGGGAACTTGGGACCTCATCCATAGGGCCTTTGTTTTCAATTTCAATTTATTGATCACATGTGTTTGTTAATTAAAAATATACCTGCTGTTAAAACACTTTAAAGTAAGAAAACTTTGGGCCCATTATGATGGCGGGCGGAAAACCACCCCGACCGCCATGGAGGCGGGAAACAACGACCCGCCGGGACCGTGGATAAAACGGCGGTCAGATTAGGAACAACCGCCAAAAAAGACCGACCGCGGTGGTAGAGGGCCAACAAAAACCACCCTACGCGGACTGTGACGTCCAAAAACTAACCACGGTGGTCAGAAATGCAGCGGAAAAGCTACAACCCGCCGCAAGGAAAGCGGAGACACCACACAGGAAATTAGTATATCCCCGATGGTCCCGCTCTACGAACCGCTGTTTCTGACCGCCGCGGTCGCACACTGGAGTGAATGGGAGAGCGAGCGGGAGAGCTGCAGCATGGCCACCGCTGCGGACAATCCTCATAAAACATGCCGGACGATGAAAGAACACCACAACAAAGGCAAACAGTGCATACAAAAAATGTAGCTATGACCCACAAATACACAAAATACTTCCAAATTAAAAAAAAGAAATGCCAAATTAAAACATACAAATTCCAGGACAACTCCCACAACACACCTGACAGCAATACCCCACTATGACACACCCACACAGCTGAGTATAAAACCAGCCCCTTCACTGACCACAATCCTTTGCAACACTCCAGAAGCGAAGGGCACACACCAGACCTGACAGGAGAGGCAAGACAACCCAGAACAAACACCACCATCTCTACCACCATCACACCAGCACCAACAATACCCCAGCACATAACACACCTCACACCAAAACACCACACCCACCACCTACACCCCTGCACCCACAAACACTTCAAACACCACACACCATGGCATCCCAGAAAATACCCAAATTCACAGAGAGTGAGTTGACAGTCATGGTAAATGAGATAGTAAGAGTGGAACCACAACTGTTTGGTAGCCTGGTCCAACAGACACTATTAGCCACAAGGACACAAATGTGGGAAAGAACAGTATAAAGGGTCAATGCAGTAGGGACCACCTCGCGATCCAAGAAGGAGATCATGAAGCGGTGGCATGATCTGAAGAGGGTTGTCAAAGAGAGGAGGAGCAAGAACTGGGAACTGGCTAACCGGACTGGCAGTGGCCCTCTCCTCCCACAGAAAACATTTATACCATGGGAGGAAAAGGTGCTTGCCATACTGCATCCAGAGAGTCTCACAGGAGTATCCGGGGGACTGGAGGCTAGTAAGTACAAACAAATGTTAACCAACACACCGATATTTACTGTCTTGCACAGACAAAAACCCACACCACCCTAGAGAAATCCCACCACAAACCCACCAAAAACCAGTCTCACAGATCCGACCTTCACTCAAGCCCATTTACCCTAAACATAGCCACCAATATTACCATGGGAGCATGAGCACAGGCAGCCTGTACCCCTACTCCCACCATACTCCATGGCCCACACCCCAGCAGGAAAGAGCTCCCCCACCCACAAGCAGTTTGAAGCCATTGCAGTGTTTACCCTCACCTAACAGGTAGGTAGCCATCTTGCCTTGGGGGCCTGTATGTGGGAGGGAGGCCTGCACTACTACTCCCACCATGTCCTCTGTCCCACACCCCAGCACGATAGAGCCCTCCCCCCACACCACCCAGGAGCACATGGAAGCCATTGCATTGTTCACCAAACAAACGTATAGGTAGGTAGCCATCTTGCTTGGGAGGCCTGTTTGGGGGAGGGAGGCCTGTACCACTACTCCCACCATGCCCCCTGTCCCACACCCCAGCAAGATGGAGCGCTCCCCCCACACCACCCAGGAGCACATAGAAGCCATTGTATTGTTCACCAAACAAACTTACAGGCAGGTAGCCATCTTGATTGGGAGGCCTGTATTGGGGAGGGACACCTGCACTACTACTCCCACCATGCCCTCTGTCCCACACCCCAGCAGGACGGAGCCCTCCCTCCTACCCACAAGCATGTGGCAGCCATTGCATCACCCTCATCAAACTTTCAGGTAGGTAGCCATCTTTCTTGGGAGGGCTGTATGGGGAAGGGAGGCCTGTACCACTACTCCCACCATGCCCCCTGACCCACACCCCAGCAGGATTTAGCCCTCCCCCACCCCACCCACAAGCACATGGAAGCCATTGCATCACCCTCATCAAACTTACAGGTAGGTAGACATCTTTCCTGGGAGGCCTGTATGGGGGATGGAGGCCTTCACTACTACTCCCACCAAGCCCTCTGTCCCACACCCCAGCAGGATACAGCCCTTCCCCCTCCCAGTAGCACCTGGAAGACATTGCAGTACACCAAACAAACTTACAGGCATGTAGCCATCTTGCTTGGGTGGCCTGTCTGGGGAGGGAGGCCTGTACCACTACTCCCACCATGCCCCTGTCCCATACCCCAGCAAGATGGAGCCCTCCCCCCACACCACACAGGAGCACATGGAAGCCATTGCATTGTTCACCAAACAAACTTACAGGTAGGTAGCCATCTTGCTTGGGAGGCCTGTTTGGGGGAGGGAGGCCTGTACCACTACTCCCACCATACCCCCGTCCCACACCCTAGGAAGAAAAAAGCCATCCCTCCACACCACCCAGGAGCACATGGAAGCCATTGCATTGTTCACCAAACAAACTTACAGGTATGTATCCATCTTGCTTGGGAGGCCTGTATGGGGGAGGGAGGCCTGTACTATTTCTCCCACCATGCCCACTGTCCCACACCCCAGCAGGATGGAGCCCTCCCTACCACCCACAAGCATGTGGCAGCCATTGCATCATCCTCATCAAACTTACAGGTAGGTAGCCATCTTCCCTGGAGGCCTGTATAGGGGGAGGGAGGCCTGTACCACTACTCCTACCATGTGCCCTGTCCCACACCCCAGCAGCATGGAGCACTCCCTCCCTCCCAGGAGGACCTGGAAGCCATTGCAGTACACCAAGCAAACTTACAGGTAGGTAGTTATCTTCACTGGGAGGCTTGTATGTGGTAGGGAATCCTGCACTACTACTCCCACCATGCCCTCTGTCCCACACCCCGGCAGGATAGAGCCCTCCCCCTCCCAGGAGCACTTGGAAGCTATTGCATTGTTCACCAAACAAACTTACAGGTAGGTAGCCATCTTTACTGGGCTGGCTGTTTGTGGGTGGGAGACCTGCATCACCACACACAGCACCAATTGCATGCAATGCATCGATACCTGACATGTACGAGTAATTGATGTACCTCTGCACCATGTAATAAGGCACAGTATTGCACTTAATATTAATAGTGAAGATCTCTCAATTGTGTAGCCCCCTTGATCGTTTTGGCGGGGGGAAACGCCAAAGCGATCAAGGGGGCGTCCAAAGAAGAGCCTTGGAGTCTCTGGAGGCAAAGCACCAGCCACACGCCAGTCACTGAGCCAGCCCTAATGACAACCCTCTTCCCCACTGCATTGACTGTTTGGACTGTCCTTCCCCACACTGCCTTGTGAATGGCACCTGTCTGTTGGACTGGGTCATCACGTCGCTGTGGTGTCTACTCTTACATCTCATTTACCATGACTGTCAACTCACTGCTTCATCACCTCCTTCATGTAAATATGCCCGTAACCCTCACATGTCAACTTTGTAAATAAAATTCCTTATGCACTTCAATTGGTGCAGCTTTGTCTTCAGTGCAATATTTACAGTGTTCAAAATGTTCATGATGTATCCAAAAGTTGTACAGTATGAAGGCCTGTATAATTTTGAGGCACATAGGGAGACACAACAGAACAACAGTCACTGGCGTCAATGTGGCATCACAGACATAGCACTAGACCAAACGTCCACATAAGTCTACAGGCAGACACCACAATGTGCAACAAGTGTCAACAAACAGAGTTCTGTATACCTTCACATGTGAAATGTCACTGCCACATTTCCACACACAGGTGACTCAACATGTGCCTGTCTGTACCATCCGCACATAGCCCTTCACAACAACAGCAATCACACCAGACAATGCACATGTAGTACCTCTTCACCCACCTTCAAGTGAAGTAGCGGGTGATGAGCTGTTGACGAATGTCATCTCCTTCCACCTGTCCACTGTCCTCATCACTGGACTCAGGGCACTGAACAGAAGGGGCCTGGGGTCCTCACCATCATCCAGGAGCAGGGGAAACCCCTTGTGAATGGCCATGTTGTGGAGCATACAGCATGCCACAATGATCTTGCAGACCTTCCCAGGCGAGTATGACAGTGCACCTCCAGTCCTGTCAAGGCAGCGGAATCTTGACTTGAGCAGGCCAAAAGTCTGCTCAATGACACAACGGGTGCTGCCATGGGCCTCATTGTTCCTGACGTCATCCGGGGTCCTGGGATTCCGTAGTGGGTTCAGCAGACATGGACAGCTGGGATATGCAGAGTCACCTGTGAATGACAAACACACATTGCAATGTTGCACACACTGGCGTAACGAAAAGTGAGGGGGCCTCCCTGCACAGTACTTAGGGGGGGCCCCCTCCAGGCTCAATCAGGAGCTCTCCAGCCAGACTGCAGGGCTGATGGGGCCCCTTAGAGCGATGGGCCCCCCCGCACTGCGTGGGCTGCGGGGGCCTGTGTTACGCCCCTGGTTGCACAGGCCGAGGGCAGCAGGTCACACACACAACATGCCATATCACTAGACATTCTCATCCACAATCCAAGCACGTTCGGGAAGCAGATTAGCCATCAGCCTGGGCACAATGCTGTTCCTCAGGATGTAGGAGTCATGGGCTGAGCCGGGGAATCTGGCACACACATGCAACATGGTCATGTCCGCAAGGCACACCACCTGCACATTGATCGAGTTATAATGTTTTCGATTCATAAAAATTTGCTCACTCTCCTGTGGTGGCACCAGACCAACATGGGTGCAATCGATGGCACCAACAACATTGGAGATGTTCCCAAGCGGATAGAAGTCTCCTTTCACAATGGCCAATTCTACTCCCCTGGAGAAATGTTTGTATCTATTCTTATAGATCATCATGGCTGCAAGTACATCCCTCAGCACCAGGCTGAACATGGGTTGCGACATCCCTGCAACGCTGGCCACAGTCTCCTGAAAGGAACCAGTTGCAAAAAAATGGAGGGCTGCCATCACTTTGTACGTTGGTGTGAAAGCAGTTGGGTAGTGGCGACGAGGCTGCAGGTGGGGCTCCAACAGATCACAAAGGATCTTCAGGGTGGGTCTGTTGAGGTGGAATTTTCGAATGATCGCAATATCCTCCATGTCTTCCAGCAGTGTCAAGTGACATAGGAGATTAAGCCTCCTCCTAGTTGAGAAGAACTATGTCTCAGTGGAGTGTGTTACATTGCCAGTCATACAGAGCCACAGGATGTTGGACATGCAGTTGCCAGGACAGTAATTGCTTGGGTTATTGTTTCTGTGTGCCCCTGTTGTCTGACTCACGGTGAACCCAGAGACTATGCCCAGTGCCCACCCACCAAGACAAGATGACATCACTGTACTTACTGTGTCCTTACTCTTGTTCATTCACACTGGAATAAAGATATGCACCATCTCAGCCCTGTATAATTGCACACAACCACACTTGTGTAGATGACTATTTTGTTGGTGAGTACATGTACCTTGATGCCACATGTGAGAAGTTGGCCTGGTATATAATGCTCACTAATTCTAGTGATCACTTTGTACCATGCCAAGCAACCCTTATGATGATTGGTTGTAATTCAACCTTGAAGACCAGTTATCCTAGTGGTAACGTGGACAAAGCAGTCTTAGGCTAAACTCTGAAAGGCATGTGAAGCCAGCTGTATTACCATACACAACCCCCTTGAATACCAAATGAAAGGGACACCACACAGATATATATTGAAAATATATATTGATTTATTAACTATAAAATCCCCTGGACTCTTTATGAGCACAGAAGCACAAGCGTTAAATCACAAGACAGTTTAAAATACACAAAAGTTGCACAATATGGATGAGCCCTAGGGGCCACCTAAGCCATATACTAAGAAAGTGGTATATGAGATACCAATCAGAATGGGAACAGGCCTAGGGCCTAGGGAATCGCTGGAGCTATTCGAGACTAGCAGTGACTAAGTCGGGAAAGGCCCGCGGGATTCGGTGCAATGTTCAAAGTGCACGCACTTTCCAATGTAAAGTCTATGGTGCGTAAAAAGTACAAAGTTAAATAGTTAGGAACCTTCCGAGTGACCTAGAATGCTGAAACTTAAGACACGGGCCCTTGAGATGTGTACCAGTGTAGGAACACTGGCGGAGCTGAGTTACCTCACCCACAGGAAGCGGGTGCACAGGGTCGAAGTAGTGTCGGGTTTTGTCACGCTGGTCGATGGTGCTTGGAGCTGAAGATGCTGCAGGCGGCTCGATGTGAAGAGTTCCGGTGGATCCATGGGTGGATCTGAAGATGTGAAGACCTGAAAGCAGAGGGGACAATGTTCAAAGTCAATAGCCGGTGACTACCGTGGAACCAGATTGGAACCAGGCGATGTCGGGTGCAAACAGGCGTCGTTGTGTAGCTTCTCTCTGCAGCCACGTAGACACCGGGGGTCGAGGACGTCCAGGAGTCGGTCACGAGCTGTCCCACGCAGGCTTCTCACTGTTGGCGGTGTCGGCGACCTGATCGGAGCAAACAGGCCTTGGCTAATGCAAGCCACGCAGGAATCGAAAGATGCTTAACACTCGGACCAGCAAGGTCAGAGCAAGTGCTCCTTTTCACAGGAGCTTGGGTGAGTCTGGAGCAACCAAACCCGCTGTGTAGTTTGTCGGTTTCGTCGCCAAGATGGCCGCTGACCACGTGGCTAGTGGCCGGGATGGCGGGTCGAGTGGCACAATGCAAAAGGGCCCCGTGCAGATCGTGGAGATGCTGGGGGGGCTGATCTTCGGTGCAAGGGCTGCTCGATGGTGGGGGTTCTCAGTCCCCAAAGCACAACGTCGAGGATACCTCAGAAGCTGCGCAGTCAGCTTTTCAAGTGTCTTCCAAGAGGTCCGGTCCCTCGTCACTCGGTGCCTCCACGGGTCCCTTCTTTGCAGGGACTGTGGATCGGGCTCGGAGAGGTCTGGGAGTCTGGTTCTTGTCGGGCTCTGGGCTCGGGCTCCGGCGGGAGGCGGCGGCAAAGCAGACGCCGAGTTGCTGGTTGGTGCCTGTGTTCACAGGGTGGCCACTCCTAGGCGACAAGGGAGATTCTCTTCAGTCTTCTTCTTTATTTCAAGTTGATTCAGGATGATCTGCTGTGCAATGGCACTGCTCCCACTCTTATTCCCAATCGGAGGGGTGGATCACCTACTAGGTCCCTCCTCTGGGAGGAACCAGGAAGGGGGGCGGTTACACCCCCTTTCCTTTGTCCAGCTCCTCGCCAGGCCTGGGTCTGGAAAGTCCTAGGACCGGTTTGGACTGGCCTATGCACGGGGACACCTTTTGTGCCCCGGGCATGTCTGATTCTATTCAGCCCTGTCCTACCCAATACACAAAACCCTGTCTGGGGTGGTGCTCGCACCTCCCAAGGCAGGAAACCCTTTGTCCAGGCCACCATCTGCCGAGTTTTGGTCAGCAGAAGGAGGCCAGACTTGTGTCTGTGGTGGCAGCATCCATTTTGTGATGCTGAGGCTCTGGTTAACTTTAACCGGGGTTAAGGCTACACACATGTCGTGTCCCTCTAGAAGGGTGGAATGCTATCCCCGTCGACAGAACTGTCGAGGGGATAGTATTCCAATTCGTATGACACCTTACTCGACATGTTTTGATAAATCCAAACCAAAGATAGCATTTAACCGCGAGGATTATAATGCACTTAAGAGTATATGGTATGGCAATATCCCGGAACAGCTTAGGGAGTGGTTCCCGACAGCTGCAGACGGGCTCAGCTCATGCTAGAGCACCATCTCACATATTTCCAAGCACTCTGCCTCCAGGATTGAAGAGGCCTTCCATAGGAGTGGCTGATAGGAACATATGTGTCCAGTTTAAGGTTAGATATAGGGATACTATATCTAAGTAAGAGGTGATTACACCAACTTACCCCAGCTGAGTGATCAGCCAGTGATCAAATATGGAGGCCAGGCCAGGGGTGGCACAATACATGCTGCAGCCCCTGGTAGGCCTTGGATGCACCTATGCCCTGGGTACCTAGGGTATACTGTTACAGGGGCCAACAAGGTGAACCAATTCCAATTGTGTTATGCACCTAAGGTACATGGAGTCCATTTTAAGGAGAGAGCAATCAGCCTGGGGCCCTGAATAGCAGGATCCCAGGCCAACTAAGTCAAAAACCAGCTAAACACCAGGCAAAAAGTTTGGGGGTAACCATAGTCAGATATCCACCTTCCTACACCACACACATTACACACACATATGTTCACAGGTCATGCTCATTGAATGCTGCCCAGTCATGCAAACAGTGATTCTACACACAGACACAGGTAGATATGTGATGTATGTAGTGGCCAGATGTGCATTGGACTGGAGATGTGTGCAAGCCACTGAGGGTGTTCAGGGCAGTCATCCTACATGTGTGTGAGATTATCAGGGACCCTGCACGCCCTCATAAATGCATGCAATCACATCTGTTTGGCCCATTCAGAATGCCCTTGTGAGGTGTACCCCAGTTTGGGAAGGAAGGAGATTACAATTGGTAATGAGTCTGTGTCTTGCTACTCTACTGATAGATGTTGGTACATGACACTGTCTCACTGATCATTTCCCCATCTCTTCTCCTATGCCTGCAGCTCAAGGTACACCAGCGTAAGGCTGTGTGAAGGGCCATTGCAGCAAAGGTGCGAGCCCTGGGGTTACGAACGGACAACGCATCACTGCCACAAGAGGTGGGACGACATCAGCCGGCTGGCTAGGAGCGTGGCAGAGATGACATTGGAGCTGCTACCAGGCACAGGGTGTTTGGCGCGGCGCAACATGACACCACTGATGGTTCGCATATTGGAAGTGACTCATCCTGAGCTGGATGCACGTCTGAAGGGGCACCGGCAGCATGGCAGGGGTGAGTATTTGGGGAGGGTGACTTTGCCCCTGAGCGGATGCATGTGTACAGGGCCTGGGGCAGCGGTGGCCCATGTGATGTTCATGGGATGTGCTGTGCTGTGGATGCCAGTGTCATGCATTGGTTCAAACTGCACTTACAAGGGTGAGCCTCCCTGCTGTGCTTTCCCATTGCCAGATGTGTTAGTTTCTACATGGTCATTCAGCATTGGGATGGTGTGGAGAATCTATTAGGGTGTGAACAGCAGTGTCCACAATCTTAGTGTGACTGCATGCATGCCTACTTTGCATGCACCATGATCGGTGAGGCACACACATCAGACAAGAATGTGCCCCAGAGTACCACATGGTCTTTGGTATGGCCTACTTGCTAATGTGTACTGTCATGTCCTAATAGGTGTGTGTGTGTTGTCCCCTCCTGTTCCCTCAAGGTCTGTCAGTGGTAATAAGTGGTGTCCCCACATCATGTCCCTAGGTGTGTGCAGAACAAGTTGTGTGTCTGGTACACTTCATCCACTGTCAGGGTGTTGTGCTGTGTGGTCTCAACATGACAGATATTCAGAGTTACAGGCACTGTTGTGGCCTATGTAGTGTGTAGTTGCAATGTGATTGCAGGGTGTGGTGGTCACCATGTAGATTTGGGCATCTCATGTACTGCATTGATTGGTTTCCTTTGTCCTGATGATGACACTGACACAACCCTGCATCTCTCTCCCATCCAAAATTGACAGTGGACATGGAGGAACAGGAGGCGGAAACCAGTGGTGGCAAAGGTAGCACTACAGCTGCACCGGAGGCTAGTGACACAGAGCCCACCAGTGCATCTGAGTGAGACCGGAGTATGCAGGAGGAATCCCTGCCTGAGACACAGAGTACAACAACATCTGATGCCAGCGGGGATGCATCCATGTTGGAAGGCACAGGGAATGGGGACTCTGCACCATCTACTACCACACAGTGGCCAGTGCCCAGCCTCCCATCCACTTCCTCTGGTGGTGCCCGTGTCAGTAAGAGGGGACAAGTTACATTCACACCTTGTACTGTGAGCCTGTACCTGTCCCCCCTGCTGCCCTCAGTGCTGAGTCTGTAGAGCCCCTGTGCCAGCTTTGTGTGGGCCAGACAGCCCTGCTCAATGCCTTCAGTGACCATGACAAACAATTAGACCAGGTGGTTGCCTACATGGAGGGCATACACTCTGACAGTGGTAATAATGTTGAGGGAGGTTGCCCAGCATGTCCCTAGTCATGTTGCTTGCAGTATGCCCATCATACCCAATCTGAGACAAATTATACAATGCAAAAAACAGGCAAATAACCCTCAAAGAGTTACACCTCAAACATACTCTGATATTCTTATTCCTCCTAAACTCTCTGTTTTTTTTATCTAACGAACCTTTCATACTGCATGACAACAAAACCCTCAAAAAAAAATAATTATCTTTAGCACACCCAGTAATCTAGCAAAGTTAGAGAATAATGATGTTCCGATGATGGATGGGACGTTTAAAAGCACGCCTCATCCATTCACCCAAATATACACTAATAATGCTAAAATTAACAATTCAGTAGTCCCCTTAGTATACAGTTTTTTACCTGATAAACAATCCACAACTTACACTGAACTTTTAACAGTTTTAAAATCAAAAACACCAAACAAAAGCCCTAGGAAAATTATTATTGATTTTGAATTCGCAATGATAAATGTTATTTCTAAATCATACACTGGATACCCAAATTCAAGGATGTTTTTTCAATTTTCCCAGGCATTTTGGCATAAGATACAAAAAACATCCTTAGTTGTGGATTACGTATCAGATAGCAAACTGCAATTTGAATTAAAAAAACAAACTGCACTTTGCTTTGTTCCTCCTGATAGTGTAGACGAGTACTACACTGCAATTACAGAATCAGACTTTTACACATCAAACGAAAAAAAATTCGCACCCTAACTAAATTATTTTGAAGACACTTGGATTAGGCATCTAAGCAGGTCGGGTCGCAGGAGGAAGCCACGTTTCCATGTGGGGTGGTGGCACTGCTACTCGAGGTGGTTAGAAGGAGGAGCAAAGACAAACAATGCCATAGAGGGATGGCATGACTCCTTCAACCACACAGTTGGCAAACCTAACCCCAACTTTTATAATTTTTTGGGAAACTTTGAGGAAGGAGCAAAGTTTCCAAGAAATGAAAATGTCACATGCAATAACAGGTAGTCTAAACCCACGCATTTCTAAAAGATCAAAGGAAATGTCTGATGGACTATTGGATGCATTACAACAATTTTAGTTGTGTGTGGCTTCAGACTACCTGCATAATGTTGCACACATTCTTCATTACTAATTCCACCTACTCTATTACTTTCCTGTTTTGCCCTAAATTATTTAACTTCATTTTTAAATTGCCAATTTTCCAAGCATTTAAAAAAAAAATTTAAAGTAGGGTCACCTTACCATAGATGTCTTCTTTGTTCTTTACTTTAATAATCCAATCCATAACAATGTTTTCCAAGCTTGATTTGTTTCCAAATTCAAAACCACATAATGAAAACCCATTCAGAAAATCTTCTTTTTAAAAACCCATATTCCAAAAAGAAAACCATTCCAATTAATTCATACTCCATTCCAAAAAATGAATCCTTTCGAAAAAGATCGATTTACCGAAACACATTCCCAAAAATATTTCTTCTCCATATCCAAATTTTCTTGAATCCTAAAAAACCAATATAACGATCCATCTTCTTTGTTGGAAATGAAATCCAAACCTTCGAAATCCTCAGTTGTTGGAAAATGTTCCAAAGAAAAAAAAAACAATAACGTTGAAGTCTTCCTCAAATCCAAAATCCCCAAAAAAGTAATCTGGTTTCCCAAGAATAAATCCATTCATGAAAAATCAATTGTCTTCTTGCTCCGGTCTTTTGAAAACAAAATCTTTTTGCTTTTTTACAATCAAAATTCAGTATATACTATTGAATATCCTTAGTAAATGATTATTTACAAACACTTTTTTAAACATCAGTTAACACGTGACCCGACGAGGGCATACACTAACAACAAGGTCGGGAACATGCTAAAAACATACCAACTATACATATAGTAAACTTATCTAAACCTCCCTCTTCTCTCCTTGCAATAAATGTCAATCTCACCATCATTTACCATTGTAAATAAGATTGTAAAGTTTCTTACCTGAGCGCAGGTCTCCTTGCTTCTGCTCTGTCCGGGAACACTTCACAAAATGGCTGCCTTAGTGAATCACGTATAGGGTATACATCATCTGGAGCTACAAAAAAAGAAAAAGGACAATTTATTTACTATTTATGTTTACCAGGAATTTATTTAGCGAAATCAATTATATTCATAAATAAAGTTTACTGCTATGTTTAAAAAATATATTATAATTTTTTAAAATATAAAAATTGTCAATACAGTTTTTTTAATATATAAACTAAATTAAACATTCTCGCATTGTAACTATTCTTTTTTTAAATATTAAATTGAAAATGTACTACTATTTTTTAATACATGTATTTTAGTTTTAAATAACATTCTTACCTTTAGGATGCTCCATTAGGCTTCTTTTCCCTCCAGCGTTACTCTGAAAATGACTTCAAATAAGAAAGACGCAGCATTCACCTAGACATCTATGGAAATAAAAGAAGGACATTTCTTTACATTGTAATCAATGTAAAAGCGTGGGAAATTAAAATAAAATATTTTTGTGAGTTAAAAATTAATATCTATTATTTGTATTAAAACATAAATTCAAAGATTTTTTTTAACATTTTTTACAAGACTTTTACATTTTTTTATGAATGGTAATATTTTTTTATTTAATAAAACTTCTTTATTTATTTACTATTTTGAGTATTAATTACTATTCTAACTCGGGGGTGTAATAGTAGGGTAGGTGTTTGATAGTGTAGGGCTTAAAACTACTATTCTAACTCCAGGGGGGTGCAATAGTAGGGTAAGTATTGGATAGTGTAGGTGTTAAAATTTCTATTCTAAATCCAGGTTGGTGTAATAGTAGTGTAAGTGTTGGATAGTGTAGGGGTTAAAATTACTATTCTAACTCCAGGAGGGTGTAATAGTAGTGTTGTTATTGAATCTAGGCCCCTAGTGTAACTTTCCCGATTCATGCCCTTATATAGGTATACTATATCATATCCTTATATAGGCATAGAAATCACTACCCTATTTGGTCTAAGTCACACAGCCCAAATACGGCATGGCTACTTCCACTAGATTCCGAGAATTAACAACGATTTCTTGGAAAAACCCGCCTTCAGCAGCTAGGAACTTCCCCCTGCTTGAATATTAAGTTCTCCAAGAACTCCTGGCGTTTTCCAAGAATTTATCCTTTGAGTGACGATATTAAGTCCAAACATGCGTCAAACTCGTCACCTTCAAAGTTTAAATATGCCCAGGTTTGCCCAGTCAAACACACGGTGGTTTGGAGCAGATCGACTATCTACTTGCCCGACGTCCTGCAGCAGCAAGTGCCGAAGGAAGCCGACCCTCCAGCTGACACTCTGAGAGAGACGCTGTCTTTTCTCTTGCGGAGAAATCTAGCTCCAGTGTTTACGGCTTACCCTGGCGGGTATCTGGGAAATCGAGTCCTGAGAGAGAGATACAAGACCTCCTTCATTCTAACACCAAGGTATGGAGCTGATTAGACCTCTTAGAGAATTCTTGGAATAGATTCCTGGCAGAGAACTACTAAACTTAGGCTACTCCTCACTTACTACTTCCCTCGTACTAGACTTAGGTTAGGTTCACCGGGGTAGGCATATTTTAGAAGCACCAGTTGAGTCCTTTTAGTCATTATTTATTACTGTATGTATTTTATACGTTTTATGCACTTTTATGGCTTAGAAACCATATCATGCTTTTACAGTACTACTTTATAATACTGTTTGCATTATATGACTTGTACTTTAAAACCAGTATTACGATTGTAGCAGTTCATTTCCAATGCTTGAGAAAGAAGACTGTTCAATAAATACTTTTATTGAAAACGCCAGTCTCTCTATTTCTCTGCATCTCTGGTGAAATGAAGCATGCACGATTGACTGAGTAAAATAGTGTTCTACTGTTTCCGCGACTCGAGAGATACGTTTCTTATCCTGGGGAAACAAAGTTGTCATGTTTATGCGGTTGTCAGAAACTAATCCCTTCTTGTGAATTCGAGAAAGTTTCTAGTGACCTCTGAGCTAGCTGGCACTCACTATTTAGTTTAATATATTCGGGAGAGACCCAGTAGACCTCAGTTCTACGTCTAAACTACAGTATATATTATTCCAATGCGCCGAGCCTATTGGGAATATAGGAACTACATTACATGGTGCCCAACTTTTGGTAATGCGATAATTTAACGCTAGATACTAGAGTAACTCAGTCATGCTTTTCACACAGACCCCTTTTTCCCGTAAAATGCTCCAATATACGTCTGGAGTGGGTAAAAGGATAATATCCACCAAAACTGTGTAGGACGAAAATCCTATGTATTAGTTTTTGGTTTATTCAACATTGAAGGATACAGTGTTCCAAAATATTGTGCACCTAATCTTTGTTTCCTTGAAACTTTGCTCTGCAAAAACTTTCAGTCGACAAAATGTCAGAGAGTGACGATGAAAAGTAGACAGCTAGGATAGCAGCTCAAGCAGTCTGAGATGGCACAAATCTCCTACAAAATGACGCGGATGCAATAATCATCCCGGCGACTGTAAGAAAAACCATAACTATAAAACTTATAGAAAATGGGGTATCATCAAGAGGTGGTAAAGTAATCTTTGTTATAGAGGCACATGAATATCGGCAAACAGAGGTATTGTATTCATGGATTATGTTTCCTGCAGCAAATACAGTAACACACGAGTTCCACTTCTACAAATTAGAGGAACCTCCAGTGGAGGATGTTCCTTTCGAGGACGTTAAAATTCCACTAACTTACCAAGAGCATCAGCTCTGGTTTAAAGGCTCCCTACAACATCAAAATCACATTACCAGGCTCGGTCCACTAGGTAGACCAGGAGCTACATGGCCGGTACTAGCCAGCTATACACCAAGTCCTAACATTAACGGAATGACAGGTCCAGAACTGTTAGCTCAGCTGAAACAGTTAATTAAAATACACAGACAATTGGACTTTAACAGTCCAACCAGCTATAAAAATTCCACAGCACACCCCTCACCAGGGGAACACAAACAAAATTACACCACCGACTATACAATCAGTGAATGGTCAATTGCCCGCAAAAAGGGAACACATTTCGTTCTGGTTAGCTCAAAATTACTCAAATAGAGGCAATATTCCCTGATAGTACACCTCATGAGAAACACAGAATTCTGACAATCTGTTTACCAATGGGTATAGCACCACATGTGGAGGACTGTGACACAGATTTTACTTCAATCTACACAAAAACACATGGTGTTCCGGCTATGGCGGTAATACCAGACGTTCTGAGGCAGAATTCAAAATGAATACGGTCCAGAACCAGCTTTAAATCTAGGTATGAAATTACTTAAAGATTTCAAACAGGTCTCAGCTATATTATTAGCTAACATTAAAGGTGAAGCAGCATCTGTGGCGATCCGCCAAAAGTTAAAAGAAACAGATATAACAGATCAACCATATGAGCTTGCTAGAATTATTGAAAAATCTTATGAAGAATTAAGAAGAGGTAGTTTGGGTGGGAAACCAGTAAAACCTGAATTAACAGAAAATCCTGAAAAGGTGTTTATTAAAAATAATCTCACTACTCCTAACAAGAAGTGGGAAATCAGTAAACAGACTCTTCCTAGAGAAAAACGTTCTCAGTCCAGAGGAAGATCTCCCCAAAGGGGAGGTAGGTCTCCCCAAAGGGAGCCCTCTGAGAAATGGTATAACCTTAGGAATAGGGATAATTTAAAAAACCTGACAGATATCAAGATAATGATACACGTTCCTCTCGATCTTTTCAGACCTCCTCGCAGAAATCGGAAAGAAGAGGACGGTCAGAACACAAGGAAGAACGCATCAAGTCGAAAGACAAAGAACCCGTTCACCAAAGTAAAAAAGCTCAGTTTCCCAAAAAGAAGGAAGCAAGCATAAAGATCAGACATGCCGAGGATCTTGAGGACACAACTCAAGAACGGGGAGTGGGCTCAAACAATGCTTGACCGCGCAGCAGAAGTCACCATAGTTCACAGGATCCTGAAGGATCATCTGGAGACAGAGGACTTGAATGAATGCATTCAAGTTGAAACTGCCGACACCAGGGTTAGTGTACCCCACAAGTTATATAAAGTAACACTCCGGATGGATGGGGACATAACTAGGAAAATAAGAGCACTCGTCTGGGAGAAGCTCTCTAAGGGCTATGACATTCTTCTAGCTGAACAGGACTGGCCACCTGAATTTATCAGGGAGTGCCCACATGGCGAAGAGATAATTATAGAGAATACAAAGTAATAACTTGCACACCTCTCTTAAATCATTATTGAACAATATTATTAGCAGTTATATTTGGTGCAAACCCATATCTTGACTAGCCCCAGTCAAGTTAGTATAAATGTGTCATCCACAGAAACCTGTGTTATGGTTTGCACTGTCCACTGGCCCACTATTACGTGGTGCTAACGTTTATATCAATGTTCTCAAATGTGTTTGTACATTTCAACCGACTCTTTTAAAGAAATATTTCGAAAAAGATGCTCAAAGAATGAACTAATGCATGTTCGTCATCACATTGCGCAATCATTATGAAATAATAACATCAGAACTAAACACAATAACAAGAATCAATTCTTGGTTTTCCTTCTTCAAAAGGCTTTTATTCTTTTTTCATCACATTCGTTCGTAAGAAAACTTCATACAAAACTCCAAATGTCAACCCATGAAGACATATCCCAATGCATTTCGGCATGCACCTTCATCAGGGGAATGCTCTACAAATAACATGAAAATCTGTCACTGTGTGTAAGATGCATATAAATCGTTAACACATTCTGATAAGTTTAATCAATTGTACATCACTAAAAACTAAAAATAGTCTAACAGAAACCAGAGAATAACCAACTAGATTCCCAAATGTTGTGTGTCTTTGATTACCATGCTCACAAAAATTGAAATGTGACTGAATAGTACCAAAAGTGTTACAACAGAAGACAGCAAAATCGAAACTAAAACATGCACTAGCAGTGCCCAAAAAACATACACCAAAAGCTGTGTAAGTTCCAAAACGTCACAAATCATGCCTCTACCTTATTCACGCTCCGACCTTCACTAGCTCAAAGTCAGACGGATAAGCGTTGTGTACGAGCACTGTTGTCGACCTTCTCTAAAGCTTCTGCAAAGGGAACAATATCGTTTGTAAAGCTCAAAGTTGTACTTTCTGTTATTTAGCTTGACTAGTCCAGGTAATGACTTATAGCCAGCCACTCACTTGTCTCTGGTGCAATATCCAATTCTAATGTCCACAGCAATACTTCCACTTTCTCTCTCTCCCTTGTCTGAAATACACAATAATAATAGCGCCGCATAAACTTGCAGTTCACACTCTTAATTACGCATATTAAAAGTCTTCTGCCTCATAAAAGCATCCAATTCTTACCTATTTCGCCATCATAGAATACACTTAAACAGCCTTATACTCGTGTTCTTGTCAAGAAAATCTCCAAAACGCTGTCCTCGTAACTCCGAAAACTCTCAATGTGCCTGTACTTGACGTCTGACGTCATGTGTGATACAGACATGGAAAACGGACTCAAAAACACCAATCCTGTCCAAGATGGCGCATATCTATTCAAGCCTATTGTAGACTAGACCCGGGCTAAATACCATATCGAAACTTCTATTGAATACACTAGAGTGTCTCCTCTTAGCCACTCGTTTGCTTGTTGATACACCAAAATGCTGCCTGCAAAGCGATATGTTATAAAACCATATCCATACCTGTGGTGAATGAATCTATGTATTTTAACAGTGCTACACTCATATGTGATCCATCATGAGGTTTTATAAGCATGAGATCTAATACCACATACATATAGTTGTAAACCCGTACAGTATAAAATAAAATATGTAACTCAGTGCATTACATTTCATCTACAAAAAACAGATCATCTCTATCTTGTCATTAAGTCCATAGGGAATCAGTGTCCTAATGTAATGTATGCCATCATCTGTGAATGTGATTTAATTTATATATGTCAGACTCAACAGAAGGGAAAAGTCAGGATTCTGCAGCATACCAGCAGGATCAGATGTGAGGTAGTAGGAGCCCCTCTAGTAGACCATTTCAAACTCAAAAAACACTCACCAGACAGTTTCAAATGGGTTGTTTTGGAGAAATTCATACTGGGCCCTAGAGGAGGTAGCATTGCCAATATTCTTAACATCCGAGAAGCAAAATGGATGTTCTTGTTTGACTCTGTAAGGTCAGGTCTTAATAAAACAGAAAGTACTTTTGCCCAAATGGCGAATTTATAGAATTCATTATGATGTACATTCAGATTTTTGAGTATCCATAAGATCTACTAGTATGTATGTTTATACTTCTGATTATGTTGGATATCCCTGAGCATTTAAAAAATCTACTAGTATGCATATCTATATATTTTTGACTATGCTGTTTATCTTTGATTTTGACCTTGATGACCATACGGCTTTTACCACCGTGCCGAATAGGTACGCCGCATGTGGAATATCTAAAAGTGTCTGTACTATGTATATACAATTCAAGATTATTCCGAATTATGTGATTGACATGACAACCAGATATCCAGTGATGTGACGCTTTACCATCGTGCCTGATAGGTACTCCGTATTGTGCTCCTTTCTGGTAATCTGGTTACTTATAATTGTATGGTTTGTGATAACAACTAACTAATGAACTTTCTATTTCTACTGCACACTGTCGGTCCCAGATGCATTGTATTGGGACACCCGACTAACTTAGCCTCAGTCTGAAATTCATGAATTATGGTGCTTTTTTGTGTACAACTAAAACCCATGCAGTCTGTCATACACTGCTCTTAGTTACATATCTGGTCTTGGATGTATAAACATATTGAATGGCTGTATTATGCCTTCAATTGAATGTTCCGTATATAATATCGCTTTGAGGACCTATTCGGTATACACCACCATTAATATGTTAATGGCCCAATAAATTATGTTCTTTTGAAGAGCTTTCATTTTTAGATCGTCACTGATCTATTTGGAAAATATTAAGACTACTCGCTTTAAGCACCCCCGGGAGTCTTCTTTCCGAGTCTTTTCTCCGGTTCTATTATCACTGGCGCGCACGTGATCTGAACTTCCATCAGGAAGTCAATATCTCTTTTCATTTTGACTGCGTTTGCCGACTGATTTTGATGAACAGAACCCCCGTGGAAGCCCGCGATTTTCTTCCGAGCAGGTATGCCTAACCAAACTTTATTTTTAACACCAGCAGTTTCCTTTTAATAAATCGGTAATAATTCCATGCCGATTTCATTTTTTCAGATTCCGGACTTACGTGTGTGACTACCTCACCACGATATTTTAACCAACCTTCCTTCTCCTTCTGACGGCATGTGCCAACCAGTGTGGATAGACTGAACCCCTGTGATTGCCCTTGATATTCTCTCTCCAACAGGTATGTTAGTAAGAGCATTTATTTTTAACATTATCGGTCTAACTCCGACAAAACGGTAATAATTACTTGCCGTAGTTATGTCTTTGCAGATTCATTATTCATGTGTGTAGCGTCGTCACCATGAGATCTCAGACCTTATTTTAAGGTAGGCTATTTACGACTCTTGCTATACTTTGAACTAGGAACTGGGCATTAGATGTATGAATTACTTATTATAGTCACCCTTACACTTCCTAGAAACCGGACGCCTTCGATTGTTGCTGTTACCTACGATTCAACTTAAATCCAGATCCCCCCATTAGAGTATAGCGCTTTGAACATGACAGGTATGCGATATTCTATCATTTCAAAATACTTCTCTGACTATACACGTGTAATCTATATTAAGCACCCAATGTTTTGTATTCTCACAGAATAAGTCCTACTGCACCCTTGTAGAGAGATATCACATAGACAAACAACCCCTCCCGTGTCCCACAGCCTTATTAATAAATTCAGGTAGGTAATCGTTATTGTAATACATTCTTTTAATTCAATCGCCAGTGATTCCATCTCTGATAATCTACTCATTGTAGGATCTTGATCCATGTGATGGATTCCTTTTCCATCTTTGATTACATCTCCCAGACCAGGTAATCAGTCCGATGCACCCATAATGATTGTTATCCTACACCTATGGGTGTTTACCAATCTGGCTATGTCTTTGACTCATTGCACGCTATTCATGTTACTCGAGCTGTGACAAACGATTTCCAAGAGCCCTTTGCCCAAATCTTAAAGTGACCACGATTTTGGTAAGGTCTTAGTATGTTGATGTCATATGTATTAACAACAGCTAAACCTTGGAAGACATGGGGTACCCGTAACTTGACCTCCTAGTGAGGCACAATCAATCTTCATTTAGCACCGGATGTTCCTTCCAATGTATTCCTCCTTGTGACACTTTCTTTATGATTGTGTGTTTTCAATAACTCTCGGCCATTCATAATTGTTTTAGGATTAATAGGGATCATTATTGACCTTCATTAATATTAATCTATTAACTTTCTATACAGATACACTGCCCCCTGTCGTGCCCTTGTCCTGATGAAGACCCTCTAGCAAGGTTTCACTTCAGCCTGCACCATTTTGGATCGAAACATCGACACTCCCCTCCTATTTTCAGCCTCTTCCATGAATTATCATTTGTGATTTTGTTTTTTGGAGGCATGAGTTTGTTCTAATTGATTAATGAATTATATTTCTGTTTGTTAATTGATCATTATTTCTGGTTTATTAAGGTCACAGTGACCACTGTTCTATTACCCATTCAGTACCCTCACTATCCCAACACTACCCTTCCCTGTCCATTCTTTTAGGGGCATTAGATGGGATTAATTTATGGATGTATTTTATGAATAATTTTTTACGATACACGTTGTGAATAAAAACAATGTTGTTATAATTTCTTTGAATTCATTTAAGCTGCTCAGTTAAGGTTTATTCGTTTTAGTATCTGTCCCCTTAGAGACCGGCCTTTAATGAGTCAATATCACTCTGTGCACGACTAATGTATGTACATATCTCCTTGGACCAAGGTTCTGAAAATGTTTTCTCCTCCTGTAGATTCTAATTGCTCAGATGTTCTCGTCCTTATGATGATCTCAATTCCTTGAGATCGAAACCCCGTCGACCCTTCCAACAAAAACTCCATTATCACTTTCATTTTATTGCGGAGCTTTGATAATTATTGTTGTTTTCCAATGCGATGTATTTTTTTTTAAATGTCACCAGCACTCTCTCACTTCACGCACTCCCATTTCTTGTGTGAGCACTAGAAATACTACCTAAGTATATGATATTCCATTTATGCAGATAATAAATGTGTTGTCATTTTAAACAAAACCTTGTGTCCATATATACTAAGTATCAAAGTCCCTCCAGGACTTTCTTGAACTAGTTCATCTGATTTAGACTGTTCTTAAAGGATGTATGGCGTTACAACGCATGCTTTTACCACGCATGCCGTTACAACGCAGTTTTTACAACGCGTACCATTACAACGCATAGCGCTTTGGGGTGCTGGATAGTGAATAGTTTAATTTACTATTCCAACTCCAGTCCCCGTGGATAGTAGGGAAGGTGTTGGATAGTAAAATAAATCTATTCCCTATCCTAGAGCACCCCCAGCACAATGCGTTGTAATGGTTTGCGTTGTAATGGTTGCGTCGTAATGGTAGTGCATTGTAAAAGTTTTGTTGTAAAGGCTGTTCACCGTTCTTAAATCATCAGTAGCACAGGCTACTTGAGGACCCTTCACACCACTCCCAGACTGTTGTTCTACTCACCATTAATATATTCAGTAGCAAAATTAGCTGGTAGTGCGCCAAAAGGTCCTAGCAAAAGAAAGGAACATGCATTTGCAATACAATACGTCTCGCATTTACGAGAGTTTAAGCTATTGTCATTTACAATGGCAATAGCTCATACTCTTGTAAATAGAAGCCCTATTTCACTTCAAAGAAGCAGCCTCATTGTCTGGGGCTGTTTGAAAGTGAAAGCGCGCATGGCAAGGAAAGAACGTCGAGTATGCAGTAGGAGAAAACCATTAAAGAAAATATTGCTTACAGAATAGATAAGACATACCATGTTGCAACAGAAGTAAAAGGGCCAGTCGCCATGGGAGGTTACAAATGCTGACAAAGCAGTACTAAGGAGAAACTAACAAGGCTAATAACAACTCGCAAGCCAGCATTTACGAGGGACAATGACACAAGCAAATGACAAATATGGGCGGAGAGTGGGCGGGGCTTCAAAGCCATACTCTACTACTGCATGCCTCGCAGCAGCGAATGCACTTCCCAGGCTCGACCTAAACATGGGCATACTCCCAGATTATTGAGTTTTAAATATCAATTTACAAAAATATTGTAACTAGAATATAGACTATGATAATATCCTGAAGGTAAGTATATATAGATATGTATGGATACAATATTTCTGTTGAACAACATTTTTGTTGTTGATATTCTGACAAACACCCCGAAAATGGTCTCACTTGACCTGGGGTTGGGTAGTTAAATGTAACACATAACATATATTTGGGCTGTAACATTCACCTGCTTCATTAACGTAGATACAGCACTGAATGTCCTTCTGTATTCAGCACAAGAGACTTGGCGGTGTCGTCACTTCTGACGGTCTGATAGAGAATAACACTTTCTTCATACGCCAGGATCCCCATGGTGTTTTTTGCACAGTTCTTTTCCTTTTGCCTTGGATTATGTCTGTGCTTCCTTACAGAAGAGCTGCAACCTACTCTCTCCGTGATCATAACAGCTTTGTTCTTCATTACTAAACTTAAATAGACTGGAACAAGCAAGTCTCTTCTGTGCTGCCCTTCCTACGTGTTAAAAATGCCCCAAAATGGAGTCGGTCACCGAATTTATTTTTCACATTCATCACGCTTACACCTGTTCAGAGCTAAATTTAAAACGACCCATTGTTAAAAAGGCATGAGTTAATTGCGTGGTTAAATATTCCCGCAAACACGAGTGTAGCTGCAGAAACGCTGGTCCTTGCAGTTCGGTCCTGGAAGGGGCTCCTCTTACCAAGGCTGGGGCGTCGCTCTCAGTGCTACCGCAGGTGCGATTGCACCGGGGCCCAGAGGCCTCGGATGTTCACTGTACCCTGACTATTAAAGAATCTAACATTCCAAGCAGTGGTGAGACGGGGCCATTGTCCTTACTCACACGATTGGCCCATGGCACCCTTGCTGCGCCAATGACTGAAAGCCTCTTGTGAGTCGTTACCGCTGTCGCCAAATTGTGTTCAACAAGAGAAATGACAAAGAGTAACTCGCGTTTGTAACCTTTTACTGTATGCTGGATGTGAAAAAAACTAGGTCAGGCGGACCCTGCTGTGCCATGAAGCCTTCTCCTTGTCTTGTTCGGTTCATTAAGGGTTGATGTGTTGCACGACAGCGCAGTGTCTCTGATGTAAACAACTGATGTATTTTTGGCACGTCACAGAACAACGAGGGCAGGAGGTATCGTTTCTCTCTGTGAAACTATCGCCGCTCTGGGCTTTGCAAGGGGTACATCTTGTACTGCACCAGTACAAATCATTTTTACCCTTCCTGTGTGACCCTCTACTTACTTCCTCCGAGGTGATGTAAAACAGCAAACTATCAGATAGGTTGTGTAGCAACACGTTGCTGATAAAGGGAGGTTTTTTCTCCTTCAAGGCACGGAGATTTTCTTTACCTATCACTTCAAGAAAAAACATAAAATACATTTACAGTCATTTACTTCTTGCAAACGTTTTGGGAGCTATTGTGGTTTAATGGCTAAAATGATGAGGGAATATAAAGGTCACACAATATCATGAACAGAACATCGAGGACCGAAAGATGGAAAAGGTGCACAGAGGAAGGAACAGACTTACTACTCGTAACTCCACATCTGCTTACCTTGGAGATCTGTATATATCTCCAAGGTATGTATATGTGAAGTTAGGTATAGCAAACAGATACTGTTGCAATTGGGTTCCGCCCATTCAGTACGCCAACATTTACACCCGTTTTTTAGGTCTCGCCTGTCGATGCGCATGCGCATCGAGCAAGGCGAGAGTATTGGGACTTATCCACTCTTTATCCACACTGCAAGGAATCGTGGCGATTCCTTGCAGTGCCCGTGACTTTTAAGCTCAATGCGCATGCGCATTGAGCTTAAAAGCGCGCACGTCCGTCTTTGTTTACCCGCTCCGCCCCCTCCCCTTCCCGCCGTGTCGCATTTCTCCTCCCCCCTCCCCTCTCTTCCCTCCGTCTTGTTTATTTTACCCGCTCCGCCCCCTCCCCTTCCCGCCGTGTCGCATTTCTCCAAACAGGGTGTTTGTTCATCAGCGTTGTGCATTTTGTTCCAATGTCTCAACCCACTTTACCTTTTCTATGCAATTCTTGCAGAGAGGCAGCAGCCACCCCATGTCTGCCTCTGACGTCTCTTGCGCTGATCTTACACATCTTAAGATGGGGACGGTCGGCATCTCCAGCACCACTTGCCATCATTAGAGCTGGACTTTGGGTAGCCCCCTTAATAAGCTGCACTCAGCTTATTGCTAGCACACTCTGACGGAAAATACCCTGTCTACTGGCTTTCGCTGCGAATTACCCAATACTCCTGGGCCACTCCTGTCGTCTATCACTAATACCCTTTGATTTGCCTCTTCCCCTGATCCCACTGCCCTAAGGCACTTAATAACCAATGCCCTACTGGTACTCTGCACAGTGCACACCCTCAAATCCCTTTTGCCACGAACGGCCCTTTGCAACCCCGTCTACAGAACTCTTACGTTCTTCTTTCTACTCAATTTTATCTGTCGCACGCTTATGTCCCCTGAAACATATGTGACCCTCTACCCTTGACTCGTCACGGAGAGCAGGGCTCAGGGAATTACTATACACTGAATCTGCTCCCCTCCTCCCCCCCAACACCCTCCTAAACCCCTTATCTCGTTAGAAGCCACACATATACATGTCAAACACTACTATATTTATGCCGATTAGTACCGATTTTAAAATTGAAAAAATAGCTTATTTCAGTTTTCTTCCGGTTAAACTGCCCCCGTTTTAATATCGACTACCAGGAAAGTAAAGTCCCAGGAATTTGTTGTACCCCCGTCCCTTATTCCGATACCAAAGACTGGCAGGCATGCACCCTTTCAAACTGAAACCCCAGAACACAGGCTCGCTTCCGCAATCCAATGAGAGACATGGACTACAGCTCCCATAAGAACCCTGCACACGACCACCATATTTGGTGTGTGTCATAGTAGGCTATAAAATAAATCACTTCACCAACATAGGAAGGTATTAGATAAGGGGGTAAGTATCGTGTGCTTCAAAGGAAATACAGGGAGCGCTAAGTCAATTTTTCGCCCGCTCCCGTTCCACCCGTGAATACTCGACTCCGCTTCAAGATGGCGGCTTTACCGTGAACATTCGATGCAGTCCGTTTTCATGCTCAATTTTTCTGATGGAAAGGTAGAAGGATCCAGATGACTCGGCGCTTGGCTGCTCGTGTCTGCATTTGCGGGTGAAGGGCGCCGGGAATGAATTAGTGCAGCCTGGGAAGATGGCCTACAATGAGCAACAGAGGCAGGTGAGAAGGTAGAAAAGTAAATGGTGATGGGTTATGTCCCCTGCAAGAGAATCGTTAGCAGCTGCACTTTCTTGCCTAAACGTTAGTTCTATAATTCGCTACTTTCTCTGCATTTCCGTTCCACCACCTGGCTCAGTTATGCCCCTGCTTGACTGTCTCTACCACACCTGCTTGCAAACGTCACTGCCTCGCTGCAGCTCAAACCACTGTTGTGTATTGACCAAACACAACTTACGTTACTGATTATATATCACTCACTGTATTATCTTTCCAGCAATTCACTTCTGTCTCACGCAACTGCGTCGATGTGGGCAAGCCAGGAAATGTAACGGTTAGAGGAAGGCATAGCCAGGAATCTGGCTTTCAGAATCAAACAGGAGCTAAACCATACACTATTCGGCTTGTAAATGATGCACAACGGCCATAAAAGACATGATAAATGCAGAGTTATGCTGAACATTTGGTTCCTTCTTCAACGTTTGTCTTTTGCTTTGTGGAACTATTATTTTTATTAAGTCGGTCTGCAGTGCACCCACGCACGTGCCTTCAGCCGCAGGTCGGCGGGACAAATGTAACGAATGTTACAAGAGTTAAACAACCAACCCTAAACACGTTCCCGCCCCTTCCCTCAGATCTGACCCTTTTTTTCGACTCTTTGACAGGACACAATACGAGCGTTCGACCCAGTTTACTTTTCGGTATTACTTGTAGCTTTACCCCGTGTCACTTCTGTCTTCTCCTTAAGCCCTTTGATTTGACCCCACTTCCGTTTGAGCTGTGATAAAGACGGTTAATTTCTTAGGCCTGTTAGCTCAATCTTTAATAAGGGTGGGTGAACGTGGTCCCCATAATGTCTGAAACCCCTGTTCCAGGGTGACAGATCTTCTACACCTATTTGCCCCTATACGCACTATATCCGTGACCGGTGGGGGGAGGGAGTATCTTGCTTGCTCCCCAATAAACTAGGAGCACTTGCTTGCCCCCCAATAAACTAGGAGCACTTGCTTGCCCCCCAATAAACTAGGAGCACTTGCTTGCTCCCCAATAAGCTAGGAGCACTTGCTTGCCAGCTCATAAGAAGAGTGGTAATTGCTTTCCCCTAGGGTAGCTCAGCAGGTATGTTAGCCTATCTCTTATACCATGTTTTATATAGATTGACAGTGTAAGGAGTTTGAACATCATGTCTATTGTCCTGTACCTCCTTCCAGTATATTTTCATCTTAGGGTAATGCCATAGTAGGTGGAGGAGGGTAAGGGTACCTTAAGGTTTACTTCAGTGCACCATATTGTTGGACTCATTACGAGTATACACTCTCCGGTATGTACTTCTATCTGCTTGATCTGGGCATCTTTTTCCAGCCGAGTACTTTCCCCCCTTTTTTCTCCACTTTATTGTCCTCGCCCTGTTGATAATCCAAGCACGGGCAGCGAGGATCTAAGCCTGCTTTATTAGAAACTGGCAAATTCTCCTCCACTTCTTCTGTGCTCCGGTTCCCTCAACCCCTCACCCTCACTCACCCTCACCCACACTCACCCTCACTCACCCTCAACGCCTCACCCTCACTCACCCTCAACCCCTCACCCTCACTCACCCTCAACCCCTCACCCTCACTCACCCTCAACCCCTCACCCTCACTCACCCTCACTCACCCTCACCCTCACTTACCCTCAACCCTTCACCCTCAACCCCTCACTCTCACTCACCCTCACTCACCCTCAAACCCTCAGCATCACCCTCACTCACCCTCACTCACCCTCAACCCCTCACCTACCCTCACCCTCAACCCCTCACCCTCACCCTCACTCACCCTCAACACCTCACTCGCCCTCACCCTCACTCACCCTCAACACCTCAACCTCAACCCCTCACCCTCACTCACCCTCACCCACCCTCACTCACCCTCACTCTCACTCACCCTCAACCCCTCACCCTCACTCACCCTCACTCACCCTCAACCCCTCACCCTCACCCACCCTCAACCCCTCACCCTAACTCACACTCACCCTCACTCACCCTCACCCTCACTCACCCTCACTCTCACTCACCCTCACTCTCACTCACCCTCACTCACCCTCACTCTCACTCACCCTCAACCCCTCACTCACCCTCACTCACTCACCCTCACTCACCCTCACCCACCTTCACCCTCACTCACCCTCACTCTCACTCACCCTCACTCACCCTCACCCTCACTCACCCTCAACCCCTCACCCTCACACAGTGCAATAGGTCTCGGAGCATTTGAGTTAGAGCTTTTAGATTTGTTTATGGCTTTTTTTATTTGTAATTCTTTAGCATTGGCTACAGGAAACAAAAATGCGAAAGATTAACAAAAAAAACCCATAAACAATTCTAAAAGCACTAACTCTAATGCTGCGAGACCTATTGCATTTCCAATGCTTGTTTAGCTTTTTACTGGGGGTGAGTCTCACTCCATGTTTCTCACCCACGGTAATAACATGGCAAATGGAACACACATGTTTATCACCTTCTGCCTTTAAGATAAGGCTGCTATGAAGCAGCAAAGGAAAGGGGCACTTGACTGGTTACACATGGACACATGTGCGGGCTGTGCATGTGAGACTGAAGTTGTGCACAGCCCGGTAACGGCGCAGAGGTTGTCTGGTGCAGAGGGGACTCTGCAGGATTACTTATTAACCTGGGCTAGGCCTTATAATGTTAGTGTACACTAATAGGAAAAGTCAGTGTGATTTACCATTTTGTCTGTAGTGACACTTTATTGTAAGCGAAGGGGAAAAACTGACGTAGAGTACAGTTTCGCTTCCCATATGGGTTATCCAGAATTGTCATATTCTCTGTCTCAGGATCAGAGCCTAGGCCTTTTGCCACTCTGCTGTGCCAAGATAATTACATTTCTCACCAACAGCAGGAACAAGGGCCTCCTCATACAAAGGTAGCAATTAACAGTGCTTCACTCAGCTCTTGAGGAGGAAGGGGTGGTACTGAAGGATCTGCATCAATCAATCAGCTGTCACACTGTACCAGTGATGGGACAGCCCAAGCCCACTCAACCTCTGGAGTCAACACAGGAGGGGGAAAACCGTTGAAAATTTGCTGAGAAAAGTACCTGGCAGTGATGTCAGTGAGGGGTGAAGCCAAGGCCCTGAGGAGATGTGACTAGATGCTCTTGGATGAGACCATCTTGAACTGTCTCAGCATGCTGTGCAAGAGGCTTGGGACAGCGGTGGAGAGGTCTCCTGGCACCCTAGGATTGGCCAGGGGTGTATGGCTTCTGGAACCTTCCGCTCCTCTTTAAATACTCTTGCAAAAGGGGAGACGCTTTCTTGGTTGGTGTTTTACTGTGCTTTTCTGCTTGACCCTGGGAATGCCATGGACAACTGGAAGAAGGTCCACGACTGTATGGGTCAGGAACTCCTTCCCCTTAGATGCACCTTTGTATTGAAACATGATGTTTCTTCTCTTATTGATATCCAAATGATATTCGCATGAATATTGATTTTTCATCAAAAGTTTTACTCTTGATTTATTTCTTGTTTAAACCTCCTTCTGGCGTCTTTATACTCTCAGATGCTAACAACATTCATATGCAGTGTCTTGTAAACCCAATGCATTTCGGGTCCTACTCGACCCTTCCTCAGGGGTCAACAACAAATACATGAATAGCAAAAATCAGTATGAGTCCTTCTCATATTCATAAAACGAAAACACATCAAAGAGTTTTGTAACCATGTACACAATTATGAATTCAACATAATAAATCTGATTAAAGTAACACATTTCAAAGTTCAATATTTCTGTGTTCAGTTAACATCATCATATTTTAACCAAACCGAAGATTTAGCCATATTGACCCTTGCTATCTCCTAATATTCAGCATATATACAATGTTCACCTCAGACGTGGATAAAATTACCGTGTTAGGAGCGTGAAAGGCTATGTTGTATCACTAAGCGAGATACAATGTTTCAACCAGTGAACAAACGCTTAGCGATGTACGCGTGCATGCAGTTTCAACATTAATCCATACGGACACGCTACTGCTATTTCAAAAATGATAAAGGGAAACTTACCTCAGAACAAGTAAATCTCTCGTCATGATTCTTATGGCAAGATTAGAAAACACTCACTTTATGAACGCTGTATCATTCATGGCAGAAAGCCTTTCCGGATGGCGGTTAGTTTCACTGCTTCAGCCGTTTGCATAACAAGCGTCATTTCAAAGACCGAGGTTCTTAGAGCAACCAAGGTCTAATTACGTGAAGTACAACTCTGAACAACTTCCTAGACCATAAAAGGCCAAATTTTAAACTCCCAGTACTACGTACAGTGTCATTACAAAAAGAATTTCAAAGCCATAGAATCACTTCATGATGTTAAATTGAGGAACGCAATTTGTTTAATGCATGCAGATTAACGAGGATGCTGAAGGATCTATACTTCGTTCAGCTCGTGTACGGGAATTGTATATGCTGTCTAGTTTTGCGCAAGTGTTAAACGCGAGATCATAAGGGCATATTTAACCAATTTTTAACGTATGTACAAAAAACTGTAAATTAGCAAAAAAAAATTTAAGGGTTGTGTGCGCCACTCAATCTATGTACATGCAGTGTTGTTGTATTCTATCTAAGTAGACATGTTTCTATAGATTGAATTCACTTGTCCTATGTTTAGAAATGATCAAAGTGACGTGTTTCACCAATTCATTGCATCAAGATATATCCAAAGACTATTACACTAGTACATGTACACATATATGTTTATAAAAAAACACAACAGTTCAATCCGGTCATTCATTCCAGTTGGCTGCATTGATTGCAATTTTCAAATCCAGAAAAATTCAGCTTGTAATAGTTGTTTTTGTGGCTCCTTATCTGGACGTGCTTGCACTGCTTCTAGAATTGGGAATCTTAATTGGGAAATTTGATGGTTTGCTTCATCCCAGTGTGCTGCCACCGTGGATTTCAAGTTTTTTTGTCGAATGTTACTTTTGTGTTCTGTAATGCGGACCTTCACTTTCCTTTCGGTGAGACCAACGTATGTTTTACCACGAGGGCATTTAATCACATAGATGACGTTCTTAGTGTCGCACGTGCTTGTGTGTCTCAATGCAATTATTTTACCTTTTGTCGGATGCAAAAATTCATTACCCACCATAACGTTATTGCAGTGTGTACAGTTCTTACATCTTTGCATGCCCTTCAACTTCTGTTGTTTATCGTGGTTTTTCTCTCTAGACAACAATTCCTTGATATTTTTTCCACGCTTAAAAGCAAATGTAATTTTCTCATCATGTAGATTGTGTAAATCAGATTAATTTTTTTTCTTTTGCCCCTCTGCTGTGCCAAGTTAATTACATTTCTCACCAACAGCAGGAACAAGGGTTCTCCTCACACAAAGGAAGCAATTAACAGTGCTTCACTCAGCTCTTGAGGAGGAAAGGGGTGGTACTGAATGATCTGCATCAATCAGTCAGCTGTCACACTGTACCAGTGATTGGACAGCCCATGCCCACTGAACCTGTGGAGCCAACACAGGAGGGGGAAAACCTTTGAAGATTTGCTAGGAAGAGTACCTGGCAGTGATGTCAGTGAGGTGTTGAGAGAAAGCCCCCAGAAATGTGACTAGTGACTCTTGGATGGGACCATCTTGAACTGTCTTAGCATGCTGTACAAGAGTCTTGGGACAGAAGTGGGGAGGTCTCCTGGCATACAAGGATTGGCCAGGGGTGTCTGGATTCTGGAACCTTCCGCTCCTCTTTAAAGACTCTTGCACAAGGGGAGATGCTCTCTTGGTTGGTGTTTTTCTGTGACTTTCTGCTTGACCCTGGGAATGCCATGGACAACTGGAAGGAGGTACCATCTAATGCCCAGGAAGGTCAAGGACCATGCCCATTTGACCCCAGGACCAGAGGGGATCCCCAATTGCAAGGGAGGATGGCCCCCTTATACCCCTGAGGGTCAGTTGGGGGAAAGCTCTGGACTTCTGCGCCCAGAGGCAAAGACCTGGAGGAAGGCTGGCGCAGGGAGCCATAAGAAGAAGAGCACTGTGGACTGCACTGCTTTTATCTAATGAAACTGCCCCTGGTGGCTAGAGCTCACCACCAGAAGTAAAATGAACGCAGGATCGTCCAGATCTGCCCAAAAAGCCCAATTTATAGCATTCGGATGACTGGTGACCTTTGAATTTGCTCCCGAAGGGAGCAGGTGGGGCTCTGCAACTTTTCCAAGTTGGCCGGGGTCAGTAAAAGATGCTTTATTTAAACATTTCCAGGGAGGGAGCATGTATGGTACCCCCTCTCTAGTCTCTTCCTTGGCTTGGGTATCCCATCCCCTGGGCCATATCTGCCAAGGAGGGGGCCGGGACCCCATCACCCGACCCCCATGAGCAGGAAGAAGATGGAGCGCCTCTGACCCCTGAGTGTTGTGGTATTGCCCAGTCCCTGAGTCCATTCAAGACAGAGAAGGCAGCCACCACGCTTACAGAGATCCCTGCTCACCGAAAATGCAAGAAAGGAGAAGCTGCAGGGTACTGCAGTTGCACACGGAAGTGCAGGCCACATGGAAGCTAAAGGGGCAGCGAGATGTGGGCTCCCTCAGCTGCCCCCAAAAAATGGAGGAATAGGGTGCCCGGGTAGAAACAGGCATGCCGAATAAAAAAGATAAAAGGAGAAAATGCTGCTCAGCGTGAGGCGTTCATCAATGAAAAAGCAAAAACTGCTCTCCCTAGTGCAGTGGGAGAGCCGCTCATCCAGCGCTCCAGGATGGACTGCTCCATATTGACCTCCGGGGCTCTTGACTCCTTATACTTTTCGTCATTTGTGGTGACCTCGGGATGGGAGGGGCACCACCAACATTGGCACAAAAGTGTAAGGGGGCTGCAGAAGTGCAGCAACTCCCTCTCAAAAAGCTTTGACGGAATTAACCTATGTTTGCGGTGTAATAGAAACCAGGATCCTTATAGGATTTTCTAATATTTTCAGAGCAGTCCCAAGGCAGGAGCTTCTTAATTTTTAGCTGGGAGTGTGGTGCCCTCTAGGGGCTTGTCCAATGGTTGCATTTAATGTGGCTTAAAGATTTTGAAGATGGTGCATGTTTGAAAAGCCTCCAGAAGCACTATTATGTTCGCTCTCATTTGAAATACCTCCACCCAGTAGGGCAGGACTTAGGGGCATGTCCAAGCCATATGAGCGCATTTGGGCAGTTGGACAATTTGGAGGGGTCAAATTTGGCTAATTGATGATGGGTAGCATAGATCCTGTGAGCTTTTGCCTGTGGTTGGGCGAGATCTTCTGGATTTGGTCAAGACAGAAAGCCCACTCCATATCCGTCAGTGAGTGCCCCAGATCTTCCTCCCAGCATTGCCGGACACCCCTGTCCCGTACCTGTTTGAGCGCTAAACAAGCGTTTTATAATTTAGTAACTAACAGGAACATGCATCAATATTGCTTTTTGCGATTCCTTAATTGCGAAAAATAAGAAATCACAATTAAGGAATTGCAAAATGCAATGCATCAAGAAATCGCTAAAGAAATTGCGATTTCTTAATATTCCTTAATTGCGACTCGCAAATTGCGAGTCGCAATTACGGAATACCTCCCCATTCATTCCTATGGGCCTAGAGGCCCATAGGAAGGAATGGGAAGACATTCTCAGTTGGCGATTAGCAATTAGCGAATCGCAAATTGAGAATGTCATTTCAAGGGTGCAGGGGTGTCCAAAGGACACCCTGTTGCACCCCTGAAATCAATCTGTGCACATATGTTGTGCACACACATGTCCTTAGGGCATGTGTGTGCACAACATGAAACTTTGAAAAATGCACAAAAGTGCATTTTTCAAAGTTTTCTCAAATTACCATGAGGTTCACCCTCATGGTAATTTGCTCCCCCTAATTGCGAAATCGCATTTTTTTAAGTTTCATGCATTGCATTTAAGGAATCGCAAAATGCGATTCCTTAAATGCAATCGCAATTTGAGAATTTGCAAATATTTGCGAATTCTCAATTTGCGAGGGCGATCGCAAACGGCCGATTTTTGCAATTCGCACCGTTTGCGATCGCAAAATCCTTTGATGCATGTACCTGTAAGTGTGTTCCCTCTTTGTCAGTAATGAGCAAAGTGAGTAGGGTGAAGTCTGTAGGAAGGGACAGGAAGGAGGCGACGGCGGAGCGAAGTGCACCTATTAGTCTGGCGGTTATTAAATTGTCCATGTATGTCATCCCTGCACGAGTAGATAAGTCTGTCAGCGTGCACGCTCATCTGAGGTTCCGTGACGATTTGAACCCGTGTTTTCAATATTGTCGTAAACACATAATTTTGGTATCAGCGAACCGCAAATGATCCATTTAGCATATCCTGGTGTTTTCGCTATGCTACGAGCAAGAGTACTCCTGTTACAAACACATTTCTGATCTACCCATGGCATCCATCTTAGATCATGGCAGCCATTTTGTGTTTCTTGCCCTCACATACGCAATGACCTCTGATTACTTCATTTCGATTAAAGACACGTAGGCTTAGCCGGCGATTCACCTCTTTAGTGACACGTGCACCTTAGTACAGAACATGCTGTAGCTGCATGACTCGACAAAGGCTGCCTCCTCTGCCCGAGGCCAGTCCTGCTATACTGGTTCTCGTGTTCGTTGGCCTGATCATGATTAGGCGGCCGAAGCTGGTAGCCTTGCCCATTTACGACCCACAAACATCTCTTATCCTGCTTTTCTATCTTTTGTACCTGGCTCTGCTCCTTTCCTTCTGGGCCTTTATTAGGGGGAGGTAACGAAATTTACGATGAGGCGGTCCGGGTCTTGAATGAAAAGTTGACATGAGATTATGATGGAAAAGTGGGAACCCCTCGTTCGTAATGTTTTGACATCAGATACTGTCGACGATTCCTGTGCAACACCAAATATTTATTGTTTAGGACACAAAGGTTTGGGAATGTATTACATGTAAAGAATTTGCCTCAAGCTCAAATTTTAGTATATAAGGAGCAACCCTTTTTGTACAAATCGAACAGGCTCCTAGATACTGCCCGTGTGTAGTTTCTGTGACTTCTGTGTCCCTGCAGTAATAAACCTTTGGTCCTTGACGCCACCATCGAGAAGCTTGTGTTTCTGTTTATTTGTGCACCGAGACAGGTGGAACTCCGGGGTCTTCGGGTGTTATCCCTGACACCTCTGGACGGAACCAAAAAGTCCAGAACTCCAATTGGCGCCCCACGTGGGGCGACGTCATTCGGTACCGGTCCAAAAGCCTGAAGAGTTCGAGAAGCTTCGTGTGAAGATTCCTGAGGGAGGCGCCCCACTTCATCGATCCCGGCAGATCGCAAAAGTGGCCCGACGTTCTCTTCCACGAGGGTTCCCGTTCAGGACGGCTGCAGTGGTCCGTTGCCTTGACCGTCGCCCTGTCTTGGACCCGAGGTGCAGTCCTTAGTACGGCGAAACGTGACGGGTTTCTCCTTGGTGACGTCTTCAAGTGCCTCAGTTAAGTATTTAGTGGTTGCTAGTTGGTTACTTCGTAAGGGTTGTTAAAATCCTTTTAGTTCTTGGTTTGGTTTGGTTTCGTAAGATTATCACTGGTTGTTCTGGTTACGATAATCTATTGGTTTAGTTTGGGTATCGATACATTTGTTCGCTTTTGGTAGGCCTAAGTTCTTGGTTCGAGTGCACATCCCTGTTTGTGTTTTTTGTTCTGTGTTCCGGATTACAAAATGGTAAGTCGGAAAAATTGTATGTTGTCGTGTTTCGGTTGCAACAGTGATTCCCGGTTGGAAGACTCATGTCTGGTTCCTCCGATTGGGACTCCTCTATATGATCTTTACTGTAAGCATGGTGTGGGTCCTATATCGTATAATGAGGTATGGGTCCGATACACTGAAAAAGATGGTGTCCTTAGTTGGCCACTACATGGTAGTTTTGAACCTGAAGTCCTTGACAATTTAGAAGTAAAATTGTTTAAGAAGAAAGCCCGGCCGGCAATGTTTGATTCTTTCCGTTACTGGCGAAAAGAATCTAAACAGAGAGAAATTAAAAGGTTGAAAAAAGAACAGAAAGAGCAAGAGTTAACTTTAGAACAAGCGGCTAAGCAGCTGCAAGATAACGAGTCTGAGAAAGCAATGGAGGTGGCTACTAGAGAACGTAATTTAGCGATCGACAAGTGCTATCCTGCCTTGCCATCGAGTACAACTAAGATAGTAGAGGACCCTGAAAACGATCCTCTGTTGTCTTACTTGTTACGGTCACCCCCACCGTATGCACAAGGTGCTACGGCTCCACCTGTACCGAATGTTCAATTGCCGGTTGCTGGACAACCTGGTATTCCTGCTCCTGCCCCTCAGAATCAAGCTCCTGTACTCCCTGTGGTTAATGTGAATGTTCCTTCGGCACCACCTCTTCCTGGGTTGCCGACTTCTTTGTCTATACCTATATTGCTTACACCTACTTCTTCACAAGCTACCTTACTTGATACTCCTACTGTCCCTGTACAATCTGTTCCAACTGCTACTGTGTTTTCTACATCTGCTAGTATTATGACTCCGCTTTCTGTTCGTCGAAGAATCACTGATTCTGTCTCTAACATTCTGTCTCCATTCTATAAATCTTTAATTAAGACTCCTACTTCTGACTCTGTACAAAGACGTAGTCAGCTCCCAAGTACTGAGGAACGGGGAATATTAGATTCCACGGCTCTCAGATGGATTTCGAAGAGTAGAAGATATAGTACGAGAGATGTACTGGATGCATTTATGCAGTGGAACGAACCAACACAACGATATGTCTTTGACGAGATGTGTTCTCTTTTACGTGAGGAACTAGAAGAAGATGACTCTGAATTGAATTTAGAAGACTTAATTAAGGTTCAGAAAGAGTTTGCTGCAGGTACGATAGTAGGTCATAATATAAAAGAAGCGATGGAACTGATTTTAAGTTATAGGAATGATCCATCTCTTCGTTCACCGAGGGACTTAGAGAAAAATAGTACAAAGCAGAATCGCCAATATCCAATGAGGGAGGTTCCTCCAATTTGGCGCGAAGCTATTCAAGCTGACGCAGTGAATGGTGTTGTTGGCGCTCCGGCGCAATTCCAGAGATTGTGGATACACATTCCGTGGAAGCGAGCCGAAGTGTTAGCAGTGAAACAGGCCTTGCCAGATCCGCGTAAGAATCCTGCCGGATACTATAAGGAGTTAGCACAAACAGTTGAGGCTTGTGTGATGAATCTAGCGGACATTGACATGTTATTTGGGAATGTAGTTCCGCAACCAATTTGGGCTAAAATTCGTAAAGAGAATCATCCAGTTGCTCTAGGTGGGGATTGGGCAGCTATCATTGCAGCGGATGGTCAGCAAATAGGTGGTTCCAAACCCGAACCTCTAATTGCTAATCTTCCAGGTAGGATAATCGACTTAATGAAGACTCTGATGCCAGCATTGCGTGTTAACTGGGACAAGTTGTCTGCATGCAGGCAAAAGAAAGACAAAAGTGTCTCCGACTTTTTCACGAGGTTCGAAGAGACTTTTGTAGATCACAGTGGTCAGGATATGAGCACAGAAGGAGGACAGAGACTGTTTGTCGATAAATTTGTACATAATTTGCTACCTGAGCTATGCAATAAATTAAAAGATTCCGAGAGTGCGTGGGCTGTCTCTACAACTGCGCAAATACTTGCAACTGCACAGTATTATGAAAATAGGGATAAAGAAGAGAAAGAGAAATCAGACAAGAAAACGAAAGACTTAAAAACTAAAGTTCTTCTGCAACAAGCATATCCGCCTCGCATGAATCAGACCAATACACAGCAAGGATCATATCAAAGGACAGATTATGGTTCTCAGAGACCGCAGTACCAATGGAATCAATGTGCGTATTGTAAGAAAGAGGGTCATTATAAGAATGAGTGTCCAGTCTTAGCGCAAAATAACGCAGCAGCAGCTCAGAGAGGTCGTGGTGGATTCGTACAAAATTCTAGAGGTCGAGGACGAGGTACTATGCCTCCACAAACAAATGATCGCCCTTCCAATCACTTTGATCAGCGAAATGGACAGTCTGCCCAACAAAATAGATCTCAACAGTATCATGTTGAGGATTATTGTGAAGTTGATGAGGGATTTCAACAAAATGAGTACTAGGACAGCCATGGACAGAGAGAGGGGGTAGTATCAGTTCCAGTGGATCAGAGTGGGCCTTATGTCGCTGTAGCAACATCAGGTGTAGTCGAACCGTTTCTGTTGGATACTGGTGCCGCAAAAAGTTCGATCATGCATGCGAAACTCCCTGGCGCACCTTTGTCCGGCTTAACAAATGTTTCTGTAGGTTTTTCAGGCGCCCCTGTTTACAACCCTGTATCTGGTCCTTTAGCTATTTCTGTTGGACCGTGTCAATTGAAAGCACCCCTGATTTTGACGACAGGTTGTAATGAGAACCTGCTTGGTTTAGACTTGTTAAAACGCCTATATGCGACATTGTACTGTTCTCCGGAAGGAGTACAGCTTACGTTGGGTAAACGAATCACCTCTCCGATGTACTTGTCAATGGATGCACTCCCGCCAGAGCTGCGTTCACTCCCTGATACTCTTTGGGCGACTGGTCCTAACGATGTAGGCCTTTTAGAAATACCACCATATGTAGTCACTTTGAAAGCAAATGTAAAATTTCCACGAATTCCTCAATACAAGATCTCTACTGAAGGTGAACGTGCACTTTTATTGATTGTGCAAGATTTGATTAAGAAAGGGGTGGTTGAGGAAACTAGAGGAAATGTCTGTAATAGTCCTGTATTGCCAATTTTGAAACATACTGATCCTTCAAAGCCTCCAGTATATAGATTTGTTATCGACCTCAGAGAAGTTAATAAAATTGTGGTTCCGCAGTTTCCTGTAGTTCCAGACATTACTGCATTGTTAACATTGATTCCTGCAACAGCTACATGGTTTTCAGTCATCGACTTGAAAAATGCCTTTTTCAGCATTCCAAAAGCCGAGGAAAGCAGAGATATTTTCGGCTTCTGTCTAGGAGGTCGAAGCTTCAGGTTTAAACGCGCTCCACAAGGCTATTGTGAGAGCCCATCCATTTACAGTCAGGCATTAAAAAGTCAGTTAGATTCCTTTGTACTTCCTCCAGGTTCTGCTCTAGTGCAGTATGTAGATGACCTTCTAGTGGCTGCCGATGACAAGGAAACTTGCAAAGCAGCTACGATTTCGTTATTGCATCATTTGTCTAATTTGAATCACAAGGTGTCACCTTCGAAAATGCAATACTGCTGCCAAGAAGTGACCTACCTAGGTCATCTCTTGTCAAAGGAGGGAAGGAAGTTGACCCCAGAGAGAAAAAAAGCAATTACCCAGATGAATGTTCTTCGCACACAGAGAGAAGTACGTGCCTTTCTAGGTATTACCTCTTACTGTAGGCAGTGGATCCCAAATTTTTCTCTTTTAGCAAAACCGTTGGTAGCTTTAACTGGGAAAAATGTTCCGAGTCCGGTGCCATGGTCTGCTGAATGTCAGGAGAGTTTTTCTGAGTTACGAAATGCACTATGTTCAGCTCCTGTATTGGGTACACCCGATTACAGCAAGCCATTCACGCTCTATGTTCACGAGAGAGAAGGTTGCGCGTTGAGTGTTCTAACACAGAAATTCGGTGATAAACAACGCCCTTGTGCGTACTTTTCATCAACATTAGATCCGGTAGCTAGAGCGTTGCCTAGTTGTTTGAGAGCTACAGCGGCAGCTGCGGCTTCCATTCGACAATCTGCTGGTTTGGTGATGAATAACATGCTAGTGGTCATGGTTCCTCATGCTGTGGATACACTCATGAACCGAACCAAGACGCAACATCTTACCAGTGCTAGATTGTCTGGCTACGAGCTGACACTGCTAGCGAGTCATATTCAGATCAAAAGATGCAATGTATTGAATCCAGCAACACTGTTGCCGACTAATCAAGAGTCGAGTGATTCCGAACCCCATGATTGTTGTTTCAGAACCGAGGAGGAGACAAAAGGACGAATTGATTTAAAAGACACCCCATTGTCAGATCCAGATGGCACGTTGTATGTTGATGGGTCATGCTTTAAAGTGGAGAATGGTGATGTGACTGCTGCCTATGTAGTAACGACTTTGAGTACGATTGTGGAAACTGCAAGAGTGAGTCAGAATTCTGCCCAAGCTGCAGAATTAATCGCTCTAACAAGAGCGTGTGTTTTAGCAAAGGGAAAGAGAGTGAATGTGTTCACAGATAGTCAGTACGCATTTGGAGTGGCCCATAATTTTGGCCGTTTGTGGAAAGAAAGAGGTTTCATTACGTCCCATGGGACTAAGATTCAACATGGTCAGTTAGTTAACGACTTGTTGGAATCTCTAACCTTGCCGACTGAAGTTGCGATTGTGAAATGCAGTGCGCATAAAGCAATCACGGATGATGTTGGTCGTGGGAATGCTTTTGCTGACGAGACCGCTAAACAGACAGCTAGAAATATGATGAGTAGAATGTATGTTGCAACGTCTGCAAGATGGATTTCCGAGTCTGGAATGTGTGAGGATACAGTGGAAAGTGTGAAAGAGATTCAGAAAGAGGCAACTAAGGAGGAAAAACGTGCATGGAAAGAAAGTACGGGCAAGTTGGATTCGAGTGGATGTTGGATTGACTTGTCGGAACAACAGCGTTGGATGTTGCCTGATGTGTATGTGCTTGCAGTGGTGACAATGGCACATGGAGTAGCACATATAAGTTCTAAAGGGATATGTAAGATGTTGGCTCCAGTCTGGAAGAATGATGGGATTAGTAAATGTGCAGAAAGAGTGGTGAAAAATTGTATGGTATGCCTGATGCATAATCCTGGCAAGGGAATCCCTACTCCTGCTGGTCACTTCGCTCCTCCCTCTTGCCCCTTTGAAGTGATTCAGTTAGACTTCATTCACATGGATCGGTGCAATAACTTAAAGTACGTCCTGGTGGTAGTTTGTGCTTTCTCCAGATGGATCGAAGCATATCCACTAAAGGACAACACTGCCCTATCAACTGCCAAAATTCTTCTCAAAGAATATTTCCCTAGATACGGAATGCCACGGATTGTATGGTCAGATAACGGAAGTGAGTTTATTGGGAAAGTTATGCAGAGTGTGTGTGCCGGTTTAGGTATTAAGCAAAAGTTTCACAGTGCAAACCATCCCCAGTCTGCTGGTTTAGTTGAGGGTTACAATGGCACCCTCAAACTAAAACTTGCTAAAATACAGGCATCCACGGGTTTATCCTGGCCAGACGCACTACCATTGGCTTTGTTATCCACGAGAGCGACTGTACATTCTAGAGTAGGGCTTAGCCCATATGAAATTGTCTTTGGCCGTCCCGCTAATATTTGGGGAGTGCCAAGGCCGAAGGAATTTTGTTCTCTGGCATATCCAATGTTGATTGATTACCTTTACGACTTGACTGCTAAATTGAGTCTTATTCACCAACAGGTTTTCGATGCATTGCCAAAGCCTCCGGAGAGTCCAGGTCATCAGCTGAAACCAGGTGACCACGTTGTGGTGCGGAACTTTGCGAGGACGAAGAACCTTCAGCCCAGATTTGTTGGACCCTACCAAGTTCTGCTAACAACGAGAACTGCTGTTCGTGTGGCTGGTCGCAAGCACTGGATCCATGCGACACACGTCAAACGTGTGCCCTTGCCACTTCCTTAATACAACTGGGTGAAGAAGGGAATTGGTGCCTCTGAGTTCGAGCGAACACCCAAGTTTGTCCCTTTCAGCGATGCCGAATTGATAACTGACACTTCGAACCCTGACTCTCCTCCTGAAACTACTTCTTTGATTCCTGAACACTTGCCCTCAGCATCAGAAGAAACTTTGCCATTTGCGAACTTGAACATTGCAACCTCTGCTGACAAGACACTGTTTCCTGATCAAACAGTTCCTGCAAAACTAAGATACAACTTACAATCTCGTAATATGGACAAATAAAGCAGGAAACTGCCTATTGTGATATTTGAAATTTTGAACTTTTGCCTTCAGCCAGGAAGTTTGCTATTGTTTTATTGTTTTTAAAATTGCCTTGCCGTCTGGGTAGCCGTAGGGTCGTGGCTGTGTGCCTAGTTGAATCTGCGGGGGTCAGACACAAGGTCGATCTTTCTGTTGGTTCTGGGAACTCCCAGGACTGATAGAGGCATTTTCATCTACGTACACATCATCAGTGGTCGCGAGCGGATTGTAGAAGATGGAGCTTCCTGCGCTGCAACGAGAAAATGTGATTTATGTTCGCAGAAACAGACTCTACAGAATTCGTAATAGCAAATGTTTTCTGATGCAATGTGCTATTACATTTTTAATTGTTTTAATAACGTTGGTGGGTGGAATCGTTTTTGGTATAAATTTGATCTTTGTGCCAGTAACTACAGTACCTCCCCTTGATCCTGCTACCTCTACTGTTTCTTCCCTACACTCTTTTCACTCGTTTCTTGAACATGAGCAAGCTCGACGCTCAGAATTTATCAATAACACTTTCGTACAACTCTTGCACCAACACCAACTGGTAGTTAACACTACAGACTGCTGGGTGTGTGGCTTGATACCCCACACTATGGATAAAGGCATTCCCTACCTGGTTTTGCCTTTTAGCTATAATGGATCATTTCAGGCCTTTCAGACCATTTTTGCCTATGCCCTTGAAACCTATCCTCCGCGTCCACCACGTTCCACTAAATATAACTCTGCAAACAAAGCTTTAGTCCAGGGAATTATTGACATGATCAAGGACGTCAATAAGACTCCATCTTACCCTAGAGACGAATTACGAGTATATTTGAGTTGCAACTCTTCAGAGTATCGCCTTAGTTTGGGAGAAAGCAAGCGTAAAAGCTCCACTCCAATCTGGGTCGTGCCTCACCGAGGTCAGGTCTGTTTGCAAGGTAATGGGAGAAATCCGAGAGCTCAGCTAGGGAGGAGTGAGTGCGTTGAGACTTATGTGTTTCCGTCTAACTCTTCCCCTGCTTTCCTGACTGCTAGGGGTACCGACTTCATCTGTCAAGACAGAGCGTATACATGGTTGCCTGCCGACTTTGCGGGGTCATGCTATATTGCTCGATTGTTGCCTCCAACGTACACTGCTTCTTCTGACTACCACAAGACCAGAGTAGCAAGAGGTGTTTTCAGCAAGGAAGACACCGCTGGTCAGGAAGCTGGAGACTTCTTCAAAGGTTTCCTTCCGTTCTGGGGGCCTATGGCCAATAGTAGAAACATACGTCAGCTAACACGGGTAGTTGAATCTACTATTTCCGAAATTGCTGGTGCCCTTAGCAATTTGACAGCTGAGCTATAGGCGGATAGACTCATGACGTTGCAGAACCGTATGGTTCTAGACGTAATACTTGCAGATCGAGGTGGGGTATGCAGAATGATCCAATCGAGCTGCTGTGTCTTTATTCCCAATAATGCTCCAACAGTCTATGAGGCGATCTCTAAGCTACACAAGATTTCCGACTCTATATTGGTAGACCAGGGAAACTGGTCCTTTATGGAGTGGTTTTGGACCCTGATATCAGCGTGGGGATGGAAGGTTCTGATGGTCATTGGTGTCATCTTAGTATTCCTATTCTCATGCTGCCTGATTATCCAGTGTGGTCCTGCTTTGTGTAGTCTCTGTGCTGCAACCTGTTTTAGAAAACCACCTGCGTTTGGAGAAAAGGCACGAGAAAGGATGATGATACAACAGCATGTCACTGACCTGATGAGCATAGAGTTAGACTCTGACATAGACTGAGTAATTGCCTATGTAAGGGCAAAAGGAGGGTCTGAGGTTCCGTGACGATTTGAACCCGTGTTTTCAATATTGTCGTAAACACATAATTTTGGTATCAGCGAACCGCAAATGATCCATTTAGCATATCCTGGTGTTTTCGCTATGCTACGAGCAAGAGTACTCCTGTTACAAACACATTTCTGATCTACCCATGGCATCCATCTTAGATCATGGCAGCCATTTTGTGTTTCTTGCCCTCACATACGCAATGACCTCTGATTACTTCATTTCGATTAAAGACACGTAGGCTTAGCCGGCGATTCACCTCTTTAGTGACACGTGCACCTTAGTACAGAACATGCTGTAGCTGCATGACTCGACAAAGGCTGCCTCCTCTGCCCGAGGCCAGTCCTGCTATACTGGTTCTCGTGTTCGTTGGCCTGATCATGATTAGGCGGCCGAAGCTGGTAGCCTTGCCCATTTACGACCCACAAACATCTCTTATCCTGCTTTTCTATCTTTTGTACCTGGCTCTGCTCCTTTCCTTCTGGGCCTTTATTAGGGGGAGGTAACGAAATTTACGATGAGGCGGTCCGGGTCTTGAATGAAAAGTTGACATGAGATTATGATGGAAAAGTGGGAACCCCTCGTTCGTAATGTTTTGACATCAGATACTGTCGACGATTCCTGTGCAACGCCAAATATTTATTGTTTAGGACACAAAGGTTTGGGAATGTATTACATGTAAAGAATTTGCCTCAAGCTCAAATTTTAGTATATAAGGAGCAACACTTTTTGTACAAATCGAACAGGCTCCTAGATACTGCCCGTGTGTAGTTTCTGTGACTTCTGTGTCCCTGCAGTAATAAACCTTTGGTCTTTGACGCCACCATCGAGAAGCCCGTGTTTCTGTTTATTTGTGCACCGAGACAGGTGGAACTCCGGGGTCTTCGGGTGTTATCCCTGACACCTCTGGACGGAACCAAAAAGTCCAGAACTCCACATCCCTCGGGAAATAGGGAGCCAAAAGTATCCAGGCCCAATTTAGTGAGGGTAAGCTGCACCACCCTCTCGAAAGTTAGTTGGAGGAATGGATTGTTTGATAAGGGAATGGCCGGAGAATAGAGAGAGCCATTGCCTAGCATAGTGATGAGTTTATGCCACGCCCAGCAGGTGGTAGATAGCGTTAGATGTCCTTAGGATCTGGTGGTATGCCCTTGGGGAGTAGAGTACCCAACTGTGTGGGAGCAGCCAATTCATGATCGGGTTTTGTATACGGAATGCAGTCATACGGATGGTACCAGTGATGAGCATATTGTGCTTGTGCCACTAAAAAAGAAAGTTGGGGATCAAGGACCGCAAACCCTCCATGATTATACGGGAGCGTCAAAGTATCCAGGAGACTCTTGGCCTGCATCCTGCCCAAATAAGTTTTATAAGTGGTCCCCGTAGTTGGAGAAAGAATGCATTAGTGAGTGGGATGGGTATGGTGCAAAGCAGATATAAGAATCGAGGTAGTACTTTCATTTTAATCAGATGTGGACGGCCATCGATAGAGGTAGTTGTATCCATCTTTCAACCTGTGTGGTAAGCTGCTCGACTGCAGGCCCATAATTTAAACGGATGACCTGTTCTTTATCTCTGTGTTGATGTACCCATAGGTTTATTTCCTAACTGTAACTTTAAGGTTTGGGCGTGTGAGTGGCCGTATGTGTCAGTGAGTGGGTGTGTGGGTGGCTTAATGGAGCTGTATAGATCTGTAAGTGGGTGTATGAATGTGTGTGTGTGTGAGTGGCTGTATGGGTATCTGAATGGGTGCATGAGTGTCTGAGTGGGTCTGTGACAGGGTGTCAGAGTAGGTTTGTGAGTGCCTCCATGAGTCTGTAAGTGAGTTCATGAGTGTCTGAGTGGGTCTGTGAATGGGCGTGCAAGTCTGTGAGTGAGTTTGTCAGTCTCTGATGGGCCTGTGTGTGAGTACACAAGTCTCTGAGTGGTTCTGCGAGTGAGTGCATGAGTCTCTGAGTGGGTCTGTTAGTGGTTGCATGAGTATCTGAGTGGGTGTGCGAGTTTATAAGCGAATCAGTGAGTGGGTGCATGAGTGGCTGAGTGGGCCTGTGAGTGGGTGAGTGACTGAGTGGGTCTGTGACTGGGTGTTTGAGTGTCTCAGTGGGTCTGTGAGTGGGTGAGTAAGTTTCAGAATAGGTCTGTGAGTGGGTCCATGAGTGTGCGACTGGGTCTGTCAGTGGGTGCATAAGTGGGTCTGAGAGTGGGTGCATGGTAAAAAAGAAGTGGGGCGCACAGGAGCAGGTCCTAGAATAGTGCAAACCTAACAGTTGAGACTCTTAAAACAGTAAAAAAGCATATTGCGTGAAGAAATTGTCCGGTAGATAAATCTCCGTCCAGCTACATCTTTGGTTTTTGCAGAAACTGGTCAGAGAAGAGCCACTAAAATAGACTCGTAGCTGAACTAAGCAACATTGAAACTTTGATGCCAAGTTGAAGTAGTAGCCATGGATACAAAGGGAACTCATAGTCAATAACGTCTCTGCGCAAATGTCCAAACGCAACACAGTGTGTATCTTGGCACTCAAATGTCGACATTTGAGCTGCATGTTGATATCGTTAACACAACATATCCCATAATGCCCCTTCATGTATAAGTGTAAATAGGAATGTCACATGGTCTCCGCTGGAAATAAAGCACGCAAAAATTGCATATAAGTCACTGTGCAGGATTGGAAGAGATCATTGCATGTAAATCCACATGCCTAGCAAACCTCACCATTGCAGCATTGGCTGGTCTGGTGCCCAGTCACCAGGGAATCGCTGGTCTGATGGGTGAGGCATTTCGAGTCAGTGGGAAACAATGACCCCACGCTGAATGCCAGAAAACCTCCTCGCAGTAACAATCACTGCCTCCGAACTGCTGTCATCCTCTTCCACTTTGCGGCAGAAATACTGAGGGCCAATCTGTGTATCATTTGCATACTCGTAGCTCCAAACTGCGGTTACCATTGAAAGACCCAAAAACGACTGGTGGTGTGCGAACAGTGCCAACTGCCAGCACTGAAAGTAATCCAAAATAATCCCTTGCTCATGTGGAAAAGAGAACACACTCGAAGAATACAGGGCAATGAGGCATTTATTGTCCCATAGGGTCTCCTCCAACCGGACAAACAAAAGACACGTTTCGGCTGTCACAGCAGTCTTTTTCAATCTGATGGGCGCCACAATTGAACAAGAATTTACAATGCAATGGTCTCAGCATTCTTAAAGTTAGAGCTATTGGCATTGCTCATGACATTTTGATTTATGTTTTTGTTTTAATACATAAATAAATGGCATTGTCATTTACAATGCCAATAACAGGGCAGGAGAGCAAGCACAACGAACGAGGGGGCAGGACAAAAACAAAAACAACTAGAGGGCAGGAGAGCAATCACAAGCAACGAGGGAGCAAGACAGCAAGCACAAGCAACGAGAAGGCAGGACAGCTAGCACAAGCAACGGGGGGGGGCAGGAGAGCAAGCACAGTGAGGGGGGGCAGGAGAGCAAGCACAACCAATGAGGGGGCAAAGGAGAGCAAGCAGAAGCAACCAGGGGGGGCAGGGGCAGGAGAGCAAGCACAACCAATGAGGGGGAGCAGGAGAGCAAGCACAAACAACGAGGGGGGCAGGAGAGCAAGCACAACTAGCGAGGGGGGGCAGGAGAGCAAGCACAACCAGCGAGGGGAGGCAGGAGAGCAAGCACAACCAATGAGGGGGGGCAAGAGAGCAAGCACAACCAGCGAGGGCGGGGCAGGAGAGCAAGCACAACCAACGCGGGGGCAGGATAGCAAGCACAAGCAAAGAGGAGGCAGGACTGCAAGCATGAGGGGGCAGGAGAGCAAACACAAGCAACAAGGGGGGGCAGGAGAGCAAGCACAACCAGCGATGGGGTGGCAGGAGAGCAAGCACAACCAAAAAGGGGGGCAGGAGAGCAAGCACAAGCAACGAGGGGGGCAGGAGAGCAAGCACAAGCAACAAAGGGGGGGCAGGAGAGCAAGCACAACCAGCGATGGGGGGGGCAGGAGAGCAAGCAGAACCAAAGAGGGGGGGCAGGAGAGCAAGCACAACCAATGAGGGGGGCAGTAGAGCAATCACAAGCAACGAGGGGGGGCAGGAGAGCAAGCACAACCAACTAGGGGGGGCGGAACAGCAAGCACAAGCAACGAGGGGGCAGGACAGCAAGCACAAGCAACGAGGGGGGCAGGACAGCAAGCACAACCAAAGAGGGGGGGCAGGAGAGTAAGCACAAGCAACGAGGGGGCAGGACAGCAAGCACAAGCAACGAGGGGGCAGGACAGCAAGCACAGGTATTGTTTGACATTTCAGGCAACAAAGGGGGGGCAGGAGAGCAAGCACAACCAGCGATGGGGGGGCAGGAGAGCAAGCAGAACCAAAGAGGGGGGGCAGGAGAGCAAGCACAACCAATGAGGGGGGCAGGAGAGCAAGCACAAGCAACGAGGGGGGGCAGGAGAGCAAGCACAACCAACTAGGGGGGGCAGAACAGCAAGCACAAGCAACGAGGGGGCAGGACAGCAAGCACAAACAACGAGGGGGGGCAGGACAGCAAGCACAACCAAAGAGGGGGGGCAGGAGAGTAAGCACAAGCAACGAGGGGGCAGGACAGCAAGCACAAGCAACGAGGGGGCAGGACAGCAAGCACAGGTATTGTTTGACATTTCAGGCAATTTTTAAGTGACACTGCTGAGGAAACAGGACTAATTATTTTAGGCAGGATAGACAACACATACCCTTCGAACATGAAGTCTTGCTAAAATAGAACATTACAAAACATAGTGAGAGTGAAATGGGGGTGGTCAATGGAGGTGGCCACTGTCCAGCAAGTTTAAGATGTTAAAACACTACTGCCCAATAAGGAACTCTTTCCTAAATCCAATCTCTACCACTGTGCCTACGTGAATAGGAGACAACCTAAAACATCTGGCTCACAATAAAGTGTTCCATCAATGACAAGTGCACAGCAGTGTCACCACCATTCGCACTGGCAGGCCTAGCTGTAATTTTTCTCTCATGCAAACAAGGCTCTAAAGGCTGGCCTTCTAAATATGCTAAAATATGATATTGTAGAAGGCTAACCATTATCTGAAATGATATTCTTATTCATTTTGCAAATCACCAACCACAATAATGCTACACATCTCGTGACACATTTAGCATTATATTTTTACTTCTAATTCATAAATTATCAAGGCAATGATGAATGTGTTTTTCATTACAGTACCTTTCTGCATGACAGGACTTTTGTCAGAAGATAACTAAGAGAAAGGTTTAGAGGCCTCGGCTTCTGCTTTCTTGCTGTAGTTTATGGACACAACCACATCTTTGGAGCTTGGAGACCACAACGAATGAGGGGGCAGGACAGCAAGCACAACCACCTAGGGGACAGGAGAGCGAGCACAAGCAAGAAGGGGGCAGGACAGCAAGCACATGCAATGAGGGGGCAGGACAGCAAGCACAAGCAACGAAGGGGCAGGACAGCAAGCACAAGCAACGAGGGGGCAGGACCGCAAGCACATGCAACAAAGGGGGCAGGAGAGCAAGCACAACCTACGAGAGGGGGCAGGAGAGCAAGTACAACCAATGAGGGGGGGCAGGAGAGCAAGCACAACTAACATGGGGAGGTAGGAGAGCAAGTTCAACCAACGCGGGGGCAACCAATGAGGGGGGGCAAGAGAGCAAGCACAACTAACATGGGGAGGTAGGAGAGCAAGTACATCCAACGCGGGGGGCAGGAGAGCAAGCACAAGCAATGAGGGGGCAGGACAGCAAACACAAGCAATGAGGGGACAGGACAGTAAGCACAAGCAACGAGGGGGCAGGACAGCAAGCAGAAGCAACAGGGGGGGGAAGAGAGCAAGCACAACCAACGAGGGTGGCAGGAGAGCAAGTACACCTAGCGATGGGGCAGGACAGCAAGCACAAGCAACGAGGAGGCAGGACAGCAAGCACAAGCAACGAGGGGGCGGCTGGAGAGCAAGGACAAGCAATGAGTGGGGGGCAGGAGAGCAAGCACACGCATTGAGATGGCAGGACAGCAAGCACAAGCAATGAGGGAGCAGGACAGCAAACACAAGCAACGAGGGGACAGGACAGTAAGCACAAGCAACGAGGGGGCAGGACAGCAAGCAGAAGCAACAAGGGGGGCAAGAGAGCAAGCACAACCAACGAGGGGGGCAGGAGAGCAAGCACAACTAGCGATGGGGCAGGATAGCAAGCACAAGCAACGAGGAGGCAGGACAGCAAGCACAAGCAACAAGGGGGCAGGACAGCAAGCACAAGCAACGAGGGGGCAGAACAGCAAGCGCAAGCAACGAGGGGGCAAGACAGCAAGCACAAGCAACGAGCAGGGCAGGAAAGCAAGCACAACCAATGAGGGGCAGCAGGAGAGCAAGCACAAGCAATGAGGGGGGGCAGGAGAGCAAGCACAACCAACGGGGGGCAGGAGAGCACACCCAACAAGCGAGGGGGCAGGACAGCAAGCGCAACCAACGAGGGGGGGCAGGAGAGCAAGCACAAGCAACGTGAGGGGGCAGGAGAGCAAGCACAAGCAACGAGAGGGCAGGACAGCAAGCACAAGCAACGAGGGGGCAGGACAGCAAGCAGAAGCAACAAGGGGGGGCAAGAGAGCAAGCACAACCAATGAGGGGGGCAGGAGAGCAAGCACAACCAACGAGGGGGGGCAGGAGAGCAAGCACAACTAGCGATTGGGCAGGACAGCAAGCACAAGCAACGAGGAGGCAGGACAGCAAGCACAAGCAACAAGGGGGCAGAACAGCAAGCACAAGCAACGAGGGGGCAGAACAGCAAGCGCAAGCAAGGAGGGGGCAAGACAGCAAGCACAATATATATAAATTTCTTTATTCAGCTTTTCACATAGGAAAACCATAAAAGGAACATTTAAAAATACATTTACACATATTGACACAAACATACAATTTACAGTTCATTGTTCCAAAGAAATTCATACACAAACATTCATAATGATCATTTCAGTTAATTAAGTTAAAACTAATTCCAGGTTATTTTTTAAAGATTTCTTCTATGTTTCCTAATACATTTCAGGAAATTTAAAACGATGTAACAGACAGATTCAGAGTCAAGCATTTGGAGGCGAAGCATTGCAGGGCGGTATTGCCTAAGACCCCATCGCCACAATGTTGGTAAAATCCAGATTCTCCTGTGTGGGTGATGAAATTTACAAAACATGATAACATGTATGTTAGATTGTTTCGATTCCCCATCACAAGGACATAAAGGGAGAATTTGGTCCCAACTATTACTTTCGGAGAATGTCACCAGTCTAAAAAAAGTGTCCAATCTGAATCTTGTTAGTAACATCCTCTCATATGTAGAGAGCTGGAGAGTTAGGTACGGCTGGATGGAATATGTTATCTGGACCATATTTGCATGCAAAACCGAAGGTTTTGGCGCCTCAGACATCAGTCTCAGTGACTCTAAGTGACTGAGTGCTAAGTTCTTTAAAACCTTCCTAGGAAGGTGGACCAATGTCTCTGGTTGGAGATAATAGTTCTCTAGGCCAAGATCTTTTAGGAAATTTCTGACATAGCTGAGCCACTTTACTTTTAGGGACTCATCAAGAGCCATGGTGTCAGCTACAATTGACTGGGTAAAGGCGTTTTTGACCGAGGTCCAAACGCGTCTCCACAACATCAGTGGTTGGATCTTAATCAGGTCTTCTAAGTAAGGTATTCCTAATTCCAGGTGCGAAGCGTAGGTTGATGTTCCTCTCGGGGTAGCGAGAAGGAATCTTAAAATAGTATTTTCCACTACCTGGAGTGGAATAATATCTGTGTGTCCCCATACTCCCGTCCATACAAGGCAATGGCCTGACACTTCGCGCTATAAATTTTCAGGAGCTCCACTGGTGCCCTCCTCCCCAGTCTCTGGGAGAAACTCATTAGGGCCGCTGTGGATCTTCTGAACAAATGACATCTTGCCTCCACTGCTGGCCTCCACGACAGTTTTTCATCTACCATGATTCCGAGGTATGGGTACTGGGGAGAGACCTCAAGTTTTTGATTATCGAGGTAGATGTCTTTTACTCGTTTTTTTCTAGAACCAGTGGTCATGACAAACGTTTTTTTGGCGTTCACTTTCAGGTCAAGACCGCCCATAAAGGCTGTGTACCTGTTCAGAGAGTGCTGTAGTTTTCGCGGTGTGCGTGCGAGGATGACAGCGTCATCAGCATAGAGCAAAGCGGGGATCAGGCGCTGTTTTACACGTGGGAGGTCCTTGGCCCCCCTCAACATCTCCGCCTCCAGACCGTTGGTATACAACGAGAAGAGGAAGGGGGCCAGGACACAACCCTGCCTGACTCCACGCTATACACTGAAAGACGCCGTCAACTCTCCATTCAGACCAAAGCGCACTCTTGCCGAGGCTCTAGAATAGAGTTCCCTCAAGAAGTCTAAAAGAGGGGGATCCACACCTATTTTCCCTAAGACCGTCCACAGTTTCATATGCGAAATGCAGTCGAAAGCTGCGGACAGGTCTACATAAACCATGTACACCATGTTGTTCTCTGCCTGCATGTATTTCCCCAGAATCAAGCTAAGATTTAAGGCCTGCTCCACCGTTCCAAACCCCTCTCGAAAACCGAATTGGAGGTCCGAAACGATAGCTCTATCATCCGCCCATTGCTGAAGTCGCTCGAGTATTACTCTCCCAACAACCTTTCCCAGCGAGTCTAGCAATGAGATGGGACGATAACATTTCACATCCTGGCGGTCCCCTTTTTTAAAAATGGGGACCATAATGGACTTAGTCCAGGAGTTTAGGAGACCTACATTGGCAGCTGCTGTGCACACTCTAGTAAGGATGGGGGCCCAGAGCTCGACGTTGTGTTTAAAGAGGTCCACTGGGACCCCGTCTGGGCCAGGGGCTTTTCCGCTCTTACTTGAATCTAAAGCCACCAATATGTTGGAGATGTCAAAATGAAGTGGGATTGGATATTCTACTATTGGGAAGATATTACCAGGGTCGATGGTAGTGGAGGTGTTTTTAAAGATGTTTGTAAAGTGAGCCACCCATGTTTCTTCGTCAATGGCCACTTCGATATTTGGGCTATTATTATCGGTGAGATAAGGAGCTCTAACCGTTCGCCAAAAGGCCTCGCTGTTTTTAGCAACAGCACTCGTGTGGAGATCTTCCCATAGTTTTTTTTTAAGTTCCTCAATTCTTAAGTTACGTACCTTTACATATTGGGACCTAAAGAGTTGGATCTGCCCCGCATCTCTAGGTTTGGTATTGTCTTGACAGGCTTTTTGGCTCTATTTCGGAGTGATAAAGACTTTAAGCTTGCTCACATCTAGGATCTGTATTCTTACCTTGTGTTGGCCCTTTTCAGCCCTTTCTTCCAGACCTAGAAGAGGATAGCTGCTTTATATGATGATAGATCCCTTATTCTTGACTCTAATCCATCTATTGCCTATTGGCTTTAGCATAGTTATGTGTTCTTTCATTATTTTGCCTATAGTAGAGGGTGGATCCTGTGGTCCTGACTTTATATTACACATTGGTATGGTTTGTGTAGGTACTCCGACAGAGCTAAGGGTTATTTCATCCTTCTCAGGCCTACAAGGCCCAGAACTAGAGAGACTCCATTTTGCTTTCTATCCCTGCAGAGCTGAGATGCTTTAAGGGGAAAGGTAATATTTTGGTTTTGAGCTGTTGTTCGCCCTAAGCGAACCGGAGAGAACCGGCCAGAGCTGAATCTAATCAAGAAGTGTCCCTGGGCTCAGGTCTCTAGACGAAACAAGCAGCTGATCACTGTGGGAGCATCTAGAGCAAGGAGCCCGGTGCATGGACCTGGTGGGAGGAGGCTGCTGGCTGGAGCTTTCCACTAGAGGAGAGGAATCCATATCAGCGAAGTGCAGAAGAGGAGGAGTGGTCAGTTTGGTTCTTGAAGAGTGGAGAGTAGGATGTCTGCTGGAGCTGCAGAATACAGTGCAGTTCTATTGGTTTTCTGGAATGGAGAAAGAAGGCAGATGATACCTGAAGCTGGAGAGAGACTATCAGAATGCATTAAAGCAGATGGAGGAGTTGAGGCTGTCAGCTGGAGCAGTTGAGCCAGAGGCGTGAAGCTATGGTGACGGAGGGAGAGACAGAGAGCCCTGATCCTACCAGAGAGAGAGATATTCCCTCTAATAGGTGAGGTAGTCTAAATTAGCTTACTTTACACTTACACCTTAATCTTGTCTTTATTCCCTAGGCTATTGTATGTCTAATCCCTTTTCTTTCAGCGGTGTGTTAAAAGTTCCTGTTAGTCACAGAGACCCCGCAGATAACGTTGTCCCTGTTATATTGTATGTCTAATCCTTTTCTTTCAGCGGTGTGTTAAAGTTCCTGTTAGTTATAGAGACCCCACAGATCTGTGTATGTGTATTCTATTATTCTATTGTTATTGTAATAAAGATACCCCAGTTCTTAGTGAACTAGTGTGCATGTGTTGTTCTTATGATAGAGAGCGTTTTAATCAGGTAATCATACAGTGTGTGCCTATTGTTCTTAAAGCACAGGTAATCTTTCCTTCTAGTCAGGTGTTGCAGCCAGAACAGATGCTGCCCCTGATCCGGTAAGTAGCCACTGAATAATTAGGGAGAGAGAGGAGCCCTTGAGCTAGGGAATTATTGACACTAAGTGATTCGGCTATCCCATAATATTATTGTAGTAGCGAACCCTTAGTGAATAGTGAGAGAGACTTCCCAACATAGAGAGAGAGCTGAAGGTATTCATAGGAAAGTGGTCGTCATTGGTAAGTGGCGTTAGATAGAGCACTGATTGTGGTCAGTGTGTATACCCACAAGATTGCGGCTTGAGCGAGCACTGGGAGGGAGACCAGTGTTTAGATCTGCCGGATTGTGGATCATGTTGTAAGTGAGTGAGCACTGGGAGGGAGACCAGTGTTTTAGGTCCGCCGGATTGTGGACCGGATAAACAGAGAGCACTGGGGCTGCAGCCCAGTGTGTAGACACGCCGGATTGCGTGTCGAGTGAGCACTGAGGGTAATCAGTGTGTAATGGTAAATAATCAGAACTGCCCCAGGGTAGATTAGTCTGGACCCATGTGGTCGCGAGACTATGAGGTATGAGTGTGGCGTAGGGCATGGACGTCCTTAGTAATCAGTGAGTATTCTTAGTAATCCCTATAGATTTAGTGGTGTTTCTGATGATATGAGCTTGTATATTGCGAGTTCCCCATCCTCAGGTAGGTACCCAGGTGCCTGGATAGATGGTCCTGAGGAGGAAGGTGGTTACGTTTTGGCCAGGTTGGTGTTGCTCAGTGAGCTGGTTCTATCTGGTCTGAGAATCTGGTCATTACATCTGGCGCCAACGAACCGTTTACGAAGCCTGTGTGCGCTGTATTGGTTTTTATCTTGATGGTTTGCACTTGGCACGGAAATTGGCCTATGGGCTTGAACAGTTGCAGTGTAAGGAGATTGCAGTACATCATGGCATTTGACTTATGCAGGGTGGAAGAAATGCTTTTCATCTTGGTGTTTGAACTGTCAGGCTTGAAGGGTGACATTACATGAGGGAGCCAATTACATCTTTGTGATGATCCAATTGTACAAATGTGTGTGAAAAATGCTTTTAAATTGCCCATTAAATTGCTTGCTGCGTTTGCTTACGCTGTGCAATGTGAAATGTGTTCAATGTAATATGACTTGTGGAGTTCCTTGTAAATAGCTCCTTGTAAATATGCCTTGTACATAGCGCCATGTAAATGTGGCTTGTGAGGAGCATGTTCTCATTTTGACTTGCTGTGTTCCTTGTGAATTGCGCCTTGAATATATTCCTTGTGAAGAGCATGTCATTTTTTGGACTTGTTGACTTTCTTGTAAATATGGCTTGTGAATAGCGCCATGTGGATATGGCTTGTACAGAGCATGCTATTGTTGCGTTAGGCAGGAGAGAGCTGGATCTCTTTCAAATGCTTGGGGAAAATGTTTTGTAGATGTGCGCGCGTGTGTTTTGAAAACGTGGAGTGATAAGTTCTTGAATTTCCCATGTACTGCAGACATTGGGGAATGATTGTGTTTGAGCTGCCAAAGGGTTAATATCTTGAATTGAGACGGCAGTATTTATTTTAACATGCTGTTTAACATGCATGGTTATGTGAGCTGACACTAAAAGTCAGTGTTTGTTTAGATGAATGATGGTTTGATTTAACTTTCATTGGTTGCTGGGTTCTGCCTATGTGCTTTGTCAGCTTGCTGACAGACTGGTAACATCTTGCCTAGAGATAAAAGCTGTGTTCATTTAACATTCTATTTGAAATGCGTCCACGAATTTGTGTGGGTTTGCCTTGGAACACATGGTTTAATGTGTCTGACTCAGAGGTCGGAAAGTTATAAATCAACCAGTCGGATTGAGATAAGGGTTTGCACGGAGAGTGTTTTAATTGATGCTTTCGCGGTTGTGAAGAACGGAAATGTAAAAATAGACCCTTCATAGAATGTGCTTTTAATTAGTGAAATGCAACCGTGTGCCTTTTAAAAAAAATGTGTTCTAGAAAATATACATGATTGTTATTTTTTCCAATGCAAGCTGCCCCTTAGAATAGCGTGTGAAAGTTAACCCACTCAGTTAGAAAACATGGCTATTTAAAAAATAAATTATGTTGAATCTGGCCCTTTTTAATAGATAGAGTAGAAAAGCTTGCACTCTAAATTATGAATTCTTGGTTCTGCAATGCAAAATTACATGTTTCCCCCTGTTTAATCTGAAAAAAAATGTAATGTGTTTGCATGCAATGTTGGTCTAATATTTTTCCCTTTCAGCCAGTAGCAGTACTTTATGATAGATTTATTTTAAAATGCTAGCATGTGACTTAGTTGCAAAAAATATGTCTGTATTAATTTGCTTTTTACCACGTTTCAATCTGCTCACTTAGTTAGAAAATAATGTTCAGTGCTTTTGGCCTGGGAAAAGCTGTAATGTTTTCAGTTTCAAGGCATTTGTTTTTGACCTTGACTGATATGAGCCCTGCATCTGTTCACGCTCTGACTTTTGAAAGGGTGGAAGATGGGTAACTTCTGAGAGCAGAGAGAGCCAGCTTGTTATTCTTGGCTATATTCCAATTTCTTTCCGCTGAGAAATGTTTATGTAAGGGGGGTCAAGTCGCTCTTCCTTGCTGTCGGCACAGACAGCTTCATGGACTTCAGATAAGGGATCCTTGCACATGCAGAATAATTGGCAGACGCTTGGCCCTTGGAGTTAGATAAATACAGTAGGCCTAAGTGAGCTTCCCTGACTAGAGATTAGAGATGCTTAGACAGTATGGTTGGCAGTAGCCTTGCTCCTGCAATGAGATCAGCACTTGGCAGTGATTCAAAATTACATCGCACTGTAGCCTGGCTTCTGCTTATTTTGATTGGATCGGATTCAGGACTCTGAGCGCGAACATCTTTCTGAAGGGAGGGGCTGTTTCTCAGATGAGTTGGGAGTAGCTAGGCCCCAGCCCTTCTGGCTGTGTATGACAAAATTGGATTTTGCCCAAACAAATTTAAAAGAATATGATTTAAATTATTCCTTGAATTTAGAATCATTTCTTTTATAAATTAGGAGGTTTCTTTCGACAATAAAAAGCACTTGGGGTGCTTTTTAAATGGAAAATTTATTTTTGCTAGATTAATGATACTTGTTTTTTCGTTTCAGGATGTTGGGTTGTGGTGTTTGATGTGTGCGTCGGCCCACCCCCCTCCCACTCCCTTTGTTATTTTACTTTATTGTTTTCATTTTTTATGTTAGTTTGTTGTTTTTGGAATATGGAACCAGACCAGACCAGATTGGTGGCGGATGAACGGCGGAAGCTGGTGACTAATGACCAGATTGGAGGAAGTGCTTCCTTGGCACCGGATACAGATGAAGATGGAGAATCATAGTCTTTGCAAATGAACTGTTGTTCTAAGAAGAAACCAACGATGGATTCCTATAAAAAAAAACTTTTACATTTACTAAACTTCTGAAATTAGAATTACAATCTGCAGTTGGCTGACAAAGCCAATAGTCCTTTTTTTTTAAAATTATTCTAAAAGAACTCATTTTTATTTGGTTATGATAATGTTTCCCACAAAAGGAATCTGCAATGTAATTTCTTGGCCTGCATTCTTCTATTTCAGATGGACATTATGCCACTTTTGCAATTACCACAAACAGGCCCCAATTGAAAATTTTTCTGTCCTCTTCATGGTTTTGATTTTATGCAGTGCCACATTTATGATTAGGCATTTGGTTCAATGATTCCTTTTGATATATGCAAATGAAATTGTTTGAATGTCATAGGGTGCTATGTATAATCAGTGAGCTGCTTTAATAATCTGATGCCCTGTGATACATGATATTTTGATTTTAGTATGCTATGCCATTTCATTATTGATACACTGGTTTATCTTTCACCTATTCCATAGTTTTCCTGTTTTCTGCAAAACAGTCTTGCCAATGGAAGGATAAAAAAATGATGGTGCACACATGTGTTCCACAGTGTGATACAGCGAGGAACTAGGTGCTAACTGTTTTGTGATAGTGTGTCCTTTACCTATTGCCTTTGGCATGGTTCAAATTTATCTTTTAGATATGCACCACACTTAGATAATTTTCTTTGATTTATTGCTTGATATGCATAGTGCTACACCAGCTATTTTGTAGGAATGGGGTTATCCTTATTTTCCTGTTATTCCACTTTCACTTTGTTTCATCAACTCTTAATTAGAACAGTGGGATTAGTTCCAAGGGTGGTTACCTTAAACTTTAAGTTGTCCTGGGAGGTGTGTCTTTTAGTCAAGTTATGTCCTACATCTATTGTTAATGTTTGCCCAGACCTTGAGAACCTTTTGTCATGTTTATTTGTCAGATTTCACCAAATCCTTTCTTAAGTTGACCAAAGTTGGTAGGCCTCATTTAGGCCCCTGTAAAAGCACGAAAATTATTAATAGGGACAAGAGAAGGGCACATACAAGGTTTTCAAAGAATAGTGGCTTTATTGCCAATAAAGCTGCAGCTTGAGACAATTTGCAGGAGTGCAAAGTGATCTAATTTTCACAGAGAGAATTCAGCCTTTATATATGTTCACAATCTCTTGTCAGGTTGTTCATTAACTATTACATCATGGTGTGACCATGCTAGAACTACATCCACGTGTACATTACAGTATCAAGGTGCATTTCAAAAATATGTCTACGTTCACATTTTACATTATTTGCGACACATCTGACCATGCAGCTACAGGTTAATCTTTAAACCACCATCTCCTGGCTTTTCAGCCTTGCCTTGGCCGGTTATCTTGAAATGTACATATGCAATGTTGATCTACTTATCGGCAGAGGCCCGTGTCAGCCTTGCCTTAGTCAGTTATCTTGAAATGTACATATTCAATGTTGATCTACTTATCAGCAGTGGCCCGTGTTTTCTGCTTTCTCACACAATGACGCACTTGCTATCTGTGCTGGGCACACACTTTGCCTCTTTAGGACAACAAGGCAAGGACAGGCCGAACTTATCACATTCTAGGTCAGCGAGCAATTCCTGGAAAAAGCTCGCTGAAGTGACTGAACTGTCTCTGGTACATAGGTAAAAGCTAGTGAATCATTAAACAATTTGGAGCTTCAACAGAATGGGCATGCACAGGTTCACCTGCCTCTCTTTCCTGGTTTCAGCTGAATTTCAGACAACTTAATTTAACCCTCTGTGCACCAGCCGTGCACCATGGAGCAACATTTCATTAAGACTAGTGGGATCTGTTTATTTGCAAGCAGGTTACAGACAGAAATTAATATAAACTACGGTTCACTTTAATATTGTCGTTCAGCATAGGCCAACTTTTTTTATCTTTTACAAACCGACCCTTTGAACCTCAGTTTAAAATAATTTCATCACGCAGCATATCACAATTTAATAATTATATTGTTCATTCTTATCATCGTCAGAAATGTCTATGTTCATTAACTCTGTAGTGACTGTTTGCATCAGCATTCTTTCTTTTTCCTTTAATTTCCTCACTTGGCATTTTGTCATCTGTCCCAATAGTTGACAGCACATTGGCAGGCAATTAACTAATAGACGTGTTTGAGAAATAACAACCTAGGCAATTAAGCATGCCACCTAGCCAATATATATTTTTTTATGTCTGTTAAATGTCAAATTGTGATTGTCAAGTGTACTATGAGATTTTTATTGCTATTTTGTGTCTTATAATGAACCTTTTTTACTTGTGTTAACTAACTAATAAAACTGTGTTTTTTAGCAGCTGTAGTTCATTTGTATTTATCTTTTGATCTTAAAGTAATTTACTGTGTTTAATTGCCTAGGTTGTTATTTCTCAAACATGTTCTTTTCCCTGACCTAGGAATTACGAAATTCAATTCTTCAGGGGGTCCTTGTTACATATGCAATTATTAACTAATAGACAACAGCCTATTATTAGTAGGAAAATTGTTACACCATTCCTATCTTCCAACCCCATGCGCTCAACCAACTCCAAAGAGAACCCCCTATATCCCATGTACCAGAATCCTGATGTGCTTCTATACCTATATGATGCAATCTTTTTATTGCTTCCCTGACAGTAACAGAGGAGTCCGGGACATAGGTGCAACAGGACGCCCCTATAATTGCACAGACTCCTCCCCTTTCTGCTAGCATCATGTCGAGGATCATTCTATTTTGTAACGAAACTAATCTCACAGCTTGAAGCTCTACTGTAATATTTTCAAGTATGCTTGTTGTTTCATTTATTGTTGCTTCTAGTAGCCTGGATAATCTACGTATATCTCTGGAGTTGATAGCTGGACCAATCCATGGTATCACTCCTTTAAATATGTCACCCGCTATCTGTGATGCTGTATCTCTTTGATCCACATCCACACTTCTCCTGCCTCTCCGTGGTGCATATCTTTGCATGTCCCTTCGAACTTCTTTTGTGTCTTTTATTGCTATAGCAGGTAATACAAAACCTAGGTGACAACAACCACCCCAATTTGTTGGAAGCCATGTATAAGCCTTCTCTCCACAAATGAAATAAATTGAGTCACCTACGTAAAGTGGAATGCTAATATTTCCGGCCGTCATTTCAAATGTCATGTTACAATTTGTGCTATTTCCCACCTGATAGGTCCCATTACTCTTAATACATATACTCCCTATTGCGTTGTGTTTTCTTAATTTTAACTTCAAAAATTGTATATTCTTATTTGCCTCTTTTGATGGGCCTGCTATCCCAATGCTTGTATTCTTATTTGGAAAGAGCGGGGTAAAGATGTCAGACAGGGGAAATGTTGCATTTGGTTCTATCACTTCCGTGCAGTTCCCTAGTGTCAGAATATCTGCCATATATTTGTAATATAATGTTCCTGCAGGTGGGGCCATAGTTGCCCCTGCACCAGCAGTACTTTTCTTTAAGTTCTGCAAAACAGCTATCAGTTCTATTTTTACTATTGTTATGTAAATGGCATAACAGGATGCTGCAAACGGTAGTGGGACTTGGACCAGGGGCAAACTTTGGTCTACAGAAGCTGGGAATTGCAAACATATCCAGCAATCTCCCCTTGTTAATATCTTATTGGTATGATGCATCAAAGTCACAAAGGAATTGTGGTGCATATCTTCTCTGTGGGCTATTTCTTCAGGTGACAAAGTGTATGCAGGTATTGTAGCAGGTGTTGTTGGCGTTGAGATCAACTTTTCCATGGGATAGAACACATCTAATAGATATACAGTAATTAATGCTAATAATAACAGACAGAATATCACCCCAGATATGCACATTTTAGACTTGTACCATTTTCTCTTCATTTTTAGAACTGTATTTTCCCTATCCATATCTATCTATCTATTCTTATACTTTCTTTAATTGGATGTAGTGCTATTGATGATACTATGTTGTGAATTATCACTATGAATCTTTACTATAATATAAGCTAAACACACAAAAAGCATAAACACATATAAGGTGAGGCTGTAGTATAAAATATATTGCGAACAGCTATCCGTTAATATTTCAGATGGTCTCTGAATATTTTTTGGTACTTCTCTCCTCCCAAAGATATGCATGTAATTCCTATAAGGCACGACCCTTTGATCATGAATATCAATTGTTAGTGCAGCCACATTTACATTTACAGGAGTGTCCACTATACCTCACCCCAAATGTTTCTTTCTGAAGCTGGCTGTCCTGATGATCTGGAAAAAGTTCTTTGCTGGTTGCTGCAGCAGCACGGGTGCTCGCAGTGACAGAAGGACCCGCAAATTCTTTCTGGATCCGTTCAAGTCCTTTGCTGGTTGCTGCAGCAGCACGGGTGCTCGCAGTGACAGAAGGACTCGCAAATACCTTCTGGATCAGTTCATCTACTAATTACTGCAGTGGCACGGGCACTATGCAGTTACAGGAGGACTCGCAAATACCTCCTGGATCAGTTCATCTACTCAACGTTGTACTGGCCCACTTTTTACTAAGGACTTCCCTGATGAATTGTTGTAATCTCTTCCTGTTATGCAGACAGGCTGTTATTCCTGGTGGTAGTGTGCAATATACCCTAGTTTATTTTTCTCAGTCAGCAAGTACTCTATTCAAGGCTTCTTGTAATGCTAGACTATTCAAATCTTGCATTAGTTGGTATTCTAGCTGACTTAATACTTCCTCAAGGTAACTGAGTGTGACTTCGTTGTCTTCTTCACTGCTATTCTCAAAGTCAAAAATTGTTGTCAAGATATCTGTCAGGATAATATCTAATAGTAGTACTTCATCTATTTCCTGCAGAAGATCAGGTACCAGAATTACTGACATTTCATCTCCTTCTTCTTTGTAGATCTCAAATTGTACCTTTTTTCTTCTTTGATCAGTTCTGGTGTTGGCATGTGCTGCTGACCTGGGTCTTGGCTGGATGCAGTCTCAGGAGGTGCCAGTTTTATATGGCTGGCGTGGATCCAAGATTTGTTGTTGGTGCACTTCACTGCTGTCTTTGTTGCGAGCAGTACCTGTTGTGGTCCCTTCCAGCGAGCTTGGAGACAGTTGGACCTCTGGAATGCTTTGATGAGCACCCAGTCACCGGGCTTGAACTTGTGCCCCTCGACCTGCAGCGGCTCTGGAAGAGCTCCCTTCACGTGCTGGTTGATAGAAGCAAGAGTACGTGTAAGTGACATGCAGTAATCATTCAACAGTTCATTCGTCATCATAGGCAGAGCATTTTTGTCTGGAACTCCCCAAGCTACCATTGGCAACCCAGTGACGATCTCGTGCGCACTGAGTTTGGTCTTGGCATCTGGTGTGCTCCTCATGCTCATTAGGGCAATAGGTAGGGCATCAATCCAGGTAAATTTTGTGTCAGCACATATTTTTGCTATCTTGGACTTAAGCACGCCATTTTTTCTTTCCACTGCACCAGCGGCCTCTGGATGATAGGCGCAGTGAAGCTTCTGCTGTATTCCCAAGGCTTTGCATGTCAGCTTTATTAGTTCATTACAGAAGTGACTGCCATTGTCTGAAAATATTGTTTTTGGGACCCCAAAACGTGGGATCAGTTCCTTTATCAAGCACTTGGCTGTTGAGATGGCATCATTGTGTTTCACCGGATATGCCTCTATCCACTTTGAATACATGCACACCACCACCAGGATATACCTATACTTATTTGTAGGGGGCATCTCCACATAGTCTATTTGCAGGGCTTCGAATGGCATTGTTGGTTTCTGAAAGTGGCCTTTGGGTACTGGAGCAGTCTTACCCACATTGTACTGTGCACATACCATACATGTTTGACATATCTCCTGTGCTATTTTTCTTATGTTCTTGTTCACCCAGAACTTGTCCATGCAATTTACAATTGCATCTCTACATATATGTGCTGGGCCATGCATGGCCAAACACATAGAGTAGACCATCCTGTCTGGTAACATATATTTATCCTTGGCGTCATTCATCCAACATCCTTGAACAAATGACCCATTCTTTGACCAACTCATCTGTTCTTCTGTGGTTGCTCCTTGTTGCATTAGTCTTATACCTTCACTTGTTAGATCTAGTGACTTCACTTCATCTGGTAATTCTTGGACAGTTAGTACTAGTGCTGAATTATTTCTTGCTGTCTGTTTTGCTGTTATGTCAGCAAATGCATTTCCCTGGCCTACCTTGTCTGTTACTTTTCTGTGGGCGCTGCATTTAACTATGGCCAATTTCTTTGGAAGTGCCAGGGAGTTAAGTAATTTGGTGATAAGCACTCCGTGCTGTATCTTTGTGCCTTGTGAGGTAATGAAACCTCTTTCCTTCCAGAGTCTTCCAAAGGAATGTGCCACATTAAAGGCATATTGGCTGTCTGTATATATGTTAACACACCTTCCTTCAGATAATTCACAAGCTCGTGTGAGTGCCACAAGTTCTGCTGCTTGTGCAGACAACTCGGGTATCTTACAGGACTCAACTACAGTTTTATTTGTTACAACTGCATAGGCTGCTGATGTATTTCCATCCTCTGTTCTAAGGCAGGAACCATCCACCCACAATTCTCCCTCTGCATCTGCATAGGCTAAGTCCGTCATATCTATTCTCCCTTTTGTTTGCTCTTCAGTTAACAAAATACAATCATGGTCTGTGTCCACTAGATCATCAGTGGGAATAGGTAACAGAGTAGCAGGGTTAAGCACATTGCATTTGTGAAGTGTCAAATGTGCTGCAAATAAACAGATCTCATACTGCGTGAGCCTGGCATTTGTGAGGTGCTGCGTACGTGTCTTATTTAGTATCAGCTCTACGGCATGTGGAACATAGACATCAACTTCATGTCCCATTATTATGCTTTCTGCACGTTGTACTGCTAAGGCGGTTGCTGCAACAGAACGTATACAGGAAGGTAAAGCCTTGGCTACAGTATCCAAGGTGGCAGAGAAATATGCGCATGGTCTTTTGTGGTCACCAAACTGCTGGCATAGAACCCCAAGAGCACTCCCATCAGACTCATGAACATAGAGTTGGAAAGACTTAGTATAGTCTGGTAGGCCTAAAGCAGGAGCAGAGCAGAGAGCTTGCCGAATGGCAAGGAAGCTTTGTTCATGTTCTGGCAACCACTGGAGGGGTTCGGGCGTGTCCTTGTGGGTCAGGGCCAATAAAGGTTTTGAAATCAAGGAGAAGTTAGCAATCCAATGTCGACAATAACTGGCCATACCTAAAAAGGCTCGCACCTGTTTTTGGGTGCGTGGCACTGGTGTCTGTAGAATCAATTTAATGCGCTTATCATCCAATCTTCTCTGCCCTTTCGACAGGATGTGTCCTAGGTAGGATACTTCCTGTTGAACAAATTGAATCTTTTCTGGTGAAACTTTGTGACCACGTTCAGCTAAGAAATTTAACAAATTAATGGTGTCAGTTGTACATTGTGCCTCAGAGATGCTACCAAGTAGCAGGTCATCAATATATTGTATTAGCACAGAGTTAGGTGATAAATTGAATGTGTCTAGTTCTCTTTTCAAGGCCTGGTTGTAAATGCTCGGGCTTTCTGTGAACCCTTGAGGGATTCTACAGAAGCAGTAGGTTCTCCCGCCTATTGAGAATGAAAAGAGGTACATGCTATCCTCATCTATTGGGATTGAGAAGAAGGCATTCTTCAAATCCACTACAGAAAAATATGCCATTTCTGGTGACAGTGTTGACAATATTGATACTACATTTGGGACAACCGGGAACTGTGGCACCACTATTTTGTTAATCTCTCTTAGATCTACTATGAATCTGTAACTTTTTTCATTAGTATTTCCATCACTCTTTTTTAAGACCGGAAGAATAGGGCTGTTACAAGGACTGCCTGTTATTTCTTTAACAATCCCTTCTTTTAGTAAGTCAGCTATTATATCCTGCAATCCCTTTAGACCCTCTGGAGCAATTTTGTACTGTGGTATTCTTGGTAATTTTACATTCTGTTTGACTGTAATAGTGACAGGTGTGATGTTCATTTTCCCTGTGTCATTTTTGTGTTTTGCCCATAGCCTTGAATCTATCTGATCCATTATTTGTGCGGCAATATTTTGTATTCCTATTGATAGGAAACAGTTGCCCATTTCTTCTGTCATTGGCCCATCTACTTCCAAGAAAACTCCGTCTGCAGTGCACTTAATAGTGGCATTCATCTTTTTTAGCAAGTCCAATCCCAACAAATTAAATGCACATTTGTCTGATATAAGGAATGAATGCGTGTCCTGAATTGGGCCTATGCTGTATTTCAAGGGTGCTGAAATTGGGCTTGTTACAAGTATGTTGGTGAATCCCACTGACTTATTTATTTTTCCCGCGAGAGGAACATCTGGAAACTTTTTCTTGGTCAAGGAGGAATTGGTGGCCCCTGTATCTATTAGTAATTCCACAGGTGTACCTTCAATCTTACCCCTCACATATGGTCCAGTGGGATCTACAGGGATTACCATCCTCTGTATTAACTCTCTCGGGCCCCCCTATTGTGCATAATAGTCCCATTCCCCTTGGGGCCCTTCCTGATATATTCCATCATAAGGGTGATGCACCTGCATTTTTGGTATTTGTTCATTATCAAAGAAATTTGTGTTGGGGGGATACTCTGTAGGGCCATGCTGTGAGTCACGTCCTTGCTGTTGATATCCACCTCTTCCCATGCTCCTTCCCCGGCCTCTTGATCTTCCCATCCCACCCCCTCTTTGTGACTGCTTGACGGGGTGTGGGCATTGAGCTCTCCAGTGATCCTGACCCCCACAATTAAAGCATCCTTGTGTGTGTGCTTGTTCATTTGTGGTGGTATGCTGTGTAGGGGGAGTAGAAAATGACCTTTGTAAAGGGCCCCCACGGCCTCTTCCTCTACCCCTGCTTCTTTGTCCTCTGCCGCTATACTGGTTTGCCTGCTGAATCAAAACTTTAGTTTTTAAGTCTTTTAATTTGTTATTTTTACTTTCCAACTCCTTTTTACCTAGCATTTCGTAATACTGTGCCAATTGTAAAACTTCTGTTAGTGGTTTGCATGACCAAGTAGGGTTGTACTCTAGAATCCCTTTTTTAATTGATGGTTTTAAATTATTTACAAAACAAGAGACAAGTGCACTTTGTGTTGCTTCCTTTTCAGTATCTAAACCACTTGAAGCTGTGAAGACTTTCTGTATTCTGGCGAAAAACCCAGATACTGTTTCTTCAGTGTCTTGAATGCATGCATTTAATTTTGACCAGTCTATTTGTTTTCTGGGGACCAGTGTATTTACTTTAGCCATTATTTTTGCTGGTAAGTCTCTAATATCATCTGATATGTCCTCTCCTTGTTCCCTTTTTGCTTTAGTAATATCTTCCCATTGTATTTTTAATACTTCATCATCCTCTCTCCTTATTTTTCCCCAAATGTCTGGTGGCAAGATTATAGAAAACATTTGTTCTATGTCATCCAGTGTGAGAGTGCCAACTCTTAGTATTATTTCCGTCTGTCTGTACCATTCTTCTCTGTCTTGTCTAATGTCTGGAAACTGAAGTGCAAATCTATGCAATTCAACATTTGACCATGGTGTGTGAACTTTAATAGTGGGCTTCCCTTCCTTATTTCCTGGTACTTCTCTTAATGGCAAGGCTCTAGAAGTGGAAAGAGTACTATCTTCCTCCTGTTTACCTTTTTTCTTTTTTGTACATTTTTGTTGTAGCATCAGAAGAGTATCTATCCATTCAGCTAATATCTGGACAGCCTCTAATATATCTGTGCTTGATGCCCCTACATCATCCATTGCTGCTGATATTGTGTTGCTATGAGCACGGGACAATCTGTCAGGTTGGGGGTAGCCGTCTTCCTCAGGCCAATATTTTTCCCAGTCTTTAAACCAGTTGTAACTTTTCTTGTCTAATTTTTCCAAAGCACTGCGTTGAAGCGCAGGCGTGAAATCTGTGGGGAAGCTACTTTTTGCAGTACGCCATGTAGAAGTACCATTTTTCATAACGTCCATCACCCACTCGTGTATCATTATCTGTTCCTTGTCTGTTATTTTTGGCCTTAACCCTGGTCTACCAGAGGTAGAGAGAGGTGTTTCTTGTAGTGCTACAGGTACTGTCTTACTAGTTGGTGATGTATGTTGTGGTGTGTGTGTCTGTGGTGCTGATGTAGTTTGCATTGTTTGTGGGCTGTATGGTGGTGGAGCTGTTAATAAAGCCTCTATTACAGGATCTTCTGTATCTTCCTGTTCTAAGGGAGCATTAGGTAGAGTGGGGTACACATCTGGTATAGGCTTGTGAACTGTAAGACATTTATCCATTTCCATTTCTTTTTCCCTACAACTTGTTACACATCTTTCTTTTGCCTTCTCCCTATCATGTGCCAAAGCTTTTCCTTTCGTTGTCCTAGGTTCCCCTGGCCATCTGTTAGCGGCATATGACCGCCATGCATGAAATGCATCCCATTGTAATAAACGTACTTTCTTCCTTTTCTTTTCACGTTCCCTTAAACAATCTTCTAAATAAAGCATTTTATCTCTGTCAAATGTCCCATATTCTGGAAACTGTAGATCAGGATTTTTCCTGGTATAATGAGTCCATTGATCTAAGTGAATAGCTGTATGGTACCCTTTTTTCCGTGCCACGTACCATGCTGGTGTGCCACGAGGAGGTGTTGGTTGAGTGACATCTAAGGCTGCCCTGCGGCCTTTAGCTGTGCTCAAAAATAGTTTGCTGAGCATTTTGAATTTTATTTAGTTACTAATTTTATTATTTTTCCTCTTCTATCACTTTTTATTTCTTTTTATTTTAAAATGCACTTAAAATACCCTATTGTACACTACTTTACACACTTTTTTATACTATTTGTCAACACTCGTGCAAGATACAGTTGTATGACCTATTTCAACAATACTGATCAACAACAAGAGAGATAGGGAGAGTCATGAACACTCTTAGTCCCCAAACTGTATTAGATATCAACAACAAAAGAGTGTTCCTGTACTGTTTAAGGTGGAAGAAGACACAGAGCACAAGGAACCAACAAAGCCCAATTGGTTTGTTAATAAAGCCCTCACTCACCGACCTGGTCGGTGACTTGCTTCATCATCGGGCCCCACCGGGTGTGACCGAATGTCACCCCGGTGTGCTGCGACGCCAGAATTACTGCGGAGCTGGTCTTGTGAGGGTGGGAGGGCTATGTGAGAATTATGTGAATAGTGTAAAGTGGTGACTTAAAATTGCCTTGTATGTATCAAAAAATTAATTTAATCAAAGATCATCAAGGACAAAGTTAAAAAATGTGATGGCGAGTACGGCCAACTAATTGTATGGTCTACTCCCACTAGCATTAAGTGACAATGTGAGTGGTCAACATGAACATGTTTCAGCCGGTGTGGTATAATTAACCTGGCATTCGTCAGGACCTATGGTGTTAAACCTCGGCGGTATGGGCACTCTAACGCCCACCCAACCAGAGGACTTGAAAGTTAAAAGTCTGTGAAGTGCAAAAAAAGGAAGGGGGGCGGGCTTCACCACCCGAAGGTAGGACGCACACACCTCCGGTCTCTAAAGTTTTTAGAGACAAAAATTAAAAAGCACCTGTGGGGATTAAAAACAGACAAACAAAACAAGACAAACAAACAATTAGAATTATTTGTCAATAGGTTCAGGCCAATTATTTGTGCTCAAGGTGTCAGGGTGCGCAACTCATACAAAATAGCAGAGGTGCGTGGCTCTGCCAGTGACTGAGACTAAATGGTAGGTAGTCTAGTTTTATGCAGTGACACTCTCATGATAGATTGCCAAATTGTAGGATCTAACAGTGTGAGTGCGCAGGGAGGGTAAGTAGGTGAAAAAGGAGGCGAATGGCAGTGAGAACATTCAGGCAACACTAGATCACTCTGCGATCAATGGGCCAAATGGCGTCCGTCTCCTGCAGGTACGCCTACTCTGCCCTCGGGACCGGGTCTCGTCTATGCATACCATAACAAACCCCGCTCTGTTTACTTCCCCTGACACTGGCCGACAAACTTTCGCGCATGCGCATTAAACCCCATCACTCGAGTCCCTCTGCTTCGACAAGGACCACCGAAGGGGCACGCATGCGCGGTGTACAGCCCTGTCTTTCGCGCATGCGCCTCATACCCCATCACTCGAGTCCCTCTGCTTCGACAAGGACAACCGAAGGGGCACGCATGCGCGTCGTACAGTCCTGCCTTTCCGGAAGTGAGTATTCTCGACCGGACTAGGTTCACGCTCCAGTCTTTCTCCGCTTTCCTCACGCATGCGCAGGACGCACACCTCCCTCCACGGAAGCGCGAGACGCGGGTTTCCTTACCGGAGACTCATAAAACCACCCACACCCTCTCATTCCGGATCGACGAGACCCGGTCCCGAGGGCAGAGTAGGCGTACCTGCAGGAGACGGACGCCGTGGGCGTGAGTACCATGCTGGATGCAAACGACCATGCAAGCTAAGTACTGTTACTGCTTGTTGACGGTGTTGTCCCTCTTTCTTTCCCATTGTATGCTTCTCTTTCAGGATGTGCCAAATGCGCCGTCCCCTCCCTCCCGCGGTCTATGGGGTGGATTTTCATCCCTGGTGAAGTGAGAACCTACCTTTTCTCACATCTTTCTTCGCGTTTGTGTTGAATGGTCACTGGCCATTTGGCCCATTGATCGCAGAGTGATCTAGTGTTGCCTGAATGTTCTCACTGCCATTCGCCTCCTTTTTCACCTACTTACCCTCCCTGCGCACTCACACTGTTAGATCCTACAATTTGGCAATCTATCATGAGAGTGTCACTGCATAAAACTAGACTACCTACCATTTAGTCTCAGTCACTGGCAGAGCCACGCACCTCTGCTATTTTGTATGAGTTGCGCACCCTGACACCTTGAGCACAAATAATTGGCCTGAACCTATTGACAAATAATTCTAATTGTTTGTTTGTCTTGTTTTGTTTGTCTGTTTTTAATCCCCACAGGTGCTTTTTAATTTTTGTCTCTAAAAACTTTAGAGACCGGAGGTGTGTGCGTCCTACCTTTGGGTGGTGAAGCCCGCCCCCCTTCCTTTTTTTGCAATTCACAGACTTTTAACTTTCAAGTCCTCTGGTTGGGTGGGCGTTAGAGTGCCCATACCGCCGAGGTTTAACACCATAGGTCCTGACGAATGCCAGGTTAATTATACCACACCGGCTGAAACATGTTCATGTTGACCACTCACATTGTCACTTAATGCTAGTGGGAGTAGACCATACAATTAGTTGGCCGTACTCGCCATCACATTTTTTAACTTTGTCCTTGATGATCTTTGATTAAATTAATTTTTTGATACATACAAGGCAATTTTAAGTCACCACTTTACACTATTCACATAATTCTCACATAGCCCTCCCACCCTCACAAGACCAGCTCCGCAGTAATTCTGGCGTCGCAGCACACCGGGGTGACATTCGGTCACACCCGGTGGGGCCCGATGATGAAGCAAGTCACCGACCAGGTCGGTGAGTGAGGGCTTTATTAACAAACCAATTGGGCTTTGTTGGTTCCTTGTGCTCTGTGTCTTCTTCCACCTTAAACAGTACAGGAACACTCTTTTGTTGTTGATATCTATTTCAACAATATGCATATGTAGTTTTAATTTTTAGACGTCTTTTAGAAGCATGCTCTGTCTAAAGGCGACCACCCATGGTCCCTCTTAGAAAAGCGACCACTCACGGTCCTTTCTCCTGTCCTTGGGATCCTTAAGATCTTTCACAGGTTGGACAGTCCTCCTCAGGCACTTATCTTAAAGGCGCCCTCAGACCTCCCCTAGAGACCCCTAATGGATCTCAGTTTGTACTTTCTGATGTATTTTAGAAAAAACACTATTTCAATTGACAATATTGAGTTCAGTGCAATGAAGCACTGCCTACCTGAACATTAGACCATGTAGTATGCCGTTGTATGCGTCCTTCTTTGCTGTGGCAACAAAATCACCTGATGGCTCAAGGGAAGCTGGTGGTGTCTTTTGTCAAAGGCTTATCAACGGGAGCCCCGTCATCTGGGCGTGTCAGGAAACAAGTCCTCTCAGTAGCTGCGCAGAATACACCGAGACATCAAGGCTCCTGAAGAATCCAAAGACAGCAGTTCTGTATCCCCTGCAGAGACCATCAGTTCCCCACGAGTCACTGGCACCATCTGTAAAAGCACGAAAATTATTAATAGGGACAAGAGAAGGGCACATACAAGGTTTTCAAAGAATAGTGGCTTTATTGCCAATAAAGCTGCAGCTTGAGACAATTTGCAGGAGTGCAAAGTGATCTAATTTTCACAGAGAGAATTCAGCCTTTATATATGTTCACAATCTCTTGTCAGGTTGTTCATTAACTATTACATCATGGTGTGACCATGCTAGAACTACATCCACGTGTACATTACAGTATCAAGGTGCATTTCAAAAATATGTCTACGTTCACATTTTACATTATTTGCGACACATCTGACCATGCAGCTACAGGTTAATCTTTAAACCACCATCTCCTGGCTTTTCAGCCTTGCCTTGGCCGGTTATCTTGAAATGTACATATGCAATGTTGATCTACTTATCGGCAGAGGCCCGTGTCAGCCTTGCCTTAGTCAGTTATCTTGGAATGTACATATTCAATGTTGATCTACTTATCAGCAGTGGCCCGTGTTTTCTGCTTTCTCACACAATGACGCACTTGCTATCTGTGCTGGGCACACACTTTGCCTCTTTAGGACAACAAGGCAAGGACAGGCCGAACTTATCACATTCTAGGTCAGCGTGCAATTCCTGGAAAAAGCTCGCTGAACTGACTGAACTGTCTCTGGTACATAGGTAAAAGCTAGTGAATCATTAAACAATTTGGAGCTTCAACAGAATGGGCACGCACAGGTTCACCTGCCTCTCTTTCCTGGTTTCAGCTGAATTTCAGACAACTTAATTTAACCCTCTGTGCACCAGCCGTGCACCATGGAGCAACATTTCATTAAGACTAGTGGGATCTGTTTATTTGCAAGCAGGTTACAGACAGAAATTAATATAAACTACGGTTCACTTTAATATTGTCGTTCAGCATAGGCCAACTTTTTTTATCTTTTACACCCCTTGCTGTTTTCATTCTACAAACATGTCCCTACACCAATAGATTTCATGAGTTATCATTAGAAGTTGAGGCATGTTTAGTTCTTAAGTTGACCGAAGTAGGTAGGCCCCATTTAGGCCCCTTGCTGTTTTCATTCTACAAACATGTCCCTACATCAATAGATTTTATCAGTTATCACTAGAAGTTGAGGCACATTTAGTTTGAGGGTGCTTTGGTTAGTTTCTGTTGTTATCAGATCAATATTAGTTATGTTTCAGCATTCAGGTCAAGGGTGCTTTGATTTGTTTTCAGTTGGTTGTTAGATTTGTATTCCCTACATCAAGTTTCAGGTGGAATTTCCTTAAGTTGTCATTTATTTTAGAGAGTCTTTTGGTTTTTGGTTTTGTTGATAGATTATGTTGATGTTTGTTTATTTGTTTGTTGTTGTTTATAGATGTTCGCAAGATAAAGTCTAAGGGTGGAATGTCTTGACAGGCTTTTTGGCTCTATTTCGGAGTGATAAAGACTCTAAGCTTGCTCACATCTAGGATCTGTATTCTTACCTTGTGTTGGCCCTTTTAAGCCCTTTCTTCCAGACCTAGAAGAGGATAGCTGCTTTATATGATGATAGATCCCTTATTCTTGACTCTACTCCATCTATTGCCTATTGGCTTTAGCATAGTTATGCGTTCTTTCATTATTTTGCCTATAGTAGAGGGTGGATCCTGTGGTCCTGACTTTATATTACACATTGGTATGGTTTGTGTAGGTACTCTGACAGAGCTAAGGGTTATTTCATCCTTCTCAGGCCTACAAGGCCCAGAACTAGAGAGACTCCATTTTACTTTCTATCCCTGCAGAGCTGAGATGCTTTAAGGGGAAAGGTAATATTTTGGTTTTGAGCTGTTGTTCACCCTAAGCGAACCGGAGAGAACCGGCCAGAGCTGAATCTAATCAAGATGTGTCCCTGGGCTCAGGTCTCTAGACGAAACAAGCAGCTGATCACTGTGGGAGCATCTAGAGCAAAGAGCCCGGTGCATGGACCTGGTGGGAGGAGGCTGCTGGCTGGAGCTTTCCACTAGAGGAGAGGAATCCATATCAGCGAAGTGCAGAAGAGGAGGAGTGGTCAGTTTGGTTCTTGAAGAGTGGAGAGTAGGATGTCTGCTGGAGCTGCAGAATACAGTGCCGTTCTATTGGTTTTCTGGAATGGAGAAAGAAGGCAGATGATTGCTGAAGCTGGAGAGAGACTATCAGAATGCATTAAAGCAGATGGAGGAGTTGAGGCAGTCAGCTGGAGCAGTTGAGCCAGAGGCGTGAAGCTATGGTGACGGAGGGAGAGACAGAGAGCCCTGATCCTACCAGAGAGAGAGATATTCCCTCAAATAGGTGAGGTAGTCTAAATTAGCTTACTTTACACTTACACCTTAATCTTGTCTTTATTCCCTAGGCTATTGTATGTCTAATCCCTTTTCTTTCAGCGGTGTGTTAAAAGTTCCTGTTAGTCACAGAGACCCCGCAGATAACATTGTCCCTGTTATATTGTATGTCTAATCCTTTTCTTTCAGCGGTGTGTTAAAGTTCCTGTTAGTTATAGAGACCCCGCAGATCTGTATATGTGTATTCTATTATTCTATTGTTATTGTAATAAAGATACCCCAGTTCTTAGTGAACTAGTGTGCATGTGTTGTTCTTATGATAGAGAGCGTTTTAATCAGGTAATCATACAGTGTGTGCCTATTGTTCTTAAAGCACAGGTAATCTTTCCTTCTAGTCAGGTGTTGCAGCCAGAACAGATGCTGCCCCTGATCCGGTAAGTAGCCACTGAATAATTAGGGAGAGAGAGGAGCCCTTGAGCTAGGGAATTATTGACACTAAGTGATTCGGCTATCCCATAATATTATTGTAGTAGCGAACCCTTAGTGAATAGTGAGAGAGACTTCCCAACATAGAGAGAGAGCTGAAGGTATTCATAGGAAAGTGGTCGTCATTGGTAAGTGGCGTTAGTGAGAGCACTGATTGTGGTCAGTGTGTATACCCGAAAGATTGCGGCTTGAGCGAGCACTGGGAGGGAGACCAGTGTTTAGATCCGCCGGATTGTGGATCATGTTGTAAGTGAGTGAGCACTGGGAGGGAGACCAGTGTTTTAGGTCCGCCGGATTGTGGACCGGATAAACAGAGAGCACTGGGGCTGCAGCCCAGTGTGTAGACACGCCGGATTGCGTGTCGAGTGAGCACTGAGGGTAATCAGTGTGTAATGGTAAATAATCAGAACTGCCCCAGGGTAGATTAGTCTGGACCCATGTGGTCGCGAGACTATGAGGTATGAGTGTGGCGTAGGGCATGGACGTCCTTAGTAATCAGTGAGTATTCTTAGTAATCCCTATAGATTTAGTGGTGTTTCTGATGATATGAGCTTGTATATTGCGAGTTCTACATCCTCAGGTAGGTACCCAGGTGCCTGGATAGATGGTCCTGAGGAGGGAGGTGGTTACGTTTTGGCCAGGTTGGTGTTGCTCAGTGAGCTGGTTCTATCTGGTCTGAGAATCTGGTCATTACAGGTATGTAGTGCAAGTTTTAATTTAGTAAGGGCTGCAGTACAGCTATGATTGAACCATCCGTTCTTTATAGGGGTCTTGGAATTTGAGTTGACTATCAGTAGTCCCTTGATTTTCTCTAGAATGTGGCCGAAGTTATTTAAGACTTCTTCATGAGTGGCCGATAAGTCCAAGCACTTATTAATGTTGGGATATGCCTCAACAACAAGTTTTTTTATGATTTCATTTGGTTTGATTTTTCCCCATTTTATGGTGTAACCATTCCGTTTGCCCAGAGATAGCTTGTTCTGTGCAAGAGTTTTTGCTATTATTGTTTTTTGGGGCTTATAGTTGCTTAAACTAATGTCTATCCTCAGTGCAAAATGATCGCTCAGTGAGTTAGCGATGACCTGAAAGGCTCTAGCTGTGTGCGACAGGCCGGGAGACAGGAAGATGTTTTTATTTATTTTTATTTATAGCATTTGTAGAGCGCTTCTGCAACCCTACGGGCATCCTGGCGCTGTAATCAACTGTCGTTTGATGGCCCCTGCCCACGTAGGTAGGATGGAGGGTGTTTTGATCTGAATTTAAAGTATTAGCTATTTCAAGATCCAGATCAACAAGCAAATTCTTGAAGGCATTTCCCACCTTAGTGTGGGTAAAATGCACTAGTGATACATCAAATTCGTCAACAATCCCACAACATGCTGATTTTATTAGCGGTCAAGGATGAAGATTGAAGTCCCCTCCCCATAAAAGGTGAGTTACCCCGTATCCTTGCTTCAGCCGATAAGATTGGGTTAGTTTCTCTTGGACATTTCGTAGGAGACTCAAAAATTGGTCATCTTCTAAATTATTATAAGAGTTGACCAAGAGAATCGTCTCCTTGTCCTCGAAGGAGAGCGAGAGGATTTGAAAATTTGGATCGGAATGGACGTTAGTCACTCTAAGAGGTTTTAAAGTATTTGCGATATATGTTATTAACCCGCCTTTAGGTCTACCTGCTGAGCTGCGAACGGCTGGGATAAAATACATTTTATATCCCATGAGGTGGAGCTCAGTTGTGGTCCATGTCTCTTGAAGACAAATTATTTTAAATGGTTTCAAAAAATGGAGGGCTGTCCCATCCTCTACCTTAGGGCGTAAACCCGCCACATTCCAGACAAGGATAGATATGGAGGAAATGTCGGAATTTATTACTGCGGGTTCTGTAGATGCCAAGGAGATGGCTATTTTTGACAGTGATTGTGGAGAATTTGAGTTATTGGAATCAGTTTCCATTGATGGTCAGTCGACCATTTCAAGGCCGCTAAATCTATTGCTCACTGGAATAGTATAACAGTTATCCCAGTGGGGCGGTTCTCTATAGGTCGACCTCAACGTGTGTGGACCCCATTCATCCCAACGTCCTCCCTGATGACGCGGACCCACTAGGTGCCAGGAATTATCCTGGTCGCAATACCGAGGACCTCCAAGTTGTCTTGTGTTAATGAAGCCTATGTGACGTGGAGGTGGTGCATTCCAGGGGAAATCGTGACCATGATAGGATCCATAGGGTTGTCTGGAGGGATAGAAAAAGGAAAGGGGTTTAATAGAAATCCCTCCATTTGGCTTTGGATGATCCAGAGAGCAGATAAAATCTACAACTCGGGGATCTTCAAAAGTGATCACGATACAGTCTCCTGGGATCGTTTTTCTACCTTTTCCCACCCATGAGGTCCTACGTACTGTCAGAATCCTTCCATACCAGTTTGGGGGCATAGGGCGCTTATTATGTAGCCAATGTTGTGCCTTATTTTTCAGGGACCATGTAGGTTCAGCACTGTGGTCCACCAATTTGGGCACTCCAGTCATTACCACAACATAAAGGGATGCATCCGGAGGCAGATCTGTTGGAAATCTGAATTCAGTGGGTACACTAGGGGCATCTCTATTAGAGGCAGGAATCGAGGGATTGGATGCAGGAATTTGTGTTGCCGGTGTTTTAGATGTTGTTTCCGAGGGGGCAAGACAGCAAGCACAAGCAATGAGGGGGGCAGGAGAGCAAGCACAACCAGCGAGGGGGGACAGGAGAGAAAGCACAACCAACGAGGGGTGTCAGAAGAGCAAGGACAACCAACGAGGGGGGGGGGGGGGGGCAGGAGAGCAAGCACAACCATTGAGGGGGGAGGAGAGCAAGCACAACCAATGAGGGGGGTGCAGGAGAGCAAGCACAACCAACGGTGGGCAGGAGAGCAAACACAACAAGCGAGGGGGCTGGACAGCAAGCACAACCAACGAGGGGGGGCAGGAGAGCAAGCATTAGCAACGAGGGGGGGCAGGAGAGCAAGCACAAGCAATGAGAGGGCAGGACAGCAAGCACAAGCAACGAGGGGACAGGATAGCAAGCACAAGTAACGAGGGGGCAGGACAGCAAGTACAAGTGACGAGGGGGGGCAGGAGAGCAAGCACAAACAACGAGGTCTGGCAGGAGAGCAAGCACAACCAACAATGGGGGTAGAAGAGCAAGCACCACCAACGAGGGGGGTAGGAGAAAGAGCACAACAAGCGTGGGGGCAGGACAGCAAGCAACACCAACGAGGGGGGCCGGAGAGCAAGCACAAGCAATGAGGGGGGGGCGAGAGAGCAAGCACAACAAGCGAGGGGGAACACAGCAAGCACAACCAACGAGGGGGGTTCAGGAGAGCAAGCACAAACAACGAGGGGGGGCGGTAGAGCAAGCTCAAGTAATGAGAGGGCAGGACAGCAAGCACAAGCACTGAGGGGGCAGGACAGCAAGCACAAGCAATGAGGGGGCAGGACAGCAAGCACAACCAACTAGGGGGCAGGAGAGCAAGCACAAGCAACGAGGGGGCAGTACAGCAAGCACAAGCAACGAGGGGGCAGGACAGCAAGCACAAGCAACGAGGGGGGGCAGGAGAGCAAGCACAACTAACGAGGTGGGCAGCAGAGCAAGCACAACCAATGAGGGGAGGCAGGAGAGCAAGCACAACCAACAGGGGGCAGGAGAGCAAGCACAACCAACGAAGGGGGGGCAGGAGAGCAAGCACAACCAACGAGGGGGGGTGCAGAAGAGCAAGAACACCCAACGAGGGGGGTAGGAGAACAAGCACAACAAGCGAGGGGGCCGGACAGCAAGCACAACCAACGATGGGGGGCAGGAGAGCAAGCACAACCAACGAGGGGGGGGCAGGAGAGCAAGCACAAGGAAGGAGATGGCAGGACAGCAAGCACAAGCAACGAGGGGGCAAGAGAGCAAGCACAACCCACGAGGGGGAGCAGGAGAGCAAACACAACCAACGAGTTGGGGTGCAGGAGAGCAAGCACAACCAACAAGTGGGGCAGGAGAGCAAGCACAACCAACAAGGGGGGGGGCAGTAGAGCAAGCACAATAAGGGAAGGGGCTGGACAGCAAGCACAACCAACTAGGGGGGGCAGGAGAGCAAGCACAAGCAACGAGGGGGCAGGACAGCAAGCACAAGCAACGAGGGGGCAGCACAGGGAATGTTTGACATTTCAGGCAATTTTAAAGTGACACTGCTGAGGAAGCAAGACTCCTTTTATTTAGGCAGGACAGACAACACATACCCTTCGATCATGAAGTCTGGCTAAAATAGAACAAGACAAAACATAGTGAGAGTGAAATGGGGGTGATCAATGGCGGTGGCTACTGTCCAGCAAGTTTAAGATGTTAAGACACCACTGCCCAATAAGGAACTCTTTCTTAAATCCAATCTCTTCCACTAGGCCCACGTGAATAGGAGACAACCTAAAACATCTGGCTCACAATAAAGTGTTCCATCAATTACAAGTGCACAGCAGTGTCACCACCATTCGCACTGGCAGGCCTAGCTGTAATTTTTCTCTCATGCAAATAAGGTTGTAAAGGCTGGCCTTCTAAATATGCTAAAATATGATATTGTAGAAGGCTAACCAATATCTCAAATGATATTCTTATTCATTTTGCAAATCACCACCCACAATAATGCTACACATCTCGTGACGCATTTAGCATTATATTTTTACTTCTAATTCATAAATTAACAAGGAAATGATGAATGTGTTTTTCATTACGGTACCTTTCTGCATGACAGGACTTTTGTCAGCAGATAACAAAGAGAAAGGTTTAGAGGCCTCAGCTTCTGCTTTCTTGCTGTAGTTTATGGACACAACCACATCTTTGGAGCTTGGAGAGCACAACGAATGAGGGGGCAGGACAGCAAGCACAACCAACTAGGGGGCAGGAGAGTAAGCACAAGCAACGAGGGGGCAGGACAGCAAGCACAAGCAACGAGGGGGGGCAGGAGAGCAGGCACAAGCAACGAGGGGGCAGGACAGCAAGCACAAGCAACGAGGGGGGGCAGGAGAGCAAGCACAACCAACGAGGGGGGCAGGAGAGCAAGCACAACCAACGAGGGGGGCAGGAGAGCAAGCACAACCAACATGGGGGGCAGGAGAGCAAGCACAACTAGCTATGGGGCAGGACAGCAAGCACAAGCAACGTGGAGGCAGGACAGCAAGCACAAGCAACGAGGGGGCAGGACAGCGAGCGCAACCAACGAGGGGGCAAGACAGCAAGCACAAGCAACGAGGGGGGCAGGAGAGCAAGCACAACCAACAAGGGGGGACAGGAGAGCAAGCACAACCAACGAGGGGTGCAGGAGAGCAAGCACAACCATTGAGGGGGGAGGAGAGCAAGCTCAGCCAACGAGGGGGGTGCAGGAGAGCAAGCACAACCAGCGGGGGCAGCAGAGCAAACACAACAAGCGAGGGGGCAGGACAGCAAACACAACCAACGAGGGGGCAGAAGAGCAAGCACAAGCAACGAGGTGGGGGGCAGGAAAGCAAGCACAAGCAACGAGACGGCAGGACAGCAAGCACAAGCAACGAGGGGGCAGGACAGCAAGCACAAGCAACGAGGGGGCTGGACGGCAAGTACAAGAGACGAGGGGTGGGCAGGAGAGCAAGCACAACCAACGATGGTGGGGCAGGAGAGCAAGCACAACCAACGAGGGGGAGGCAAGTGAACAAGCACAATCAACGAGGGGGTGCAAGAGAGCAAGCACAAACAACAAGGGGGGGCAGGAGAGCAAGCACAACCAACAAGGGGGGCAGGAGAGCAAACACAACAAGCGATGGGGCAGGACAGCAAGCACAAGCAATGAGGGGGGAGCAGGAGAGCAAGCACAAGCATTGAGGGGGCAGGAGAGCAAGCACAAGCAACGAGGGGGCAGGACAGCAAGCACAAGCAACGAGGGGGCAGGACAGTAATCACAGGGAATGTTTGACACTTCAGGCAATTTTTAAGTGACACTGCTGAGGAAGCAAGACAACTTTTAATTTAGGCAGGACAGACAACACATACCCTTCGAACATGAAGTCTGGCTAAAATAGAACAAGACAAAACATAGTGAGAGTGAAATGGGTATGATCAATGGCGGTGGCTACTGTCCAGCAAGTTTAAGATGTTAAGACACCATTGCCCAATAAGGAACTCTTTCCTAAATCCAATATCTTCCACTATGCCCCGTGAATAGGAGACAACCTAAAACATCTGGCTCACAATAAAGTGTTCCATCAATTACAAGTGCGCAGCAGTGTCACCACCATTCGCACTGGCAGGCCTAGCTGTAATTTTTCTCTCATTCAAATAAGGTTGTAAAGGCTGGCCTTCTAAATATGCTAAAATATGATATTGTAGAAGGCTAACCAATATCTGAAATGATATTCTTATTCATTTTGCAAATCACCACCCACAATAATGCTACACATCTCATGACATATTTAGCATTATATTATTACTTCTAATTCATAAATTATGTAGGCAAAGATGAATGTGTTTTTCATTACAGTACCTTTCTGCATGACAGGACTTTTGTCAGCAGATAACAAAGAGAAAGGTTTAGAGGCCTCAGCTTCTGCTTTCTTGCTGTAGTTTATGGACACAACCACATCATTGGAGCTTGGAGAGCACAACGAACGAGGGGGCAGGACAGCAAGCACAACAAACTAGGGGGCAGGAGAGCAAGCACAAGCAACAAGGGGGCAGGACAGCAAGCACAAGCAACGAGGGGGCAGGAAAGCAAGCACAAGCAACGAGTGGGCAGGACAGCAAGCACAAGCAACGAGGGGGCAGGAAAGCAAGCACAAGCAACGAGGGGGCAGGACAGCAAGCACAAGCAACGAAGGGGCAGGACAGCTAGCAAAAGCAACGAGGCGGCAGGACAGCAACACAAGCAACGAGGGGGGGCAGAAGAGCAAGCACAACCAATGAGGGGGGACAGGAGATAAAGCACAACCAATGAGGTGGGGCAGGAGAGCAAGCACAACCAACGAGGGGGGTAGAAGAGCAAGCACAACCAATGAGGGGGGGGTGCAGGAGAGCAAGCACAATCAACGAGGGGGGGCAGGAGAGCAAGCACTACAAGCGAGGGGGAAGGACAGCAAGCACAACCAACGAGGGGGGCAGGAGAGCAAGCACAACCAATGAGGGGGGGGCGGGAGAGTAAGCAAAACAAGCGACAGGGAACACAGCAAGCACAACCAACGAGGGGGGTTCAGGAGAGCAAGCACAGGCAATGAGGGGGGGCGGTAGAGCAAGCACAAGTAACGAGAGGGCAGGACAGCAAGCTCAAGCACTGAGGGGGCAGGACAGCAAGCACAAGCAATGAGGGAGCAGGACAGCAAGCACAACCCACTAGGGGGCAGGAGAGCAAGCACAAGCAACGAGGGGGCAGTACAGCAAGCACAAGCAACAAGGGGGCAGGACAGCAAGCACAAGCAACGAGGGGGGCAGGAGAGCAAGCACAACCAAGGAGGGGGCAGCAGAGCAAGCACAACCAATGAGGGGGGGCAAGAGAGCAAGCACAACCAACGGGGGGCAGGAGATCAAGCACAACCAACGAAGGGGGGGCAGGAGAGCAAGCACAACCAATGAGGGGGGTGCTGGAGAGCAAGAACAACCAACGAGGGGGGTAGGAGAATAAGCACAACAAGCGAGGGTGGCCGGAGAGCAAGCACAACCAACAATGGGGGGCAGGAGAGCAAGCACAACCAACGAGGGGGGGGCAGGAGAGCAAGCACAAGGAAGGAGAGGGCAGGACAGCAAGCACAAGCAACGAGGGGGCAAGAGAGCAAGCACAACCCACGAGGGGGAGCAGGAGAGCAAACACAACCAACGAGTTGGGGTGCAGGAGAGCAAGCACAACCAACAAGTGGGGCAGGAGAGCAAGCACAACCAACAAGGGGGGGGCAGTAGAGCAAGCACAATAAGCGAGGGGGCTGGACAGCAAGCACAACCAACTAGGGGGGGCAGGAGAGCAAGCACAAGCAACGAGGGGGCAGGACAGCAAGCACAAGCAACGAGGGGGCAGCACAGGGAATGTTTGACATTTCAGGCAATTTTAAAGTGACACTGCTGAGGAAGCAAGACTCCTTTTATTTCGGCAGGACAGACAACACATACCCTTCGATCATGAAGTCTGGCTAAAATAGAACAAGACAAAACATAGTGAGAGTGAAATGGGGGTGATCAATGGCGGTGGCTACTGTCCAGCAAGTTTAAGATGTTAAGACACCACTGCCCAATAAGGAACTCTTTCTTAAATCCAATCTCTTCCACTAGGCCCACGTGAATAGGAGACAACCTAAAACATCTGGCTCACAATAAAGTGTTCCATCAATTACAAGTGCACAGCAGTGTCACCACCATTCGCACTGGCAGGCCTAGCTGTAATTTTTCTCTCATGCAAATAAGGTTGTAAAGGCTGGCCTTCTAAATATGCTAAAATATGATATTGTAGAAGGCTAACCAATATCTCAAATGATATTCTTATTCATTTTGCAAATCACCACCCACAATAATGCTACACATCTCGTGACGCATTTAGCATTATATTTTTACTTCTAATTCATAAATTAACAAGGAAATGATGAATGTGTTTTTCATTACGGTACCTTTCTGCATGACAGGACTTTTGTCAGCAGATAACAAAGAGAAAGGTTTAGAGGCCTCAGCTTCTGCTTTCTTGCTGTAGTTTATGGACACAACCACATCTTTGGAGCTTGGAGAGCACAACGAATGAGGGGGCAGGACAGCAAGCACAACCAACTAGGGGGCAGGAGAGTAAGCACAAGCAACGAGGGGGCAGGACAGCAAGCACAAGCAACGAGGGGGGGCAGGAGAGCAGGCACAAGCAACGAGGGGGCAGGACAGCAAGCACAAGCAACGAGGGGGGGCAGGAGAGCAAGCACAACCAACGAGGGGGGCAGGAGAGCAAGCACAACCAACGAGGGGGGCAGGAGAGCAAGCACAACCAACATGGGGGGCAGGAGAGCAAGCACAACTAGCTATGGGGCAGGACAGCAAGCACAAGCAACGTGGAGGCAGGACAGCAAGCACAAGCAACGAGGGGGCAGGACAGCGAGCGCAACCAACGAGGGGGCAAGACAGCAAGCACAAGCAACGAGGGGGGCAGGAGAGCAAGCACAACCAACAAGGGGGGACAGGAGAGCAAGCACAACCAACGAGGGGTGCAGGAGAGCAAGCACAACCATTGAGGGGGGAGGAGAGCAAGCTCAGCCAACGAGGGGGGTGCAGGAGAGCAAGCACAACCAGCGGGGGCAGCAGAGCAAACACAACAAGCGAGGGGGCAGGACAGCAAACACAACCAACGAGGGGGGCAGAAGAGCAAGCACAAGCAACGAGGTGGGGGGCAGGAAAGCAAGCACAAGCAACGAGACGGCAGGACAGCAAGCACAAGCAACGAGGGGGCAGGACAGCAAGCACAAGCAACGAGGGGGCTGGACAGCAAGTACAAGAGACGAGGGGTGGGCAGGAGAGCAAGCACAACCAACGATGGTGGGGCAGGAGAGCAAGCACAACCAACGAGGGGGAGGCAAGTGAACAAGCACAATCAACGAGGGGGTGCAAGAGAGCAAGCACAAACAACAAGGGGGGGCAGGAGAGCAAGCACAACCAACAAGGGGGGCAGGAGAGCAAACACAACAAGCGATGGGGCAGGACAGCAAGCACAAGCAATGAGGGGGGAGCAGGAGAGCAAGCACAAGCATTGAGGGGGCAGGAGAGCAAGCACAAGCAACGAGGGGGCAGGACAGCAAGCACAAGCAACGAGGGGGCAGGACAGTAATCACAGGGAATGTTTGACACTTCAGGCAATTTTTAAGTGACACTGCTGAGGAAGCAAGACAACTTTTAATTTAGGCAGGACAGACAACACATACCCTTTGATCATGAAGTCTGGCTAAAATAGAACAAGACAAAACATAGTGAGAGTGAAATTGGTATGATCAATGGCGGTGGCTACTGTCCAGCAAGTTTAAGATGTTAAGACACCATTGCCCAATAAGGAACTCTTTCCTAAATCCAATATCTTCCACTATGCCCCGTGAATAGGAGACAACCTAAAACATCTGGCTCACAATAAAGTGTTCCATCAATTACAAGTGCGCAGCAGTGTCACCACCATTCGCACTGGCAGGCCTAGCAGTAATTTTTCTCTCATTCAAATAAGGTTGTAAAGGCTGGCCTTCTAAATATGCTAAAATATGATATTGTAGAAGGCTAACCAATATCTGAAATGATATTCTTATTCATTTTGCAAATCACCACCCACAATAATGCTACACATCTCATGACATATTTAGCATTATATTATTACTTCTAATTCATAAATTATGTAGGCAAAGATGAATGTGTTTTTCATTACAGTACCTTTCTGCATGACAGGACTTTTGTCAGCAGATAACAAAGAGAAAGGTTTAGAGGCCTCAGCTTCTGCTTTCTTGCTGTAGTTTATGGACACAACCACATCATTGGAGCTTGGAGAGCACAACGAACGAGGGGGCAGGACAGCAAGCACAACAAACTAGGGGGCAGGAGAGCAAGCACAAGCAACAAGGGGGCAGGACAGCAAGCACAAGCAACGAGGGGGCAGGAAAGCAAGCACAAGCAACGAGTGGGCAGGACAGCAAGCACAAGCAACGAGGGGGCAGGAAAGCAAGCACAAGCAACGAGGGGGCAGGACAGCAAGCACAAGCAATGAAGGGGCAGGACAGCTAGCACAAGCAACGAGGCGGCAGGACAGCAACACAAGCAACGAGGGGGGGCAGAAGAGCAAGCACAACCAATGAGGGGGGACAGGAGATAAAGCACAACCAATGAGGTGGGGCAGGAGAGCAAGCACAACCAACGAGGGGGGTAGAAGAGCAAGCACAACCAATGAGGGGGGGGTGCAGGAGAGCAAGCACAATCAACGAGGGGGGCAGGAGAGCAAGCACTACAAGCGAGGGGGCAGGACAGCAAGCACAACCAACGAGGGGGGCAGGAGAGCAAGCACAACCAATGAGGGGGGGGCGGGAGAGTAAGCAAAACAAGCGACAGGGAACACAGCAAGCACAACCAACGAGGGGGGTTCAGGAGAGCAAGCACAGGCAATGAGGGGGGGCGGTAGAGCAAGCACAAGTAACGAGAGGGCAGGACAGCAAGCTCAAGCACTGAGGGGGCAGGACAGCAAGCACAAGCAATGAGGGAGCAGGACAGCAAGCACAACCCACTAGGGGGCAGGAGAGCAAGCACAAGCAACGAGGGGGCAGTACAGCAAGCACAAGCAACAAGGGGGCAGGACAGCAAGCACAAGCAACGAGGGGGGCAGGAGAGCAAGCACAACCAAGGAGGGGACAGCAGAGCAAGCACAACCAATGAGGGGGGGCAAGAGAGCAAGCACAACCAACGGGGGGCAGGAGATCAAGCACAACCAACGAAGGGGGGGCAGGAGAGCAAGCACAACCAATGAGGGGGGTGCTGGAGAGCAAGAACAACCAACGAGGGGGGTAGGAGAATAAGCACAACAAGCGAGGGTGGCCGGAGAGCAAGCACAACCAACAATGGGGGGCAGGAGAGCAAGCACAACCAACGAGGGGGGGGGCAGGAGAGCAAGCACAAGGAAGGAGAGGGCAGGACAGTAAGCACAAGCAACAAGGGGGCAAGAGAGCAAGCACAACCAAAGAGGGGGAGCAGGAGAGCAAACACAACCAACGAGTTGGGGTGCAGGAGAGCAAGCACAACCAACAAGTGGGGCAGGAGAGCAAGCACAACCAACAAGGGGGGGCAGGAGAGCAAGCACAATAAGCGAGGGGGCTGGACAGCAAGCACAACCAACTAGGGGGGGCAGGAGAGCAAGCACAAGCAACGAGGGGGCAGGACAGCAAGCACAAGCAACGAGGGGGCAGGACAGTAAGCACAGGGAATGTTTGACATTTCAGGCAATTTTTAAGTGACACTGCTGAGGAAGCAAGACTCCTTTTAATTTAGGCAGGACAGACAACACATACCCTTCAATCATGAAGTCTGGCTAAAATAGAACAAGACAAAACATAGTGAGAGTGAAATGGGGGCGATCAATGGCGGTGGCTACTGTCCAGCAAGTTTAAGATGTTAAGACACCACTGCCCAATAAGGAACTCTTTCCTAAATCCAATCTCTTCCACTATGCCCACGTGAATAGGAGACAACCTAAAACATCTGGCTCACAATAAAGTGTTCCATCAATTACAAGTGCACAGCAGTGTCACCACCATTCGCACTGGCAGGCCTAGCTGTAATTTTTCACTCATGCAAATAAGGTTGTAAAGGCTGGCCTTCTAAATATGCTAAAATATGATATTGTAGAAGGCTAACCATTATCTGAAATGATATTCTTATTCATTTTGCAAATCACCACCCACAATAATGCTACACATCTTGTGACACATTTAGCATTATATTTTTACTTCTAATTCATAAATTAACAAGGAAATGATGAATGTGTTTTTCATTACAGTACCTTTCTGCATGACAGGACTTTTGTCAGCAGATAACGAAGAGAAAGGTTTAGAGGCCTCAGCTTCTGCTTACTTGCTGTAGTTCATGGACACAACCACATCTTTGGAGCTTGGAGACCACAACGAATGAGGGGGCAGGACAGCAAGCACAACCAACTAGGGGGCAGGAGAGCAAGCACAACCAACGAGGGGGGTGTCGGAGAGCAAGCACAAACAACGAGGGGGGGCAGGAGGTCAAGCACAACAAGCGAGGGGGCAGGACAGCAAGCACAACCAACGAGGACGGGGGGTAGGAGAGCAAGCACAAGCAACGAGGGGGCAGGACATAAGCACAAGCAACGAGGGGGCAGGACAGTAAGCACAGGGAATGTTTGACATTTCAGGCAATTTTTAAGTGACACTGCTGAGGAAGCAAGACTACTTTTAATTTAGGCAGGACAGACAACACATACCCTTTGAACATAAAGTCTGGCTAAAATAGAACAATACAAAACAATGTGAGAGTGAAATGGGGGAGGTCAATGGCGGTGGCTACTGTCCAGTAAGTTTAAGATGTTAAGACACCACTGCCCAATAACAAAATCTTTCTTAAATCCAATCTCTCCCACTGTGCCCACGTGAATAGGAGACAACTTAAAACATCTGGCTCACAATAAAGTGTTCCATCAATTACAAGTGCACAGCAGTGTCACCACCATTCTCACTGGCAGGCCTAGCTGTAATTTTTCTCTCATGCAAATAAGTTTGTAAAGGCTGGCCTTCTAAATATGCTAAAATGTGATATTGTAGAAGGCTAACCAATATCTGAAATGATATTCTTATTCATTTTTCAAATCACCACCCACAATAATGCTACACATCTCGTGACACATTTAGCATTATATCTTTACTTCTAATTCATAAATTATCAAAGCAATGATGAATGAGTTTTTCATTAAGGTACATTTCTGCATGACAGGACTTTTGTCAGCAGATAACGAAGAGAAAGGTTTAGAGGCCTCAGCTACTGCTTTCTTGCTGTAGTTTATGGACACAACCACATATTTGGAGCTTGGAGAGCACAACGAACAAGGGGGCAGAACAGCAAATACAACCAACTAGGGGACAGGAGAACAAGCACAAGCAACGAGGGGGCAGGACAGTAAGCACAAGCAACGAGGGGGCAGGACAGCAAGCACAAGCAACAAGGGGGGGCAGCAGAGCAAGCACAACCAATGAGGGGGGGCAGGAGAGCAAGCACAAGCAACGAGGGGGCAGGACAGCAAGCACAAGGAACGAGGGGGGGCAGGAGAGCAAGCACAACCAACGAGGGGGGCAGGAGAGCAAGCACAACCAACGAGGGTGGGGCAGGAGAGCAAGCACAACCAACGAGGGGGAGGCAAGTGAACAAGCACAATCAACGAGGGGGTGTAAGAGAGCAAGCACAAACAACGAGGGGGGCAGGAGAGCAAGCACAACCAACAAGGGGGGCAGGAGAGCAAACACAACAAGCGATGGGGCAGGACAGCAGGCACAAGCAACGAGGGGGTGCAGGAGAGCAAGTATTTGAATATCCCCATGCGCCCGCGCCGTAACTGGCGACGCTGATACATTTGGCCTGGAATATTTTTATCATCTCCTCAGGGGCTCTCTTCCCAAGTTTTTGGGCAAAAGCAGTTAGCGCTGTTGTTGCCCTAAGGGAGATAATTTCCTTGAAACGATGGCTTTGTCCATGTTAATTTACTGTCTACTAGAATTCCTAGGTAAGGGTAAGAGGTCGTCATGTCCAGGGCGGTGTTATTGATGTATATATCCTTTATTTTGCTCTTTTTTCTTAACCCCACAGTCATGGTAAAAGTTTTCTTTATGTTTACTTTTAAGTTCAAAGATGACATATACTCGCAGTATCTGTTCACCGATCGTTGTAATTGGATGGGAGTTCTTGCTAAGATAACAGTGTCGTTGGCGTACAGTAGTGCCGGGATTGGACATCGCTGAATAGCAGGCAGGTCTTTACTGTCTCTCAGCATTTCTTGTTCAAGGCTGTTGGTATACAAAGTGAATAGGAAGGGGGCCAGGACACACCCTTGCCTGACCCCCCTCTGTACCTTAAATGATTCGGTGAGATCTCCATCCAGCCCAAATCTGACCCTGGCTGTAGCATTGGAGTAGAGTTCTCTTAAAAAATTAACCAACGTGGGTTCGACTCCCATGTCCGTAAGTTTAGTCCAGAGTTTTGAGTGACTTACACAGTCAAATGCTGCGCTAAGGTCTACATAGACCATGTATAAAGGCCCACCCTTTGCTGCATATATTTTCCCATAAGAGGGTGAGGTTTAGTACTTGTTCTACTGTCCCCAGCCCTTCCCTAAAACCATATTGCATGTCTGAGACAATGTTGTTTTCTTCTGCCCAGGATTGAAGTTGCTCCAGGAGGATACGTCCGGCTATTTTACCTAGTGTGTCCAAAAGCGAGATGGGTCGATAGCACCCTGGGTTGTTACGATCACCTTTTTGAAAATAGGAACCAAAATCGATGTTGACCAAGATTCAACTAGTCCTACCTGGGTGGTTGCTTCAAGCACTCTTGTCAAGACAGGGCACCATAGATCCGGTTCAGATTTAAAAAGGTCTACTGGGACCCCGTCCGGTCCTGGGGCTTTTCCAGGTTTTGACTTGTTAAGATCTTTGATGATTTTGTTGTGTTCAAAGCATATCTGGATGGGGTAGGTTGGTTGTATAGAATTTTCTATTAGGTCCAGTGTTGGGTCTTCATCTTGTTTAAAGATGTTTGAGAAGTGATCCACCCATGCATCAGGATCGACAGCTACTTCTAATTTTAGGAATTCCTTGTCAACGCAAAGAAACTGTGCTCTTATTGTTCGCCATAAGCAAATGGAATCCTATACTACGCAGCTTTGATGGAGTTGTTTCCATAACGAGTCTTTAATCTGGGCTTGGCGTTTCCTTTGGGCTAACTGATAGGCCTTTCTCAAGTCGGCGATCTCTTGCCGGTTCCTTGTGATTTTCAGTTAGTGCCTTCTTCAGGCTAGAGAGGGCTTTCCTGCATTCGGTGTTAAACCATCCCTTTAATTTGGACCAATTGGATTTTCTAGTAGTAATTAGCTCAAGTCTTATTACTTTAGTAATGTCCTCATAACTGGAGGAATTCTGGTCTAGACATGCATTAACTGCTGGGAGAGCCTTCCTTAGCATGGTCGCCAAAAATTCCCTTTGGTCTACGTTTGCCCATTTTAGCGTGACACCATTTACCTTGTGTACGGTAAGGGATTGTTGTTCCAAGAGGTTCCAGTAAACCTTCTCTGTTACAGTGGAGGGAATAGTTATTTGGACGCTATTAGAGGAATGATCACTGAATGTGTTTATAGAGGTTTCAAAATTGTGGAGTCTTGAGGCCGAGTAGTTAGAAACTAGTATATAGTCAATTGTTGAGTTTGTTCCCCGACTGTTAAAGGTAGATGAGAAGGGAACTGATGGACTAACCAGGTCATTTGCGTATCCCAGATTAGCAATGGCCATGATTTCGTTCATTCGATTTCCTGTGGCCGCATGTTCAAAATGAGATAGGCTGTTGTCGAGCTCGTCTTGTATGCCACAATTAAATAGACCACTGTTTTCACATAGGTGCAGATTAAAATCGCCTCCCCATATTAACATGATTGACTTATTCGAGTATCTAGTATATACATTTTGAAGGAATCCTAATATGCTATTTAAGATCTCTTTTAAATCGGCTGTCCCGAGGTTGTTGTAAAAGTTGATCATTAAATAGATGAACCTTTTGGGACCAGTTATTTTTAAGATCTGACAGTTGTGGTCTAACGTCAGGACTTCTAATTTTCCCAAAGAGAGAGTATTTGATATATACATTATAAGACCTCCTTTTGGTCTACCCGAGATCGACGGAATTGCTTCTGAGAAAAAGGTTTTGTAGCCCAAATGATGAGAGGGTGAGCAAAGCCAAGTTTCCTGTAAAGCAATTACATCGAATGAGGTTACTATTTGTCTCCAACTGCTATCGGCTATTTTATTTTTTAGCCCTGCCACGTTCCAGGAAACTATATCGAACGTGGTTTGATCAGGATTTGTAGTAGTTTTTTCTAAGCAGGGTTGTATCAGATTTTCTGGTTCTACGTGTGGATTTAGTTTTTTTGGGTTTGTAATCTTATCCCTTTGATCTACATGTACTGTTGATATTATGATTGTTATATGGGAGGCACTTGGTAAGTCCTTAGCAGGAGGGATTAAGTTAACATTTTCATCTCCTTCTGTTGGTAGTATTTTAAGTGTGTTACAGGGCGCAGGGGAGACAGTTGTTTTCCAGGCGGGGGTATCTATTATCAGCTTGTTTGTACCTGATTCCAGTGGTAGTTCTATTTTAGATGGGGAGGGTGTGAGCTTAAGTGTGTCGCGTGAGGGGGAGTGATCGGTAGCACGTTCTTCTATGGGACCCTTCCGATCAATAGCAGTGCATTTTCTTATTGGCTCAGGGGTGGATAGTATTGTGCCCGTGAGGGCGTTTAAATTATTCACTATACTTAATCCACTTGGGGCAATAAGTAGTACATTAGTGGGTCAATCGACCTCATCCAACCCTCCGAAGGGAGCAAATCTGTTTGAAGTTTGGATGTTAGGAAATGTCCCCCCCCCAGGAGTTGTCATAGTATGGCCTGCTTCTCGTTTATTGCCGTGATAATAATGACCTAGGATAGAAGTAGCTCAGGTCGTGTATCCTTATCCCCTCACCACCACTCTCAGATTCCTGGTACCAATCGTTAAGATACGGGATGACCCTTCGGTCCCTGAAATTTATGATTACTACATCTCCCAGTGAGTCTTTGGGCCTCTGACCTACCCATCCAAGCCTTCTAACATTTACGATTTCCCCGTTAATGTTTGGCGGTAATGGTCTGTTATTTACTAACCAGTGGATTACCTTGTTTTTGAGGTCAGTATATCCTTCCCTTTTCCCTGGTTTTAGTTCGGGACCCTTGTCAGTATTGCCACATAAGGGGCGGCCTCTGGGGGCAGATCTATCTGTGCATTGGAGCCTAATTGGTGTCTGAGGGCTGACTTCTCCTCATTGCTTTCTCCTCGCTTATCCACTGTTTTGCTGAGAGGTACTTCTGGTCCCTTCGAAATGGATGATTTGGATGTTTGTTGGTCGCTAATAGAGTTAGAAGTGGGGTGTGGGTTTTCAAGTACCTGAGGTGTTGGTTTTTATAATTTTCTCCCCTTTGCTTAGGAGAGACAATTTTACAGGATTGTCCCCTTTACTAAGGTTAAGTGTTCCAGGATTCTCGCTGGATTCTAATGACAAACCTTTTAATAGATTTGTATAAGAGGTGATAGTTTCCTCTATTGAGTCCAAGTGAATTGCTAACCTTTTGACTCTTTCCAATAGAGGCAATATTAAGGATCTAACTAAAGTCTCGATATTCCCTATTAGGTCTTGATGTTGGGGAGGGTGAGCGTGAATCTGTACTAGGGGTGTGTTCTCAAGTCCTGTCTTTCTCGTCATTGGGGGATGCCGGGCGTTGTTGGGTAGTTTTGCCTGTCTTCCTTTGTGATTGTTCCCCCCTCTTTCTCTTTTGAGTAGGCTTTTTAATTGGTTGTAATGGTGGGGGTTCCGAATTGTTCTTTTGGTTCGACATTAAGGGGTGGAGAATCAGGGATTCCTCAGGGATAATTTCTAGAGAGAGGTCTCTGCTGGAGCTCCTATTGCTGTGAGATCTTCTGGGCTCTGACACAGTTGTAGGTTCGAGGAAGATTGAAGGGATGCTGGTATCGCCATTTGGGGATTTATCCTTCCTATTATTCGAATTGGAGAAGCAACTAGTTGGATTGGTCCTAAAGAAGAGTGTCTATTCTGAAGATCTGTGGACAGGCGGCGTTCAGCCATTGCAATCTCTTGTCCAGGGCTGAAGCCGCTTTAGTAAGGTACTGCTCTATAGTGCCCCGTAACGACCCTCCCTCTAGAGACTTCCTACCTTTGTCTGCCTTTCCCCCCTTTGAGGACATTATTAGTAAAAGTCTCTTTCCCAAGCATATTTTCAGAGGAGGACTAATCGCTGTTACAGTAGTAAGGGAAGGCGGTGATAGAAGAGATGTTAAATTAAACCAGGTCGGTCTTTTTTCAAGGGCGTAGATGTTAGTGATGTGGCCCGACCCGGCCTCCTCTGGCCTCTGAGGGCCACAGAGGGCCCACCCTTTGCCTGAACTTAGCCCGGCTAAGCCCGCGCGCGGTCCCGCGACACGGGAGATGGCGCGCTGATCCCAGGTGCGGCTTCCGGCCTGTAAGGCTGTTGGGAAATGTAGTCTCCCCCTCCGCTCGGCGGCCTCACTGGGATGTCCTGGATGCGAGGCGGCAGTAGGCGGGAGGCGAGCTGAGTCGGTTGGTGTGGGCAGCGCAACCGTCAATAACCAGGTAGCCAAGTCTTTTGCCAAAACGATCAGGATTCCCCGTGACAAATGTAGCATTATATTTTTACTTCTAATTCATAAATTAACAAGGCAATGATGAATGTGTTTTTCATTACAGTACCTTTCTGCATGACAGGACATTTGTCAGCAGATAATGAAGAGAAAGGTTTAGAGGCCTCGGCTTCTGCTTTCTTGCTGTAGTTTATGGACACAACCACATCTTTGGAGCTTAGAGAGCACAACGAATGAGGGGGCAGGACAGCAAGCACAACCAACTAGGGGGCAGGAGAGCAAGCACAAGCAACTAGGGGGCAGGACACTAAGCATAAGCAATGAGTGGGCAGGACAGCAAGCACAAGCAGCAACGAGGGGGCAGGACAGCAAACACAAGCAACGATGGGGGCAGGACAGCAAGCACAAGCAACAAGGGGACAGGACAGCAAGCACAAGTAACTAGGGGGGCAGGAGAGCAAGCACAAATAATGAGGGTGGCAGGAGAGCAAGCACAACCAACGAGGGGGGGCAGGAGAGCAAGCACAACCAACGAGGGGGGTGCAGGAGAGCAAGGACAACAAGCGTGGGGGAAGGACAGCAAGCACCAGCCATGAGGGGGCAGGACAGCAAGCACAAGCAATGAGGGGGCAGGACAGCAAGAACAAGCAACGAGGGGGCAGGACAGCAAGCACAAGCAACGATGGGGCAGGACAGCAAGCACAAGCAATGAGGGGGGCAGGAGGGCAGGAGAGCAAGCACAACCAATGAGGGGGGGCAGGAGAGCAAGCACAACCTACGAGGGGGGGCAGGAGAGCAAGCACAAACAACAAGGGGGGGCAGGAAAGCAAGCACAACCAACGAGGGGGGCCGGAGAGCAAACACAACATGCAAGGGGGCAGGACAGCAAGAACAACCAATGAGGGGGGCAGGAGAGGAAGCACAACCAACGAGGGGGGTACAGGAGAGCAAGCACACAACCAATGGAGGGGGGGCTAGAGAGCAAACACAACAAGCGAGGGGGCAGGACAGCAAGTGCAATCAATGAGGGGGGGCAGGAGAGCAAGGACAAGCAACGAGGGGGGGCTTGACAGCAAGCACAACCAACGAGGAGGAGGCAGGACAGCAAGCACAAGATACACATCTCGGGACACATTTAGCATTATATTTTTACTTCTAATTCATAAATTATCAAGGCAATGATGAATGTGTTTTTCATTACAGTACCTTTCTGCATGACAGGACTTTTGTCAGCAACGAGACGGCAGGGCAGGAAGCACAACCAACAAGGGGGGAGGAGAGCAAGCACAACCAACGAGGGGGGCAGGAGAGCAAGCACAACCAACGGGGGGCAGGAGAGCAAGCACAAGCAACGATAAATAAAGTGTTCCATCAATTTCAAGTGCACAGCAGTGTCACCACCAGTCGCACTGGCAGGCCTCGCTGTAATTTTTCTCTCATGCAAATAAGGTTGTAAAGGCTGGTCTTCTAAATATGGTACAATATGATATTGTAGAAGGCTAACCAATATCTGAAATTATATTCTTATTCATTTTGCAAATCACTACCCACAATAATGCTACACATCTCAAGACACATTTAGCATTATATTTTTACTTCTAATTCATATATTATCAAGGCAATGATGAATGTGTTTTTCATTACAGTACCTTTCTGCATGACAGGGACTTTTGTCAGCAGATAACGAAGCGAAAGGTTTAGAGGCCTAAGCTTCTGCTTTCTTGCTGTAGTTTATGGACACAACCACATATTTGGAGCTTGGAGAGCACAACGAATGAGGGGCAGGACAGCATGCACAACCAACTAGGGGGCAGGAGAGCAAGCACAACCAACGAGGGGGGTGTCGGAGAGCAAGCACAAACAACGAGGGGGGGCAGGAGAGCAAGCACAACAAGCGAGGGGGGCAGGAGAGCACGCACAAGCAACATGGGGGGGCAGGAGAGCAAGCACAACCAACGAGCGGGGGCAGGAGAGCAAAGCACAACCAACGAGGGGGGGCAGGAGAGCAAGCACAACCAACAAGGGGGGGGCAGGAGAGCAAGCACAACAAGCGTGGGGGAAGGACAGCAAGCACCAGCCATGAGGGGGGCAGGACAGCAAGCACAAGCAATGAGGGGGCAGGACAGCAAGAACAAGCAACGAGGGGGCAGGACAGCCAAGCACAAGCAACGATGGGGCAGGACAGCAAGCACAAGCAATGAGGGGGGGCAGGAGGGCAGGAGAGCAAGCACAACCAATGAGGGGGGGCAGGAGAGCAAGCACAACCTACGAGGGGGGGCAGGAGAGCAAGCACAACCAACAAGGGGGGGGCAGGAAAGCAAGCA